>NC_133617.1:424785031-425110031 GCF_048593235.1 Sminthopsis crassicaudata | reverse complement strand
GATAAATAAGGAATCAGATCTAAACAAATGGGAAAATATCAATTGTTTATGGCTATGCCGAGCTGATATAATAGAAATGACAATTCTGCCTAGATTGCTCTACCATCTACCAAGCAAGCTACCAAAACATTATTTTATAGAACTAGAAAAATAATAACAAAATTCATCTGGTAGAACAAAAAGTCAAGAATATCAAGGGGATGCATGAATAAAACAATACAAAGGATGGTGGCTTAGCAATACCAAATCTAAAACTACATTATAAAGCAGCAGTTATCAAAACTACCTAGTACTGACTAAGAAATTGAGTGGTACTACATAATATTTCCAATCCCTCTGTTTTTGTCCGCTTGCATTTTTAATTTCCTTCACAGGCTAATGGTGCATTATTTCAAAGTCCGATTCTTCTTGCACAACAAAATAACTGAATAGATATGTGCATATATATATATATATATGTTGTATTTACTATATACTTTAACATAAAAAAAATCTCAGTGCTGGCACTGTTCCTATATGAGGAAAAAAAAAAGAAATAGAGTGGTAGATCAGTGGAATAGATTAGATATACACATGATCAAGGTCTATAGTAACCTATTATTTGATAAACTGCCAAACTCCAGCTTCTGGAATAAAACCTCACTATTTGACCAGAATTGCTGGCAAAACTAGAAAATAATATATTAGATACTTGGGATAGGCCTATATCACACACATCCTACCAAAATGAAATCAAAATGGGTATATTATTGGACATAAGGGATGATGCCATAAACAAATTAGGAGAACAAGTGATAATGTACCTATCAGATCTCTGGAGAAGGGAGGAATTTATGGCCAAAGAAGAACTAGAGAACACTATGAAAGGGAAAATGGACAACTTTGATTATATCAAATTGAAAAGGTTTTGTACAAACAAAACTAACAGGAACAAGATTAAAAGGGAAGCATAAAGCTGGGAAAAAAATTTTTACAACCAGCGTTTCTGATAAAGATTTAATTTCTAAAATATATAAAGAGCTATGTCAAATTTATAAGGATACAAGTCATTACTGAACCAATAAATGGTCCAAGAATATGAATAAACAATTTTCAAATGATGAAATTAAAGCCATCTAGAATTATATGACAAAATGTTCTAAATTACTATTGTTTAGAGAATGCAAGTTAAGACAACTCTGGGATACCCCCTCACACCTCTCAGATTGGCTAAGATGACAGGAAAATATAATGATAAATTTTAGAATGGATGTGGGAAAACTGGGACACTAATGCATTGTTGAAATGATCCAACATTTTGGAGAGCAAAGTGGAACTATGCCAGCACTGCCATTACTGCATCTGTATCCCAAGGATTTCATAAAGGAGGGAAAATGATGCACATGTGCAAAAATGTTTGTGGCAGTTCTTTTTGCAGTAGCAAAGAATTGGGAAATGAGTATATATCCGTCAATTGGGGACCAAATGAATAAATTGTAAAGCATGAAGATAATGTAATATTATTGTTCTACAAAAAAAATGATGAACAAGCTGATTTTAGAAAGGTGTGAAAAGATTTACATGAACTGATTTTGAGTGAAACAAGAAGAACTAGGAGTACATTGTACACAATAATAGAAAGAATGTGCAATGATCAACTATGAAAGACTTGGTTCTTCCTAGTGGTTCAGTGATCCAAAGCAATTCCATTGCTTTGGAAAGATTTTGGATAGAAAATAACATATCATCCAGAAAAAGAACTATGGAGACTGAATGTAAATCAACACATGCTATGTTCACTTGGTTCTTTTTAAAATTTCTCCCATGGTTTTTCCCTTTTGCTCTGATTTTTCTCTCTCAACATAATTTGTATTTTAATATTTAATGTATTTTAATAAATAAATTTACTAGAAAAAATTAAAAAAACAAGAGCCTACAATACCATCTTTTGGATACTGCATCTTCCCAAGCTAGTGTCCTCTCTTATTCAATTTTTCACCTTGAAACAGCCAGACCCAATCTATCTCTGGATTAACATTTGCCACACTTCTAGATTTCACCTCACCAATAGAATCAAGTATTCTTTGACAATATGTTGCATATCAAGAGACCATCTCAGGCTGATCAGCCTTAACTTAACCTTAGGGAAAGACCTAAATCAATTTAGTTTGCTTCAGAGTGTGCCTAGCAATCTATCTAGCTATGTTGTAGGAAAAGTGTTATCAAACTATTTATCCATGGATTAAATTAATAAGATTCTCAAAAAGAATTTTCTTTTAAAATATAGAAAATAGATATCAAGGAAGTATTGGCCTTTGGATCTCAATTAACACCTGCTCTAAGATATAAAAATCTAACCAGCCTGTACTTTGATTTCCCCTATTTCCAAGCAGTATTATCTTCTATTCCTATTTTACTTCTTATTCTTTTCCACTATAACTTTATTTAATTTTTTAGGTTAAAGTGCAATTCTTTAAAACATATTTCCATATCCATCATGTTTCAAGAAAAAAATAAAATCAAAAAGAGAAAAAACACAAGAAAGAGAAAAAACAAGCAGGCCAACAATAATACCAAAAAGGTGAAAATATTATGTTTTCATTCGCATTCAGTCTCCATAGTTATTTTTTTCTCTTTCTACCTCAAATCTATTGGAATTGCCTTAAATCATTTCATTGTTGAAAAAAGACAAATCCATCACAGTTGATCATCACTTCATCTTGTTGCTGCTGTATACAATGTTCTCTTGGTTCTACTCATTTCGCTTAGCATTAGGTTATGTAGGTCTTATAAAGACCTATAAAGCCTATAAAGCTTTTCTGAAATCAGCATGCTCATCATATTATATAGAATAATATAATAATATGTAGAATAATCCATTAGATTTGATCAGAATATATAATAATATAGTACATACACATTACATTATATAATATATATTCATAAGAATATATGATAATACAGAATAATCCATTGCACTCATATATCATAACTTATTTAGCTATTACCAAACAGATGGGCATCCATTCAATATATAGTTCCTTGCCACTACAAAAAAGGCTGAGATAAACATTTTGCACATGTGGGTTTTTTTCCCTTTTTGTGATCTCTTTGAGAAATCATATTCAGTAGAGATATTGCTGAACCAAAGGTTATGTACAGTTTTATGGCCTTTTGAACATAGTTTTAAATTGCTCTCCAAAATGGTTAGATGATTTCACAACTCCATTAACAATGTATTAGTACCCCATTTTCCTACATCCCCTCCAAAATTTATCATTATGTTTCCTGTCACTTTAGCCTAAGTGAGAGGTATGAAGTTTTACCTCTTTTTCTTAATCTAAGATAATAATAAAATGCATACTATGACTAAAATTAGAAAGGAAAGACAAAGTTACTGACTTGTGAACTACATTCCTGAAACTACATAGACCCAAGCCCCATTTCCTGATCACCACTCTCCTATATGGCTAGTGTTCCCCTATAAGAATGTAAGCATCTTAAGCGCAGAACGACTTCACTTATGTATTTGAATCTCTCATGGTTAGGACTGTCTCTAACAAATGACTGATAAATGTTTGTTGATAGAGCATATCTATGATTCTGACTTATTTCATGGAGCTAAATTTTAAACTGGAATCCTCAAAGGAAGGTAGTTTCCTTTAAATATCATGTTTAATATTAATTTTATGTGAATTAAACACCAATTTTGCCATGTAAAGAGTAGAAAAAAAGACTATAGAAAGAACTGATTTTGTAACATATGATTTGTTTTCTAAGAAGTGCATATATTTGTATATGCATATTACACATGCACACTTACATAAACAAATCAGTTTTAAAATTCTCTATTTGTATCTCCTACCTTTTTCTTTTGTTTTGTTCTATTCATTTTCTTTTTTTTAAATGTTACTTAAGAGTTGGTGTTTCTGTGCCCAAAGAACTATAAAATCACATACCCTTTGATCTAGCAATACCACTGCTAGGTCTGTATCCCAAAGGGGTAAAAGCGAGGAGGAAAAAAATAACATATTTTTACAAAAAAAAATGGCAGTAGTAGTTTTTTGTGATGGCTAAGAATTGTAATTTGAGTGGATGTCTATCAATTGGGAAAGGCTGAACAAGGTGTGGCATATGATTGTAATGGACGATTACTGTGTTATAAGAAATGACAAACAGAATGATTTCAGAAAATCTAAGACTCACATAAACTGATACAAAGTGAAGAGAGAACATTGTGTATAGTATCAGCAATATTTTATGATGAGAACTCTGAAAGATTTAGCTATTTTCAGCAATACAATGATCTAAGAAAATCTCAAAGGATTCATGATGAAAAATGCTATCTGCCTCCCAAGAACTGATGCCTGAAGCATACTATTTTTATTATGTGAATTTCTTTGTTTTTTCCTTTCTACCTCCTCTTATCCTTCCTTCCCACCTTCCTTCCCTTTTTATTCCTTCCTTTATTCCTTCCTTCCTTTCTCTTTCTCTTTTTCTTTCTTTCTCTCTCCCTTCCTTCCTTTCTCTTTCTCTTTTTCTTTCTTTCTCTCTCCCTTCCTTTCCTTCTCTCTTCCTCTATTCTCTCCCTTCTTCCCTCTCTTCCTTTCCACATTCTTTCTTTCTCTCCCCCTTCCCTCCCTTCCTTCCCTTCCCTCCTTCCCTTCCCTCCTTCCCTTCCCTTCCCTCCCTTCCTTCCTTCCCTTCCCTTCCCTCCCTTCCCTCCTTCCCTTCCTTCCCTCCCTTCCTTCCATTCGTTCCTTCCCTCCCTTCTTTCCCTCCCTCCCTTCCTTCCCTTCCCTCCTTCCCTTCCCTCCTTACCTCCCTTCCTTCCCTTCCCTCCTTACCTCCCTTCCTTCCCTTCCTTCCTTCCCTTCCTTCCCTCCCTTCCTTCCATTCGTTCCTTCCCTCCCTTCTTTCCCTCCCTCCCTTCCTTCCATTCCTTCCTTCCCTCCCTTCCTTCCTTCCCTCCCTTCCTTCCTTCCCTTCTTCCCTTCCTTCCTTTTTTTTCTTTCTTCTTTTATATAGAGTTTGCCTCAGGTACTGCATTGACACCCAATCTCTCCATTGCAGTCATTTTTTTTCTGGCTATGCACCATTGTGGAACACCCTCCTTCCCCGTGGACCCCCAACATTTCTGGCTTCCTCAAAGTCCCAATTAAAATTCCACCTTTTACAGGAAGTTTTCCTCAAACTCTTTAAATCCTATTGATATTCTCCTTTTTAATTGTTTAGTTTTATCATTGATTTGTGTATATTTGTTTTCATGTTTTCTCCTCATTAGAGTGTAAGCTACTTAAGATCCTATTTTTTGCCTTTTTGCATTTCCAGCATTTTACACAGTGCTTGGAAATGGTTAATAAAACTTTATCAAATGAATAAATAGCTACAGCTATAAGGAAAGATGTAATATATTTAGGGAAGCCATAAATTATAGAGGAAAGCAATTAACAGTTAAAATAACATAAGGTCATCTTCAACATAGAAGAAGAGCTAATCCAATTCCAATTGATCAATGATGGACAGAATCAGCTACACCCAGAGAAGGAACACTGGGAAATGAATATAAACTGTTAGCATTTTTTTGTTTTTCTCCCCAGGTTATTTTTACCTTCCAAATCCAATTCTTCCTTTGCAACAACAACAACAATAACAAAATTCAGTTCTGCACATATATATTGTACCTAGGATATACTATAACATATTTAATATATATGGGAATGCCTGACATCTAGGGGAGGGGGTGGAGGGAAGGAGGGGAAAAATTTGGAACAGAAGGGAGTATAAGGGATAATGCTGTAAAAAAATTACCTATGCATATGTGCTGTCAAAAATGTTATAATTATAAAATTAATTAAATTAAGGTCTCTATTGATATTGTAATCTAATTAGACTATGGGATGATCTATTCTTATTTCATTCATTCTTATTTATATATTATATTATATCATATATTATACTATGACTACAGTTTGATGGCAGGATCAGTTGTCAAGATAAAATGTTCTTTTGGCAATTAAATAGTGAGGTAGACATAGTATGAGGTCTGAAGTCAGGAAGATCTGAATTCAAACCTAGCGTCAAACACTTACTAGCAGTATAACTCTGGATAAGTCCTCATCTGAAAAATGGGGATAGTAATAGGTCTTCCAGGTTATTATGAAGATCAAATAAGAAAATAATTGTAAAGCACATAGCACTATATATTTATTGGCTATTATCATTATTATTATATTTATATAAAATGATATCCTTTGGTCTTTCAACAAATGTAGACCTTCAGATAACATAAAATTTAAATTAAACATTTAGAATGTTGAAAAGTAAAATTCACTTCTCCACCCCCTCCATGGAAAATTTTCCCTTCCAAATCAATAACTGGACAATAACTGAAAACTTCGGAGAGAAAAATTCTTTAGCATCACTGATAATACCTTGTAAGAATATTGGATTTGGAACCAAATGATCTAGGTGCAAATCATGACTCTCAGCTGCTTATCACATATGTAATTTTGAACAATGGAAAAACTTTCCTGGACCATCATTTTCTCATTTACACAATGAGATGATTGACTTTGGCCTCTAACATCCCTTCCATCACTCAATTTTTGATATATAATCCACATATGTAGCTCATTTCATCTAATTCTCAGCCATTTTAAGAAAATTCAATGTAACCACAATCAACATGATAGGATAAAATCTTTCTGCCACAGATTTCTCCTGTCCTTTGTTCATAGGTTAGTCTAGTCCTACCCATAGCCATTTTCTACTGCTTTTATCTTTAATGTCCTACATATGTTTAATAATCTATTTGGAAAATCTCCAAATCAAGTATTTATTAAGTGACTACTATATGTCAAAGACTGTATTCAGAACTGTTAATTTAAAGAAAAACCCCCCAAAAATGTTTTACGCTCTCAAGAAGATCTTTAAAAACATGGATGTGTTTCGCCTTTAATTTTTGTATGTCATAACTTAGTCCCATCTCTAACAAAGGAGGACAACATGAAAATGTTGTTTACTGTTGTTATTGTCCTTGTTGTGGCTATTGTTATTGAGTCATTTCAGTGGTATTCAACTCTTTGTGACTCCATTTTGAATTTTCTTGACAAAGACACTGGAATGACTTGCCATTTCCTTTTCCAGTTCATTTTTACAAGTGAAGAAACTGAAGCAAATAACTACATACCAAAAATATGACAGAAAAATTGAAGATTAATTTTAGAGAGATGGCATTATCCGTAAGGAGAATTTAGAAAGATTTCTAAGAAAGGGGTGTTAAAAACTCACTAAAAGGTTTCTAACAGAAGGTTAAGTTAAAAGCTCACTAAAAACTGAGATTTAAAGGAAGCCAGGGAAGTCAGAGGCAGAGATAAGGAGGAAGAAAATTCTAGGCAGTGGAACCAACTAGTGAAAATTCAGAGAAAGGAAATGGAATATTCTGTGCTAGGAAACTATAAAGAAACCAATGTTCTAGATCCTAGAGTATGTGAGGCAGTAAGGAGTAAGAAGACTGGAAAAGTAGGAGAGAACGGTTTTAAAGGATTTTAGTAATGAAATAAAATAAACAAAAAAACCATAAATAAGTGAAACATTAATAATAGCCTAACTAAAAAGAGAAAAGCAGTCTGAGAAGTAATATTCTATTTTAAATTTCCTGCCCAGAGTTCTTTACCCTTACCCCATGATGCTCCTTAATCCTTGAGAACTTATGCTATTTGGCATTGCAATGGAAAATGAGAATTCCTCTTGGCTTTCATCCAATCTCAGCTTTCCCTATTGAAAGCCACTACAAACAGCTTAACAAAGCCTAATTAAATGCACTGAACAACTCAAATATCCATATAATTACCACAAAGCTTACATAATTACATACATTCTTTTACCAGTTGATTATTTTTTCTTCATATAAACAGAAAGATGTCTGAAACAGAACCTCCCATCCTGCTCTATTGTTGCCCTGAGTTTATCTGATTAATCTGAAGATTGTATTGGAAACGCTGCAATTAAATATTTCAATCAAATGGAATTAGGTTATGACATGTATTTTTTTAAACAAAAGTTTTGGTTTCTGACTAAGCAAATAAGTCCTGAAATGGAAAAGTTGACACTGATCACTTCTATTTTTCCCTGTGTTGTTACATGTTGTGAATGGATTGTCAGTTTTTAAATAGATCATAAGCATAATGATAAAAAAATGTTAAAAGAAGGTCTCTAGCATAACCCTTTTAGGTCAATGGCTCTACCAAGTATATAATAGTTCTCATCTGTAGAAGTCTTTTAGGTCAAAATGTATTTTATAACTTTAAATCTTTACTGAATTTTTCAGTGCATCTAGTATGAAAGGAAGAACTTCCTGCCTTCCCCCCCAAAATACATGTGTATACTTATGTATATTGTATTGGTCATTCACATATGCTTATATATGTCATTCATTACACAATTAAAAATGAAGACTTTAAAAAAAAAAAACAGGTTCCAAACTCATTTTGAATTTATAATTTAATACCAATAAAGTTAAGTGGAATGGAAGGGTCAAACACACCACTGATACGCAGTTAAAACATATTTAACAAAATGAATTAAATACAATGAAATATAGAGTATTAATATATTTTAAAGTTAATATGCAACATGTCAATATGCTTATATATATATATATATATGTGTACATATATATATATATATACACATATATGTATATATATGTATATATATATATATAACATTTTGTGGTCTCCATTTCTATTTGAGTTTGACACTACTGTTCCAGATTATTAAAAGTTCTCATAATCTCCCTAGGGCCACACATAAATATGTGTCTGAAGATAAATTTGAACTCAGTTCTTTTTGACTCCAGGACTAGTACTCTATTTATGGACTTTCCAGTAGCCTTCTCTTTTAAGGCTCATTTCCACTTTGCAGGATTTATCTTTACATACCAATTAAGAGATATATAGTTTACCTACTTAGAAAGGAAAATTTAATTTTTTTAATAGTATTGCTTGAGCACCTAGTTTTGGGGTTGGAGCCAAGACGGCAGAATAAAGCCAGGAAGCTGCTCAGCTCTCCCAGTTTCCCCTGAAAACCACATGAAACCAAGCTGATGAACAGAGCCTAATGGAATGAAACCACTCTCAAACTCAACACAGACTGAAAAAAACTTCAAGAAAGGTCACTCTCTCTGGGGTGAAAAGGCTGTTCAGCCCAGCTAAGATGCTCTGGGAAAGTCAATGAGTAGGTCTTAATCATAGCAAATCAGCAATTAAGACCCTCAGTCCTGGCTCAGTAGAGGAGCAAATCAGTGGGACAAACTCCAGTCCCATCTGTGAAGGCAAACTCTGGGAAACTAGGCTATTTCCTGAACAGAGTTAACAAAGCTACTCCTTACAACCCCAAGGAATCCCCATGCTCAAAGGCAAGGCTCAGAGCTGCGCAAAAAACTCGAGATAGCAACCCTTTTACTCCAGAAGCAGAACTCAACCATAAAAGTTAAAAGGAAGAGAGAGAGAGAGAGAGAGAGAGAGAGAGAGAGAGAGAGAGAGAGAGAGAGAGAGAGAGAGAGAGAGAGAGAGAGAGAATGGGGGGGGAGAGGAAATACCAAAAGAAAAAGAATGAAAATGATCAAGAAATCGGGGGGAGGGAGTGGAGGGAGGGAGGGGATAATTTGGAAAAATGAATTTAAAAAATGATCAAGAAACAGAAAAGAATCTTGACAGAAAAGTGTCTATGGTGACAGGGAAAATCAAAACACAAACTCAAATGAGGACAGAATGTGCATAGAAGAAATCTCAAAGAGTGAGATAAATTGGTCTCAAGCCCAAAGAGGCTGGTTGTAAATGCTCATAAAAGACTCCAATAGGCAAATAAGAGAGGTAGAAGAAAAAAATGAGAAAAGAAATGGAAGTTATGCATGAGAAAGTCAAGATTTGGAAAAGGATGGAAAAAATAATTTGAAGAAAACACCACCTTAAATAATAGAATAAACCAAATGGTTTTCCAAATGGGAAAAGAGATACTAAAGATAATTGAAGAAAATCACATATTAAAAGATAGAACATGGCAAATGGAAGCTAATGATTTTGTGAAACAGCAAGAATCAAAAAAAAAAAAAAAAAAAAAAAAACCTAGAAAGAATAAAAAAGGAAGAAAATGTGAAATACCTCAATGGGAAAATGGCAGACTTATAGACAATTTAAACATTATTGGCCTATCTGAAAATGATGACCAAAAAAAAAAGAACATTCTACAATAACATTCTAAAAGAAGTCATTAAGGAAAACTGGCCCAAAATTTTAGAAACAGAGGGGGAAATATCCACTGATCTTCCCTGGAAAGAGATCCCACAAGGAAAACCCCAAGGAATATTGTTGGGAAACTCTAAAACTATAATCTCAAGGGGAAAAATAGTACAAGCTGTCAAAAATAATTTAAATACCAAAGAGTAAAAGTCAGGATTACTCAGGATCTGGCAGCTTCTATAATAAAGGATCAGAGGGTCTGGAATATCATATTTCAGAAGGCAAAGGACCTTGGGTTACAACCAAGAATTAACTATCCAGAGAGATTCAACATCATCTGTCAGGGGAGGTTCTAGAGCTCCATTGAAGTAAGAGACTTTTAGTCATTTCTATAGAAAAAAACCTAATATCAAAAAAAGTCCATCAGCAAGACATAGAAAGAGAAATTCCATTTAAAATTACTATAGACAAAATAACATACTTAGGGCCTATATACCAAGAAAAACCCAAGGACTATATGAATACAATCACTAAACAATTCTCACAGAAATAAAATCAAATCTAAACAATTGGGAAAATATCAGTTTTCATGGCTAGGCCAAGCTAATATAATAAAAATCACAATTCTGCCTAGATTGGTCTACTTGTTCAGTTCCATTCCAATCAAACTGCCAACTTTATTTTATAGAACTAGAAAAAATAATAACAAAATTCATCTGGAAGAACAAAAGGTCAAGAATATCAAGGGAGTTCATGAAAAAATACAAAAGATTGTGGCTTAGCAGTACCAAACCTAAATCTATATTTTAAAGCAGGAGTAATCAAAACCATTTGGTACTGACTAAGAAAGAGTGGTAGACCAATGGAATAGATTGGATATACATGATACAATAATCAAAGCCCATAGTAATCTATTTGATAAATCCTCAAACTTCAGATTCTGGAATAAGAACTCATTATTTGACAAGAATTGCTGGGAAAACTGGAAAATTATATGTCGGAAACTGGTCATAGACCTGTATCTCACACCCCCATACACACCAAAAAAAAGGTCAAAATGGATATATGGCTGGGGTATAAAGGATAATACTATAAACAAATTAGGGAAACAAGGGGCAATTTAACTATCAGATCTTTGAAGAAGGGAGGAATTTATGACCAAAGAAGGTCTAGAGAACATTATAAAAGGCAAAATGGATAACTTTGGTTACATTAAATTAAAAAGATTTTGCACAAGCTAAACCAATAGAAACAAGATTAAAAGGGAAGTACAAAGCTGGGAAAAATCTTTATAGCCAGAAATCTTTATTTCTGATAAAGGTCTCATTTCTAAAATATACAAAGAACTATGTCAAATTTATAAGAATAGAAGTCATGCCCCAATTAGTAAATGGTCAAAGGATATGAACAGATAATTTTCAGATGATGAAATTAAAACCATTTACAGTTACGTGGAAAAATGTTCTAAATCACTATTGATTAGAGAAATGCAAATTTAAACAACTCTGAGGTATTACTTCACACCTCTCAGATTAAGATGACAGGAATAGATAATAAAAAATGTTGGAGAGAATGTGGGAAACCTGGGACACTAAGGCATTAGTGGTAGTGGTGTGAAATGATTCAATCATTCTGGGGAGCAATGTGAAACTATGCCTAAAGAGTTATAAAACTGCATAACCTTTGACCTTGCAATGCCATTACTGGGTCTGTATCCCAAGGAAATCATAAAGGAGGAAAAAGACCGTATATGTGCAAAAATGTTTGTAGCACCTCTTTTTGTGGTAGCAAATAATTGGAAAAGCAGTGAATGCTTATCATTTGGGGAATGGTTAAATAAGCTGTGGTACATGAAGATAATGGAATATTATTGTTCTATAAATATGATGAACAATCTGATTATAGAAAGGCCTGGAAGGATTTACATGAATTGATGCTGAGTGAAATAAGCAAAACCAGGCATAAATTGTACACAGTAACAGCAAGAATGTGGAATGATCAACAATAAAAGGCTTGATTCTTCTCAGCATTTCAGTGATCCAAAGCAATCCCAAAGGACTTTGGACAGAAAATGCCATCTGCATCCAGAAAAAGAATTAAAGAATCTTAATGTAAATCAATATATGCAGTATTCACTTATTTTTTTGTTTCTTTGTTTTTTAACTCTCCCATGGTTTTTCCTTTTTGCTCTGATTTTCCTCTCCTCAAATGATTTATAAAGCAATGTGTATTAAAAATAAGTAAACTTACTACAATAAAAATAAAAATAAAAAATTTTAATAGTGTTTTATTTTTCCAAATAAATACAAAGATATTTTTCAACATTCATCTTTGCAAAACTTTGTGTTCCAATTTTTCTCCCTCTCTCCCTCCCACCTCCCTGAGCAGGATAGCAAGCAATTCAATATAGATTAAACATATGCAATTCTTATAAAAATATTTCCATATTCACCATGCTGTGTAGGAAAAATCAGATTAAAAAAGGGGAAAAAACACAAGAAAGGAAAAAGAGCAAACAACAACCGAAAGGTGAAAATACAATCCTTCGATGCACATTCAGTACAGAGTTTCCATAGTTCTCTCTCTGGATGCAGATGACACTTTCCATCTGAAGTCTATAGAAATCACATTGAATCATCTCAGATTATAAGCTTTTTAAAGTCAGTGGCTTGGCTTTTTTCCTTTTTTTTTTAACTATTAGTATCACCGAGGCCTAGCACAATACCAGGAACACAGGAGGCATTTTTAAAAATAAAATTTTTATTTGCTTTACTGATTAATATAAAATGAATGATTAATAAATGTTTGTTGATTGTTGATTGATTAGTTGAAAGAACCAAAAATGTCCTCTGACTGTTATTAAGGAGTTTCTTCTCTTGCTAAAAAAAAACAAAAAACAAAACAGAAAAATAAATTACCCAGTAGGTGCTCAGTAAATTCTTGTTAAATTAAATCATTTGGATGCTATTTTGCAATTTTGGATCATTTGAGCTACTTTAATAAATAAAGGATGATTTGTAATTATAGCCAAGTACTGAATACAGATGAAATGTTATGCTCTCTTCACAAATCTGTCTTCCAGACTCTGAAGCAATAGAGTAAAGTTAGTATCTTTGTTGAAGGAAGAGATTTAATTACATTGTCATGGGTCAGAAACACTTATGTGTGTGTATATGTGGAGTATAATGTGTAATGCTGGACTTGTTGTCAGGGAGATCTGAATTTGAATCCAGTCTTAGAGTCACTTGGGAAAGTGTTTTATTGTCTCTTTCTCATTGTCCTCCTCAACAAATTGGGGATAATACTAGCACTTATCTTGCAGGGTTTTTCTGACAGTTAAATGACACTGAATTTGAAAATTCCTTTGTAAAACTTAGCTACATAATACTCTTCTTCAGTCATTTTAATCATGTCTGACTCTTCATGATTCCACATGAAGTTTTCTTTGCAAATAAAATGGTTTGTCATTTTCTTTTCCAGTTCATTTTATTGAGACAAATAGATCCAAGTGACTTACCCAGAGCTACACAGCCAGTAAAGTGTCTGATGACAAATCTGAACTCACACAGATGAGTTATCTTGACTCTAGAACTGGCCCTTTCTCCACTCCACCAGCTAATGGCACAAGCTATGTAATACTAGCTATTTTAATGATTTTGCTGTATATACAGGAAGTGATATCCAATGTAAGGAAAATTAGGCCCCTGAAGGAAAAACATTAAACATATTAAAACAAAAATATGAGTTTGTATGATATGTATGGGAATATGGTGAAGCTCAAATTAGATAATAAGTATAAAACAATAATGTCAAACTCAGACAGAAGGGGGACATTAAACTTTATGTAAAGTTCCCTGCTGCTGCATATTGACTTAGTTTTCAAATGTGAAGTTATCTATGTTACATAGCATTTAAAATTATTTGGTTAAATTATTTCCCAATTATATTTTAATCTCTCTTAGATCTCACTTGACTTAGGGCTGGCAGTATTTCATGCTCATGATATAAAGCACTTTGCAAACCTTAAAGCCTATACATTTGCCATCATTATGATTTTTATTATTAACTTGTAGTTCCCCAAACTCCAGGTCGGTGATGATTTCTTTCCCTGAGCTTTCTACTGCATTCCTACTGAGCACAAATAAAGCTTATAAAACAATTCAAAGATATGCAGGGAAACGTTTAATAACTTGATTGGTAGGTAAAGCAAAGGAAAATACGTTTAGATTTTATCTGCATTATTTGTTCAGTTCTTTCAGTTGTGTTTGATTCTTCATGACCTCATTTGGAATTTTCTTGGGAAAAATACTGTGGTTTGCCATCCACTTCTCCAGCTCACTTTACAAATAAGAAACTGAGGCAAATAGGATTCAGTGGAGGCTACACAGCTAATAAATGTTTGAGACCAGTTTTGAACTCTGGAAGAAGAGTCTTCCTGCCTCCAAACCAGTTATACTATTCACTTCTCTAGCTAGCTGCATTATTTACCCTTCTTTAAATCTAGACAATCATTCAAAACAATAAATCAAGTGCTGATTTGTAGACTGATGATAACTGAGGTATAAGTGCTCATGCAGAAAATTTTAACAACCTCCCCTTATTCAATCCAATCAATACTCCGTGATGGCTCCAGGCCTCCATGCTCTCTGTCTCTCCCTCACTCCAATATACAGATTCTTGTTTTGCTTGAAGACCAATTTAAGCATAGCTGACTTAAGATCCTGAGATTTCACAGCAGAAGCGACACTGAATCTGGTGTCCGTGTTAAAGAAATGGAATGAGCAATGAACTTGGAGTCAGAAAGATGTGAGTTTAAATCGGAAGTGAGGTACTTATTAGCTGTGTGACTCTGGGCATGTAATTGAACTTCTGTCTGTCTCAGTTTCTTCAACTCATACTGTCAAGGGGATAATAATAGCACCTAATTCCCACAGTTATGGGTAGCTAGTGATGCAATGGATTCCAATCCTAAAGTCAGGAAAACCTGAGTTCAAATCTAACCTCAGACACTTATCAGCCAGGGTACTCTGGGCAAATCATTTAACTCCATTTGCCTCAGTTTATTATTTGTAAAATGAGCTAGGAAAGGCGATGGCAAACCACTCTAGTATCTTTGCTTTAGAAAATCCCCAGATGGGATCCATGGAGAGTTGGATATGACTGAAAACAACTGAATAACAACAAATCCAGAGTTGTAAAGATATTTGCAAAGCACTCATAAAGCACAGAGTGAGCAGTATATTATTTTCATTATTAAAAAAATGACCTAGCATCTTAACTGTACACCAAAAATATATACAAAATCAGGAAGTACATCTTCATCACCATAGACTAATAGCCTGTAAAGTTATTGAAGGGAAAGTTTATTTTGTTTTTGTCTTTATGACTCTAATGCTGTTCAGTTTCCTGGATGAGTGTAATAAGAGAACAGAAAATATATACTAGGGGCAGCTAGGTGGCACAGTGGATAGAGTACTAGCCCTGAAATTAGGAGGACCTGAGTTCAAATCTGACTTCAGACACTTAACATTTCCTAGTTGTGTGACTCTGGGCAAATTACTTAACTCAATTGCCTCAGCAAAACACACACATACACACACACACGTACACGTACACATACACATACATACTGAATTAAATTAAAAATGTCACAATGCTGAATAAAGGGAATATAGGGACTTAGTTCCAATTTATTGAAGTCAGAGCAAAATCACTAAATCATTATCTAAAGATATCTGAAGCAAAAACCAAACCAAACCAAACAAAAACCACAGGAATTTTGTATCAACTGTATCCCTAGAAACTGGAAACAATGCATTCAGGAAAGTAAATTCATTGTGTTCTTGAGTCACTGCAATCATTTTCAACACTTAATGACTCCATTTGGCAAAGATACTGAAGTGGGGTGTTATTTTTTTCTTCAACTCATTTTACAGATAAGGAAACTGAGGTAAGCAGGCTTAAATGACTTGTCTAGGAGCATACTGCTAGTGTTAGAAGCCAGATTTGAATTCAGTACTTCCTGACTCTTAAGATTTTCCTATCATTCTGGGTTTACTAAGTATTAATACTAAGGTAGAAGATAGAAAATGTTTTCACTGTTGTCTTTAACAACCAATTATATCCTAGAATTTTTTTCTTTTATCCATTGTTTTGTCCTATATGTTTGTCACAGTAGGTTGTATGAAGTCTCAGATTGGAAATTAAAATAGAAATTCACCTTGGGAAGCTAAGTGTACTTGCTAGTATACTTGTCAATATGTTTTTGTCAGGTGGAGAGATCCTCTGAAATCCCAGCACTTTCTACGATGCTCAAGATCATTAATTCTTAGTTCAAAGTCATCATTGTCATCTTCTATTCATAGCAATATGAATTATCTCCATAGGATAAAATCTAAGATTGAAGTTCCTTGAATAAGTGAAGATATTAACAACAATATTGAGAGAGATGAGAGGGAGAGAGAGACAGAGAGACAGAGAGACAAAGAGACAGAAACAGAGGAGGGGCGGGAGAGCGGGGCATCTAATGTGCTTGTGATTTCTATTTTGCAACCACCTTTCCAGGGATTAATAATTGAATTCACAGATATCTTAACTTGCAAAAGATGGATCCATTTCATGTCATCCCTATCACCTAGACAAGGAAAGTAAAGCAATAATGAAAGTCAGATCTTAGCACTGGGAAGAAATAGACTTGTCTCCCAAAAATTCAGTGCCTTGTTGGTTCCCTGAGAGCATCTTACTATCTTACTTGAGATTATTTTCAGGATTCATAATACAGGTTCACCAAGATTAAAAAAAAAAGCCTAATAATTTTTTAAAAAATAATGTCCTTTTGACTGTAGAACTAAGTAGAATTCAGTATTTTTCCTTAAAGAAGCACTGCTGGAAGACTCAGGATGTTTCCTAATGTAGGAAATATTGTTAGCCAAATCATAAACTTTTTATCTCCTGCCCATCAGTATTTATTGAGTACCAATACTAGGAAGTATTTGGGACATTTAAATGACAAGTAGATCTGTCCCCTATAATATCAGTATAAAGCAAGATCTGTATTTTGTTAATAAAACTTACTTTCTATTTCTATATTAAAATGAGCAAAATGCCTACATTCAGATCAGAAACCACATTTTGTAAATAGGGTAAGTGGTGCAATGCTGGGCCTGAAGCAGAAAGACTCATCTAAATGAGTTTAAATCTGGCCTCAAATACTCACTGGCTATGTGATCCTAGGCAAATCACTTAGGCTTGTTTCCTCACTTCTTAAAAAAGTGAGCCAGGGAAGTTTTGAAATGGCAAACCACTCCAGTATTTTGCCAAGAAAATCTCCAAACCTAAATGGGATTCATGGAAGCCTAAAGAGTTGGATATGACTGGAACAATCCAACAACAGCAACACAATTTGTTACAGGGCAGCTTAAATGGAAAAAAAAAAGTTATGTTAATGAGATAGAGTAGAAAATAAGGATTTAAATCCTACTTTGATACTTAGTACCATTCTTACTAATAAATTGTTGCTTGTTCTTCATTCTTGAGAAGACCATGACATCAGAGAAGTGACAGAGAAGTGAAATATAATTGAATTGGATTTAAGTGAGGGAGGGCTGGGCAAGGACAACTGCCTCACTTTTCCCTCCATGGTTTTCTCAATGCAAGTGACAGTAAAGAAGAAATGGTGTCATCCTTCCTGTGAAATCCTTAGGACCATTACAGATTTTCAATCTAAGTCGCAGTCTAACCTTCTATATATTTTATAACTTCCATTTAAAAGTGAGGTCTTTGAGAAAAAGAACTAACTTCTATTTGTATTTACAGTGAGAGTCGCGATGCTTGTCCATTAATTCATTCTTATTTATGTGACCTTAGGCAAGCACAGGGAGGATTTAGTTTCCTCATCTATAAAATTAGATGAATCTTACATTTAATGGAATATTGTGTCTAAGGATCATTTAGAGTCTAATAAAAAATGTGTATGTCAACATATAAATCTAGAACTCTAATAAAAGATGTATATGTCCACATATAGAGTTCTAGAATTATATGTGGACATACACATCTTTTATTGGACCCTAAAATGATCCTTAGACACAATATTGTATTATATGTAAGAACCCTGGCTTCTAAGAGAACAAACTTGATGGCTCAGAAGCATTGGCCACTGAGGCTGAGGGATTCAATGACTTTCTTAATGTCTCACAGCTTCTAGGTAGCACAACTAGGGTTCAAATCTAGAAGTTTTGACTGTAAATCTGATATGTTAATTTGGCCAATCAACTAACTTGCTTGGGTCTTGATTCTCTATCTTAAAAAAAAGGGATATTAGAACTAGATGGATCAAAGGTTCTGATAAAGGTCTCATTTCTAAAATATATAGAGAATTGACTCAAATTTATAATATTTCAAGCCATTCTCCAATTGATAAATGGTCAAAGGATATAAACAGACAATTTTCAGATGAAGAAATTGAAGCTATTTCTAATTATGTGAAAAAATGTTCCAAATCACTATTGATCAGAGAAATTAAAATTAAGACCACTCTGAGATACCACTAAACACCTGTCAGATTGATGTTAAGATGACAGGAAAAGATAATGAGTGAGAGAGAGACAGAGAGACAGAGAGACAAAGAGACAGAAACAGATGGAGGGGACATGGGAAAACTGAGACACTGATACCTTGTTGGTGGAAGTATGAACTGATTCAACAATTATGGAGAGCAGTTTGGAACTATGCTCAAAAAGTTATCAAACTGTGCATACTCTTTGTTCCAGCAGTGTTACTACTGGGCTTATATCCCAAAGAGATCTTAAAGGAGGGAAAGGGACCCACATGCACAAAAATGTTTGTGGCAGCCCTTTTTGTAGTGGCTAGAAACTGGAAACAATGGATGCTCATCAATTGGAGAATGGCTGAATAAGTTATGGTGCACGAATGTTATGGAATATTATTGCTCTATAAGAAAAGACCAGCAGAATGATTTTAGGGAGGCCTGGAGAGACTTACATGAACTGATGCTGAGTGAAATGAGCAGAACCAGGAGATCATTATACACGACAACAACAAGATTATACAATGATTAGTTCTGATGGACTTGGCTCTCTTCAACAGTGAGATGATTCAAACCAGTGCCACTTGTTCAGTGATGAAGAGAACCCAGAGAGAGAATTATGGGAACTGAGTGTGGACCACAACATGGCATTCTCACTCTCTCTGTTGTTATTTGCTTGCATTGTGTTTTCTTTCTCAGTTTTTTCTTTCCTTCTTCATCTAATTTTTCTTGTGCAGCAAGATAACTATAAATATATATACATATGTACATATATATATTTATATATATACATATATATATATATATCTGTGTGTGTACATATATTGGATTTAACATACATTTTAATATATTTAACATGTATTGGACTACCTGCCAGCTAGGGGAGGAGGTGGAGGGAAGAAGGGGAAAATTTGGAACAAAAGGCTTTGCAAAGGTCTATGTTGAAAAAGTATCCATGCATATAAAAATGTAAAAAAAAGAACTAGATGGAGCCTAAAGTCTCTTTCAAGGTAAAATTATATTGATGTGAGAGTTTCTGCAGAAAACAGCCTATGGTGCAATATGAAAAACTCTTTGGTCATATTTCTTCTAGGTTTTCTTTTTCCCTCTCCCTTTTTCAGTAATGATGCTCAGCCTCTAGTCATAGGCCCATAGGCACACTTTGTATACAAGTCACATTTCCCTACTGTTTTGTTATGCTCAGATTTGTCTCTACTAAACATTAAAAAAAGTCCTTTGTCTATGAATAACAGTTAAAGTCTTATTTAATCTTCCCAAAATCCATCTTGATGGAACAAATACTGTCCTAAATGTGATAAAAGGAGCATGTGGGATAAAAAGAAAAAGAAAGGAAAAATAATGATGCAATCACAAGTAAGGTGAGTTGTCTATGCAGACATCATAGCACAATGGAAAATCACAAGTTACAGTGCAGCTGCTCCACATAGACACTAGGCACCTTCTAGGTGAGAGTAACATTTTCATCTCTGTAGTTAGAGCCATTGTTGTTGTAATCCAGTCATTTCAATCATGTAGAACTCTCCAGGATCCCCATTTTGGGGTTTTCTTGGCAGAGATACTGGAATGCTTTGCCATTTCTTTCTCCAGCTCATTTTATAGATGAAGAGCTGAGATAAAGAGAATTAAGTGACATACCCAGGGTCATGCCATTAGTAAGTGTTTGAGGTTGGTTTTATGATCCTAGCAAAGTCATTTAACCACTAGATGAGTAACTATATACCTAGGACTCATCAATAAAAAAATCAATGGATTAAGATGCGGTTTTATTGGTATAAAGTCCCAGCAAAGAAAATCCATTTTGCAATGCTTCCCAAACAGTTTCATCTCTACAACTTGTAGAAAGTTTTCTGGATGGCACTAAGAGCTTAAGTGAATTGATCAGGGTGAGACAGAGCAAAGGTGTAACTTGAATCTAATTATTTTTTAATTGGGTTATCCTATCTTAACTAAACCAGAAATACAGTGGCTACATATGGGCTCACTTCCTAGTGCCAATCTACCTCATCCAATCTAATCTAATCCAATTTGTTACATGCTTATTAAGCACCTGCTATGAGCCAGGCATTGTCCTAAGTGCTAGAGATACAATTATAAAAAGAAAGACAGTTCCTGCACTCAAGGGGCTCACAATCTCATGGGAAGAGATACACAGAAAAGAAGGCAGGAAAAGGTGGAAAACAGCAGGGGTTCCCAGGGCTATAGAGTTAAAAAATCAGACAGAGAAGCAGATGCATAGTGAGTGGGCCAAAAAGTTTACTTTCTGTCCTCTATATGGGAAGGTATTTGGAGGAGTTTAGTTCTCCACCCTCCAGAGTGGAGAGAAGGCTGAGGAAAGTCAAGATTTTCTAAGCTTGGTTTGCAGCAAAGTGATGAGATTAGACATTAAGAGTTTAACGTAGGAGGAGTAGCTTGATCAATGGAGGTAAAACCTGGACAAGAGATAAAAGTACAAAGGAAAATGTCCAATCATTTCTGCCCTCTATAAAGGAAGGCATTAATTAGAAGGCCTCTTCTTAGGCAGAATGGTGACCTTCACTCTTTCACTCCTGAGGGATCACCATATTGAAGTCAGAATTATTAATTGGCCCCTGACTACCATAGTTCAGAATTCCTAAGCTCAAGTGATTCCAAAGGTCTCTATCTCTTCTGTTTGCACAAAATACGAGCACGTGTCAACATGCCCAGCCCATATACATTGGTCTCCAAGTCTTATTTCTAGTCTTATGCCATATCACTTCTCAAAGAAAGGCAATATTCTTCTAAAATAAGATGACACTGCAAGTGCATAGCTATTTGATGAGCGGGGAGTATATGTTTTAGAAGAAACACACATGACAAGCCCTTTAAAATATGTACTGGGCTTAGGGCCAGTAACATTTAACTAATTCTTCATATGCTATTTTTTCAAAACAAGTTGATTTTTTAAAAAGGTTTGCCTCATGATAAGAATAAAAAACAATCAAAATGTTTCCAGATATCTACGTGATACAGAACTTTCATAGCTCTAAAAGAGGCAGCTTAGTAGCACAATGGATAGAGCACAGGTCCAAATTCAGAAAGAATCAAGTTTACTTCTTGCCTGAGACTCTTTTTAACTCTGTATCCTTAGATACATCACTTAGCCTTTGTCTGCCTCAGCTTTTTCATCTGGAAAATATGGTTAATAATCTAACCCACAGCATTGTTGTGAACCAAGTGAGATCATATTTATAAAGTGCTTAGCACTTAGCATTATCTGGCACATAGTAGGTGCTAAATAAAAAGTATTTCAAGAAAGAAATTTAATTAAGGAAAAGAAACTCCTTATTTTATTTACTTTATATACTTTATACTTACATATATTTTATATTTATATTATTTATGTACTTTATATGTATGTATGTGTGTGTATGATATGTATATATATTCCTTAATTTTATAGATGAAGAAACTGAGGCCTGGGGAAGTTAAGTAAATTGCCAAGGTCACGGAGGGACTAAGCATTTGAGGCAAGAATTAGAACTCGTGTTCTTTTGCTCTAGAACCACTATTCTTTCCACTGTTTTACTGTACATGGGAGTGGGGGTAGGGTGTGAGATACCAAGTTTAATAAACTACCCAGAATCCACTGCATGAAAAGTTTCAGATAACAATTTCTAGTTAGCCACATGTGATTAGGCAAAGGATTTAATGTTTGACCAGCAGAGGGAACTCTCTATATGGAAACTGATTCTACCCATATGGATCACCACCCACAAATAACTCAGTACAAGTTAAAGAGATTAATTTTCAGAGATAGAATTAGAAATCAGGCCTTCCTGACTCTCAGCTCTGTTCTCTACAACACCATGCTCTCTTACTAATCAAAACATATAGAAAACAAAAGTCTCCAATGGGAAGGGGGAGCAGGGATATCAAGTTCAAACTATCCAAACTACATTGCAAATGAGTTTTAAAATCAGAAAATTACTCAGAAACATTTTAATACAATTTTATGACCTTCTTCCTGGCTGGGTAGCATTATACAATGTCTCACAAAGCTGTTAAAAGGACACTTGACAGAGACTTCTGGCCAAGAAGGCAGAGAGGACACACACACAGCTATTTAAGCTCCATCTTGTTCTCAGAAAAATTTTTTTTATAACAAGGCCTCAGAATTAGTGCTTGACTGAAAAAATCCACAAATAATTACCAACAGAAGATATCCTCAAAAGGTCTGTTTTTGCTCATGGGTGGGGATGTTTAGATAGGGCACAGACTGAGGGCAGGCAGTGAAAGTAGGGCAGCTCATACTGAGCAGACCTGAAGAGGAAGGGGTGTGATCTCAGCCATTTCTGCAGGAAGAACTTTACCACAGTGTGGCTATTTTGCCCTGGCAGCAAGCCAGTAGATCAGCAGAGAAGCTAAAAACACACGGGAAAAGACTATAACTCCTAAAAGCTAGGGTCTCTCAGGACCTGGCTGCATGCTCTCAGAGTCTCAGAGAGCAGATGCAGTGTAGTCATTTCTGTCCTGCTAGTGCCTCACTGCTGTCCCTGCAGTCTGTACAGGAAGCCCAGTAACACCATCCAGCCCCCCCCCCACCACCACCAAAAAAAAAAAGCTGACTGCATTTGTTTTTCTTGTTAGTTTGTTTTCCTTAATTCTGACAAAATGAACAAAAAATTTAAATGGGCTCTAACTATTGAGAGCTTTTATATCGATAGAGAACAGACTTTAAAGCCTGAAGAGACTAAAAACAGACTGTCTCCAGACGAATCCCCAAAAGGGAGATTTGATCTGGTCCTCAACACACAAGACTCTTATAGAAGAAATTAAAAAGGGTCTCACAAGAGAGCTAGAAGAAAAATGGGAAAAGGAAAGGGAAGCTTGGCAAGAGAGTCTGGATAAGTCATCCCACTCATTTAAAGATAGACTGGACAAAGAAATCAACTCCTTGAAAAATAGAATAAGTGAATTGGAAAAAGAAATTAGATCTCTAAAAAATAAAATTGGCGAAATAGAAAAAAAAAACTCCATAGAACAAAACAACTCATTTAAAAACTCAATTGGACAATTAGAAAAAGATATTTTAAAAATGAGTGAAGAAAATAATTAATTAAACAGAATTGAACAAATGGAATTGAATGACTCAAGGTAACACCAAGAATCAGTCAAAAAAAAAAAAAACAATGCAAAAAAATGGCAAATACCTTCTTAGAAAAACAACAGACCTGGAAAATAAATATAGGAGAGACAATCTGGGAATTATTGGACTTCCTGAAAAATATGATTTAAAAAAGAGCCTGGACACTATTTTCTGGGAAATTATCAAAGAGAACTGCCCAGATGTTATAGAAACATAGTATAAAGTAGACATTGAAAGAATTCATCAATCACCTACTGAAAGGGACCCTAAAATCAAAACACCAAGAAATACAATGGCTAAATTCCAGAACTAACACACCAAGGAAAAAATACTACAAGCTGTTAGAAAAAAAAAATCAATTCACATATAGAGGATTACTCAGGATCTAGCAGCATCCACATTAAAGGATCGAAGGGCCTGGAACCTGATATTCTGAAATGCTAAGGAACTTGGTATGCAGCCAAGAATAACTTACTCAGCCAAAATGAGCATTTTTTCCCAGGGAAGAAGATGGACATTCAATGAAATAGGTGAATTTCATCTATTTCTGATGAAAAAAACAGAACTAAACAAAAAGTTTGATCTACAAATATAGAACTTAAGAGAAACCTAAAAAGGTATAAAGAAATCTTGGGAACTATATTTCTACTCTAAAGATAGATAAAGAACACATGTATAATTAATTCTAGAAATTAGAGGTGGAAAGGAAATTGTACCAGAAAAAGGATAAAATGGGAGTACTACACTCTCAAAGAGGCAAAGGTAACCTATTATATCTGAGAAAAAGAATGGAGGAGGATGAACACAGTGTGTATCATATTCTCATCAGAATTGGCTTAAAGAGAAAAATATTAGACATATTTGATTTATGGTGAAACTCCTTCCACTTCATTGAAAAGTGGGAGGGGAAAAGTGAAAAGGGGAGGAGTAAGCTAAGCAGAAGGGAATACAGAAATTGTGAGGAAAAAGGATAAGAAAGGGGGAGGAACTCTAAGGTGGGGGAAGCATACTAAAAAGGGAGGGCTGTTAGAAGCAAGTGGTGCCTACAAGTTTAATGCTGGGGAAGGAGGGAAGGGGAAAGGAAAGGAGAAAAGCATAAGCAGGGGTTAACAAAATGGCAAGAAGTACAGAATTAGTAATTTTAACCATAAATGTGAATGGGGTTAACTCCCCCATAAAGAGGAAGTGGTTAGCAGACTGGATTAAAAGCCAGAATTCTACAATATATTGTTTACAGGAAACACACCTGAAGGAGGGTGATACATACAGAATAAAGATAAAAGATTAGAGCAGAATCTACAATGCTTCAGGTGAAGCCAAAAAAGCAGGGGTAGTCATCCTCATCTCAGATCAAGTAAAAGCAAAAATTGATCTAATTAAAAGAGATAAGGAAGGCCACTATATCTTGCTAAAGGGTAGCATAGATAATGAAGTAATATCAATATTAAACATATATTCACAAAGTGGTGTAACATCTAAATTCTTAAAAGAGAAATTAAGAGAGCTGCAAGAAGAAATAGACCTAAGAAGAAATATTGACCTAAACCACTTTTCTCTCAAACTTCTTTCCAGTTTTTCCAATAGTTTCTGTTAAAGTAGAGATAATTTATGTGCATAGGCTTACCAAAAACCACTAGAGTCTTTTTTTTTTTTTTTTTCAGTTTTAGGTTATGCTTATGTAGTCTTTTTCCTTGATCTACTTTTGGTTTGTTTAACCAATTCTAAGCAGTTTTGATAATTACTACTTTATATTATAAATTTGAGAGCTGGTAATACAAGACCCACTTTATTCTCTCCCAAAATAATGGCTGTTTTTCTATATAAAATATGTAATTATTTAATTTTATTCTGTGAATTATCTTTTTTTAATTATTTGGCTGAAATGCTGCTAATTCTGTGGATTAATTTAAGTAGATCATCACTATTATATTGGTGAAGTCCAATTCTATATATCAGTGAGACCCTCTGATGTTTCTGTAAACAATGTTTTGTAGTTCCATTTTTGTAGGTCTGGTATTATGATGTTTTATTCATTTTGTAGTTACTTTAAATGATTTTTTTCTATATTTTTCTCATTTTATTTACTAACACTGAGCAATGCTGGGAACTTTTTGGAGGCTGTTAAATAATTTGATTAATTTCTTCATTGATTTTTTGAAAAATAATTATTGATGTATTTTTACATGACCATAGTGTCCTTCTATATTCCTCCCATGTTTTCTCCCAGCAAATAGTCTGAAATAACAAATAGTTATTCTCTTAAAGACAAAAAAAAAACAAGAAAAAAAGAGATAAAAATCAGCATCACTGATCTATATATCAAAAACGTTTGAAAAAAGTGCAATTAATGCTTTTTAAGGAGTGTTTTCTACAAGCAAGATCATAGAGTTTTTCATTTTGTCCAAGTTGTTCCTCATTTCTAAATTCATGAATTTTTTTAATTCCATTCACACTCAGTTATAAATGTATATTTTTTCTGTTTTTTTCTCTCAAATTAGTATTTTTTAATCCTCTTCCTTCACTTTGTTTCTTCCGTTTAATTTTTTTTTTTTAATCTGCTTTAAGGAAACCCTATTTCCACTGGCTTTTTCAGTAACCCTTTTCTGTTAATTACTCATTTCACCTGTTTTTGAATTTTACTTAAGAATTCTTTTTCCTCCCTTCCTTTCCATGTGTTTATTTTTATTCTGCCCCCTTCCCCAGTTAGTAATATAAAATCTTCCTTGATTTTCTCTATTTCCAATTCTTTTGTTCATTATTTGTTATTTTCTTTTTAAAATTTTATTTTTGGATCTTTTTCTTAAAAAATAAATTCTTTCCATGTTCTTAATTAATTTTCATTTCTGTCTTTTTTTTCCTGGACATTTAATCTTTGGTTTATGACCCTTATTTAGTCCTTCTTTTGTCATTTTCCTCATGGAATTAAATCTTTTAAGATACCCATTTTAGGTTTCCATTTTTGTAGTTTCTCTGTTACTGTCTTGTAATGACCTCCCTTGCACCCCTTTTTCTTAATTTTGCCTCATTTTCAGAAATACCACATCCTGCAAAATAATAAGATATTAAACCAATGGTAAGAATTTTACTATGTTTCTGACTGTGTAGACATTATTAACTTTTTCTTTCCCTATGATCACTTTCTTCCATTTGCCATACAACTTCCTCTTTGGGTTTATGTATCCTTCATTTTTCTAAAAGCTCTGATAGTCCTTTCTTGGGATAAAATGAGTGGTATTGCTAAGTACCACATCCTTGCAGATATAATCATTTCAAGTTCTCCATTTCCTTTTATAGATTATCTCATAAGACTTCACCAGTATTATGTTTTTTTTTTAATTAGTGAAATAATAATTCTTTCTTTCCCTCCCCTTGATTTAATCTTTCCTTTTGCTTCCTTTCCCATTTTCCCACAGGTTTTTTCTTTTTCTTTCCAAGAGACTACAGGACTTATGTACCCTTCATTATTTACCTTTTGCTTTATTAGGGTACATTATTTCTTACCCTTTATCTTGCTCTCCTATTCTTTTTGATGCATCCTCCATTGTATAATGCAATTAGGTGCAATGGTTAGAGCACTGGGCTTAGAATCAGGAAGACTCATCATCCTGTAGGATAAGCCCATAAAAAACCTGGCTCATCCATAGGCAACGTATCATAAGTTTTAGTCCATGCTGTTTGTGACTTTTTCTGCACCATAATTTTCATTTCCCTCCTGCTTTTACCCCTATCTTCTTGAGTTACTTTAGAAAAAAAATTTCTTAATAGTCTCACTGGTGTTATTTTTTTTGTTGTTGTTGTTGTCTTTCTTTCCTGCATTTGTTTATCGTTCTTGTATTTCTGTTTTTTTGGAGAATCAGAGAAGTAAATACATTCTTCCAATATGATTCAGTTTTTTTTAGGTTTTCTATAAATTTGCATAGAGTCTGCAAAAAGGGAGAATTTTACCTATTCTATCCGACCTTCATTATCTTAATTCCTCTTTTCTTATTGCTCTGACCAACATTTCTAGTACCATATCAACTAACCTACTTTTCCAACACTACTCTCCCCTTCGATTATTCCCTTCATAATCTTGATTCTATTTTTAAATAAATTGCTATTTCTATCAGTCCTCTTTTTCTCAGGATCCTTAACTTTCTTTATAGTCACTGAAATATGTTTGTCCCTTGAAGACAAAGCATCCTTGATCACCTTTTTATTACTGAATATACCTTTTCTTTAGTAGGTCACCAGGCAAGAAGGAATAGACTTGTTGCTTTTTCTTCAATGTCATTTTAGATATTCTCATTATCAATTTAATATCCTAATTTCTGTGCTTTTAGCTTTCCTTAAACCTTTTCCTTTAATCCTTTTATCTTCCCTTGCTAAATCAAAAATGGGTGCTCTAAACTTTTCCTTCTCTAACTAACTTATCTATCTTTCAGCAGAGGACTTTACATCATGTTTCATTGAAAAAGACTACAATAACAAACAAAACCATGGCTATCAATCACTAATTCCCTTTCCTTTTCATAACATAATTTTCATCACATCATCACAATTCCTTATCTCCTCTTTTATTTTCATGAATAAGGTGGTCTTTCTCCTAGCTAATGATAAATTCTGTATTTCTTCTTTGATGTCCTCATATCTCTTCTTTGAGGTGTCATTTTGGTTATTCTTTATATTTCCTTAATATTGCATATTTACTTATGTCCTGGATTCTTCATTGTAGTTTTCCTTCAAGCTCAGGTTTCTCCCATCTAAAATGAAATGAAAACAAAAACTCTCACTGAACCCTAAGAATCCCTTGATTTATCAGATTGTAACTCTTTTCCCTTTCATAGTCAAACTTCTGGAAAGACAACCATAGTCATTGCTATGAATCTCATTTTCCATTTAATTTTGAATCCTTTAAAGGTGTATTCTGTATAACTGCTTACTCTCAGCACTTAACCAAAATTGAATTAGCCAAGGTCAATAATTATCACTTTCTTGTTGAGTCCAATGACCACATCTAAGTTCCCATTCATCTAAATTTGTCTGTAAGTTTTCAAATTACTGACCATTCCTGCCAGATATCCTTTCCTCTTTTTCCCTTTGAATTTTCATGACACTGCTCTAAACTAATATTTCACAAATTCTTTTATAAAATTACTATAAATGTGGCTCACTCTATGTATCTTAATATCTAAGGGCTCTGTGCTGGGACCTTTGCTTTTCTCTTTCTCTGCAGTTTGTCTTAATTTTGTGAGTTTCCATTGAATCAATTGTCATTATCATGCAGAAGACTTCTAAACCCACATGTCCAGCCCTGATTTCTATCCTGAGGTTCAGTTCCATATATCCAAACTGCCTTAATAACTACTAAGTATTTCACAGTTATGTTCAAATTCAACATGTCTAGAATGGAATTTACTGCCTTTTCCCTCAACTCTCCTGTCCCCCTAACTTCCTATGGCTAACAATAATACCATTATTCTTTCACTACTTAGGTTTACAATCTGGAAATCATCTTCAAACCTTATCTCCCATTACTTACTCTTTTGGGTGCTACCCAAACCACCCTGGTTTAGGTTCTTAGATTACAATAGCCTCTTCACTGTGACTCCTTCATTTAGACTTCCTCTTACCTAATTCATACTTCATGCAACTGAAAAATGGATATTTGTAAATTATAGTTCTATTCATATCTCTTGTTTAATTAACCACTTAACAAGCATATTTTTTAAATTATCTAAAGTATCTATTATATGCTAGGCCTTACAGTAGACACTGGAAACAAAAAGACAAAAGCAAAAGTATTTCTACTTTCAAGATATACAGTAATAGGAAAAATATTATGTATCTATAAGTATGGTGGAAAATTGGACAGGTAGCCAGGTACATATTCAATTGTATAAAATAAATCCAAGATAATTTTAGAGGTGAAATCAGTAGCAGCATATTGGAGGAGTGGTGAGAAGAACCATAAATAGCCTCCTAGAGGAGATAGTGTTTGAATATATTTAAGGAAATCTGCAATTCCAAGATGGAAAAATTAAGAGGGAGAAATATCTAAATATAGGAAGAAGGGAATTTTTTATGACTTCCCATTTCTTTAGGATAAAATATGAGGGGCAGCTAGGTGGCACCATGGAAAGAGTACCAGCCCTGAAGTCAGGAAGACCTGAGTTCAAATGTGGTTCCAGACACTTAGCACTTTCTAGCTGTCTCAGGGGAAAAAAAGAATAAAATACAAAATTCTTCTGGTTGGATTGAAAAACATTATATTCTCCAATATAATGTACAATCCTTGAGTATGACAACTATTAAACCTTTATATTTGTTTTTGTAACACCTAAAATAATTTTTGATAAATTTGATAACTGCATGTTGCTTTTTTGATGTTTGACAATATTTAACAAGGGATTTGGTTTATCTTTGTTTCAATCTTGAAGTTTTCTCTTTTGCAAATAATGCTTTTTCTTGATTTTGATAACATGCTTTTGATCATATAAATGAGAGATTGTCAAAATATGCAAATCAGCATTTATAGCTTAAGTTGGGATTAATCAAATTGAATCACAATGTAATAAATATGAGAAGGAAGAGATATTGCTGAAAGCTCTTTTTTGCAAAATGTATATTCATATTTTGCTTCAACATTGAGATTGATCCATAGATCTCTTTACATTATTTATCCTTCCCTGGGTTTGATATCAAGTTCATACTTATAAAGCAATTTGGTAAGGATGCATTTTTTTCTATCATAAAACAATTGGTTTGTTTGAAGCAATTATTTTCTGAATACTTAAGATAGTTCACTTGCAAATGCATTTGGACAAGGTCATCCCTTTTTTCCCTTTGCCATGACATATTATTGACAACTTGCTCAATATCTCTTTTTGAAATTGGATTATTTATTGTCTTATTTTCAACTTTGAAAATAAGAATATTTTATATTTTTAAATATAATCCTTCAAAATCAAAATTTGGTTGGTATATAATTATTTGTTTCCTATGATTTTTGAAGAGTCTGGATGACCTAAGGCTTCATGAATGTTTGTGCTGCCTTTCTTTCTTTCTTTTTTTTTTTTTGGCTCCTTTTAAAAGTTCAGTGGTCATTTTGTTTATAAGTTAATTTCTCTACTAAATTTATTTATTTATTTATTTATTTGTTGCTGAGGCAATTGGGGTTAAGTAATTTGTCTAGAGTAACACAGCTAGAAAGTGTTAAGTGCCTGAGGCCAGATTTGATTTCAGATCCTCCTGATTCAGAACTAGTGCTCTATCCACAGTGCTACCTAGTTGCCCCTCTACTAATTTTCAAAAGTTTTTCTTCTGTATTTGTTAAGGTTGTTATATTGGCTTTCCAGTTTTTGTAATTGTTTGTTCCATGTAATAGTTACTTCCTTTTCTAATCTATTACATTTTTAGAGATATAACTTTTCTTCTTGACTGTTTTTATTATAATACACAGATATTGAAATGCCTCATTGTAATCATTTTTCCTTAATATTATTTTTGTATCTGTGGTTTGTCCTTTGACCAATCATTAATTATGATGCTATTACTCTTTATTTAGATATATATTTTATTTCTCTTTCTTTTATTAATAACTATTTTTTTCATTTTAAAAAGATTTATTTAATATCAAAGAGATTGGGATACATCAAATCTAGTTCATTTTCCCAGGAATTATAGCTATTTCCCCTATATTTTAATATTACTTTTGGTTGCATCAAGCTCTGAAGGAGAGATGTCAAAATTAATCACAGCTATTTTATTTTAAAATATTTTTAATTTTTACTTTACTTTTACTTTAAATACTTAAATACTATGATCCATGAAGACACTATATTTTGCTACCTTTGGTTTACCTTGCTTAAACTTAAAGAATATCTCTTTTAATTGCTATTTCAATCTAAAGAGGACCTCTTATTAATCTTTGTGGGAATTCCTCCAATTTCTAATTTCCTAAGTTAAAATTTTATTAATTTTAGGGGATCAGGGATGTCTTCCTAAGCTGAAAATTCCATATACCCCTGTTAAATGTTATTATTACAATAGTAATAAAAATAGTCAATATTTATAAAACATATATATGTTGAAATAATTGAATGGATAATTGAAGGATTTTCCTATAGAAATAAGATTAGACCTATTCATCACTTTATCAATATTACAGGTAAATCTGGAAGATATATATCATTAAAAAAAGAAAGTACAGTAAGTAGAAAATTCCCATAAACATTGCTTGTTTAATTTTTATACCTTAATTCATCATTTAAAAAAAAACTATGAGAAATATTTTCTTATTATAATATTAACATCTAATTAACTGATGGAGTTTTGATAAGAAATATAAGAAGATTCTTTTCAATTAGAACTAATGTTACTATTCAAATGGTATATTTATTGATCTATTTCTTTAAATAGAAAAGTTGAGATTCATTACCTCACATTCATCTTTTATTGTTGTTTATTCTTTCTCAAAGAAGAGCAATGACATCATGAGGGTGATGTCTTGAGTTGCCCATGAATTGGTAAAGTGAGACAGAACTGCACAAAGTTGTCAGGCTCACTTTCTCCTCCAGAATCATTGAAGTTCAGTGAAAAGGCAAAAGTCAAGATGGTTGTTGATGACCTGGGATGTAGTAGGTGACCTTGGTTTTTCCAAATTAAGGACTTTCCCAGGTCTCAGTTTGTCTGAATCAACATCCTCTATCTGAAGTATATTGTATGTGCTAATAAAAAAAATCTCCTTGATTCTTATAAGTCATTTAGTATATCATTAAATATTATTTGTAAGTACACTTCAAGAATTATCAGTTTGTATGTATATATATATAAATTGTATATATGCAATTACTAATATGTATATATATATATATTTAATATACATACAATGTAACCTTAATGTAAAATTAATTCAGACTAGTTAATTTTATATTGGAATTCAAGCTTAGGGTAAGGTTTTTAAAATCAGCACAACCTATAAATAAATAAATATGTAATAAAAGTAGGAATTAGACTTTAAAAAGGTTATTTCTGTCCACTCAATGATTCCTGAATTTATATACCACATATAACCTCCTCTCTTCTGTATAGTCCAATTAATCTCAAACAGGTATGTAACTGTAGGTCTTGAGTGAACTTTTAGGCAATTATTACTATATTATCCACTAGAGAGCATGATGACATTTTCAAACTCATTTCACTTATGGCCAAAGGTTCTAAATGAGGTCCTCCTGGCATTCTATATAACAACACTATACAAGAAATCTGTTATGCAATCTGTCACACAAACATAGATAGAAAAATGTACATAATGCAATGCTTGAAGGAAAAAAAATCCAATAGACCATGAACTTTTAATGAATGAATTTTAACAGTTTGCAATCTGGTGTTCGGATTTAAAGTTTCCTGATGAAAAGGAATATAGTCTGTGCTATGTATTTTCTCCATTCGCTTATTCCCCCATTTAATTGGAGAGAGAGAGAGAGAGAGAGAGAGAGAGAGAGAGAGAGAGAGAGAGAGAGAGAGAGAGAGAGAGAGAGATGGAGAGAGAGAGAGAGAGAGAGAGAGAGAGAGAGAGAGAGAGAGAGAGAGAGAGAGATGGAGAGAGAGAGAGAGAGAGAGAGAGAGAGAGAGAGAGAGAGAGAGAGAGAGAGAGAGAGAGAGAGAGAGAGAGAGAGATTTTTTCACTCCCGAAGAAGAAAACCATTAAAAACAACAATAACCCACCACTGCTTATCAGTATGCCAGACAAGAGCTGTTTACTTTCTCATTCTGCAATGGATTGAGATGATGTCAGGACACTTTTAATTCTCATTAAAACTCCATTTTAACATTTGGCATTCTGTTCAACAATAAACACATTAGAAAAAATGCATTTAAAATCTAATATTTGCAGAAAACAATGCCATAATCTATGGTGAGTTCCTTAGCAGCTTGAAGCAATGCAGCTGAAAACACATAAACATTTGGCAATTTTTCTAGAAGCCTTTCATCAGGGACATTTGATGAAAAAACATGTGGCAATAAATCTCTTCACAGATCTTTTTTAATTTCCATGTCAATCTATGAGGATCTATATGTACGGTACAGTAAAGAGGGTACTAAATTTGGGATTAGGGAACCTAGATTCAAATTCTAGCTTCACTGGTTCCTAACAAGTAATATTATTTCATGCCAAGAACTTGTTCTTAGGACTAAAATAGTCTGGATTCAGGAACTGACTTCATGACATCAATTGTGTGACTTTGGACAAGTCAATTATCTGGAGATTAGTTCTTTCATGTGATAATAAAAAAGTTTGACTACATACATCCTACTTTCCTTTCTACCTCTAAAGACCTATTATTTCAAGTTACTTAGTGTCCTGGAAAATCAGTTTTCTCTCCTGTAAATCAGATATAATATATGATTTATCTAACTCATTGGTTTTTGAGAGGATAAAATCAAATAATATAAACTAGTGTGGAGCACAGGAAAGAGAATTTTGTGTTTCCTTACTGTGACTCTCTCTCTCTCTCTTCTCTCTCTCTCTCTCTCTCTCTCTCTCTCTCTCTCTCTCTCTCTCTCTCTCTCTCTCTGTCTGTCTTTCTGTTTCTCCCTCCATCTAGACACATGTACACATATATGTATTACATATACATAGATATGTAAGTATTTGTGATCTTGGGCAAGTCACCAAATTAATGTGAACATTAGTATTTTTTGTATTTGTAAATTTTGTATTTGTAAAAAGTTATTTGTAAATTTGTAAAAAGTGCATTTTGTAAATTTATGGTAAAATTTGTTTTTGTAAAATTTTTTGTAAATTTATAAAAAAGTGAGAATTATGATAAAAAAAACTTTTAAAGTTCCTTTTATGTCCAAATTTTTAAGTCTACTGAGTTATGATTCCAGGTTCTCTGTATTGGGTTATGATTCTAAGCCTTTCTCATCCTTAACATCTTCATCTATAAAATAAGTATGAGATAACATGAACTTTTATGTATTTCATGTAGGTTTGCCAAAGTTTGATTAGAAGTATCTAAGTGAGAATGGAAGCTGCTGTGTTATATTAGAAGGAATAAGGATGTACAACCAAGTTGGAAGGCCTTGGAATCTAAGCTTTCTCACTTACTGTGTGACCTGAAACACTTCTTTTTTATGGGCCTCAATTTCCTCATTTATAAAGTGAAATTGAATTAGATGATCTCTTAAGTTCCTTTCTAACTTTAAAGCTTTTTATAATATAAAAGATTATATACATTTGAATACTTATTACTCAATCATAGTTACTAAATCAGGATAGAATCTGAATAAAGGGTAGAATTTGGTCTCAACAATATCCAACTTTTTCTATTTTCAGTCTCTGGAACAAAAAAGTACTTAGCCTCTGAAATCTTTTCCAAGGTTTTCTCTTGGTGTGTATGTGTTTGTATCTGGGGTAGGGGGAGTGTACACTCCACATGGACAATGTTCACGCATGTATGAAAAATTAAGATAGGAAAACAAATGTAATTGTAGTAGACATAAAATTACAAAAAAGCTATCCTTATTCCAAGTAAGAAAAGAAGACAAAAAATGTAAAAGATATAAGATGGAATAAAAAGACTGTGTTGTTTTTATGTGGGAGAATTTGGATTGGACTTTGTGTCCCGACACTGAAAATCTATGAAAGGAAGAGTCTGAATGTCTCTTGTAGCAGAGCAGCTCCCTGAGAGCAACTAAATAAGGACTAAATAATATTTGGAACTGGAAGGACTGTTAATATTAGTAACAAATGAAATCATATGAAGGAGTCATCATCCTCATACAACAGCTTGCATTGAAAGCTCATCTACTTTGCGCACCACATATAAGCAGGTCTCCCTAACTTCTACTCCCCTTCACTACCTATACTGAGAAAAAATGTTATTGCATTAACACTCCAGCCCCAGTCTACTTTTCCGTCCTCCCTATACATTAATCTCCTCATACTCTATAGCACAATCTGGAAGACTTACTCAATATAATCCCCAGTGAATATATATACTCTTTAGTGTCAGAGTGGAGATGTTTCTAAAGACTGTGAATAGGAGCAGCATGCAGAAGAGATATCTCTGTTATAGGGTCTTAACTTTTAAACAGATGAATCTTATTTTAATGAAATTATTTTATTTTAATTATTTTAATATCTAATAGATATTAGAATCCTAGATTTTTAGATATATGAGAGAGATAGAAAGAGAAACAGAGACACAGAGAGATACAGAAAGACAGAGAGACAGAGACAGAGACAGAGACAGAGACAGAGAGAGAGGGGGGAGAGAGAGAGAGCTTTAAGGTTATCTAATCTAATGTTGTTCAATTTTACACATAGAACCTAAGCTTCTTGAGATCAGTGGTTATGTTGGTCTTCCTGTACCTCTGATGTATAATACAAGGATTTTCAATAATGTTTAAAAATAATCTCACCATAACTCACTATAATTTCTTCTTTCTATGAAAATTCTCACACAATTATAGGCAAATATGATCATTTTTTGAAATAGTAAAATAAATCATCTTACTCGCTATTGTATATGCAAATGCATTTATTAAAACTGATGCATCTTAGTCTTTCCAGGTATTCTTAAATTCCAGTCTTTCAAGCAGAATACTTAAATGAATTTTGAAATGAGGAGACTAATGTCAAGAGAGCCTAGAGCCATTCGGATATTTAAGTAGCACAGCCATGAAACAATCCAGACATCAAGATTATTTATTTAATGTTCGTTCTACTATACCATATTAACTATTTAGAAAAATACTTCAATCGTGTTTTTAGCTCATTGATTGAATGTTTGTGAACCTTGCAAAGGTACAAAACAGATTTATGCCTTTACATCTTGTGACCTCCCATTAATTCTTTCAAAAAGGATCCATACAATGCTGCAAAGAATGTCCTTTAAGTGTTCTAATAATTTAATGTACAATACAGAGGCTATTGATCTCTCATTTCTCATTCTTGCTACATGCCTAAGCCAAATTCTTTTCTGATTATTAAATTGCCATATAGGTCTGAAAATGATATCTAATTTGATTTCTAAAATTAAAATTAAATTTTATAGAAGTTTGGAAGTCAGAGGACATGAGTTCAATATGAGTTCTACTTCTCACCTTTGGAACTTTTCATAAATAAATGGCTTAAATTTTTGATCCCTCAATTTCCTCATTATAAATGAGGTTGGACTCTAAAGTTCTATCTAGGCTTAAATCTGTGATCCTAGGTAAGTGCTATAATATATCTCCTTCTTACATTGATTATAAGGCCCTTTAATGAAGAATTATTTTGCACAGAAATTAATTAAATAATAAGCATTTAAAAATACTTGCTACAGGCTCTGTAGTGGCATAAAAATGAAACCTTCAAAGAATCACTGTTCTAACTCATAATTTATTATGCATACTACTGCTGTGATCCAAACCATTCCTCAGGTATTGGCTAACTGGATGACTAGGGCTAGTTTCCTAATCTCTTTGACCTTCAGGATCTTCATCTATGAAAGGAGGATAATTATGTCTTTAATTTCTATATTACCTCCTTCAAAGGGTTAGTATGAATATCAATCAAGATTATTTATGCAACAAACTTTGCAAAACATTAAAGCATTAAATCAATGAAAGCTGTTGTTACTGTGATTATTAATTTGCCTTTTGCTATAAATCTTTACATGAGTTTGTCTAAAAGTAGGGGATACTTATATTACTTAAAATTTTCTTTGTCTTCATCACCTGATAGTTTAAATCTGATTTAACTTATTCTAGAACTGGATACTAGGCTCTTGGTAGCTCCTTAGACAATCTCTACACCAGTATTTCCAACAGCACTGGAGGAAAATGTCATTCTACTTTGGAGAGCAAGGCTGTGGTTTTAAACAGCAAATATATATATATATATATATATATATATATATATATATATATATATATATATATATATATATATATATATATATATGCTTGTGGGGCGGAAAAAAAAAAAACTTGTCTCTGAAAGTTTATTTACTATACAGCAAGAACAAGAATAAGGTACATTATCATTAAGATTTTTCTTTCCATGACTGTTTAACCTTAGTATGGGGTTTTCTACTAGACCTATCCATCTCAGTTGTTATTATATTGTAACCCAAGTTTGTTTCAGCATGTCCAGTTTACTTAACATGGGAGTGCACTTGATAGGCCTTTAGAGCATATCTATATTACTTAATATAGAGGCTTTTGCAATTCATATTTACCACATGGATAGGTACAGTTTTCTCTGAATGTCTGCCTTTATCTTTAAAAATGGGGAGATTGAACCAGTCTCCTTTTTTCTACCACTTTTTTTCTGCTATCCTTTTTTAGCCACTCTTCCCAACTACAACTGAAAGAGGAAGATCACAGATCAGTCATAGCATGTGCAACATGAATTGAACCAACAATAGGAAAACTTTCCTTCACTTTCATTCTTCTCTCTTCTCCTTTCCTCTCCTCTCCTTTTTGTTCCTTAATCAGAAGATATTCCACTTTTTAATGAATGGTTTTTGTTTGGGGCATATGAATATTTTAATCATTTGATCAAATTGACTAGGTACAGAAGTCCAATAACAATAAATTCATCTAATTTGTTCAGTCACTTCTATAGATGAGGGAGCATATAGAAAGATGAGAGCCCTTAAGACTGAGTGTTAGAGGTATTTTTTCTTTAATACCCCCTGCATCAAGGATTGCATTGTTACAGCTTTCTGACTGACAGGTGAAAAGAATGACATCATTTTTATATTTGTATTCTCCATGTCTAGCTAAACCAATGCAATACATATGTACTGGGGAGATGGTATCAATGAAGGTTTAATTAATTAGTAGTATCTAGTACCTAGTAGATATTTAATAAGTGTTTGTTGATTGGCTGTTACATAAGGAAGTAAGGATTTGAGGTGACTTTTGAGGGAAGGATTGCAAAGAATATATTAATGTGTTTTAAGCAGAATTTTATCTCTCCCTATAATATGTAATTTGTGTTTTTATTCTAATGGAGAAAACTAGATGAATGATTTGGCCGACTGATATGGAAGAGGCCTGGTGTTGATGGGAGATGAGGAGTGGCCAAGGGCCTTTTTAAGATTTATCACACTTTGTCATTTGCCTGAATATTTCTCCAGTGGCTGGTCCTGAGCAAAGGAACAGCCTAAGTTAAGAGCCTGAATGATTTCTGCCGAGATCCCATCAAGTTAATCATTCCTGTCAGGATCCCAGGGAAGGAGAGGTTGGCTGGCCTGACAATCTGCATTAACGTGGGTGGATTGTGTTTGATTATACCTCCATGGAGGCAGTTTTCATTTACATCTTTCATCAGAAGTATGACAGCAGTGTGTCCCTTGAAAGATGTGCTCAATGCCCTGATTGTCCCATGGCTTCTTGCCTGAACTGCCTTCTCACTTGCTGTGCTCTGGAAGAACACAACCTTTAGAATCTAAGAGAGACACTGAATGGGACAAAAAAGATTTGATCAACCTCCTCATGAGGGTTATAGCTTCAATGTTGTCAATAAAAATTTCTGGATGCATTTTCTTAACATTCATTTGGGCTCTTTTCCCATGGACTCTTTTCAACCCTCGGTGACAAACCTGTAACAAGGCAATCCTTGCTGCAGAGTGTTAAAGAAAAAAAAAAATACCTCTAACATTAAGTCTTGGGGACTCCCATCTTTCTATTTGTTCTCTCATCTATAGAAGTGATAGAACAAGCTAGATGAATTTACTGTTATTGGCACTTCTGTACAAAGTCAATTTGATTAAATGATTTAAAATATTCCTATATCCCAAACAAAAACCATTCATTAAAATGTGGAATGGGGAGGCAGAGCAAGATTCCAGAGTAAAGGCAACTCACCCAATCTTTCCTCCAAACTGCTCCAATTACTTTAAGTGTGATTTTGAACAGTTTTTTTCGTGAAACATGGGGTTAAATGACTTGCCCAGGGTCACACAGCTAGGAAGTGTTAAGTGTCTGAGATCAGATTTGAACTCAGGTCCTTCTGACTTCAGGGCTGGTAGTCTATCCACTGAGCCCTCTAGCTGCCCCTTAAACAAATTTTAGAGCATGAGAACACCCAAAAAAGACATAGTAGAACATTTTCCAGACAAAGGCAATTTAGAAGCTCAGCAGAAAAGATCTGTGATAGGGCACACCAGTGCAGGCCAGGACCCAACCCCAATCCCAGCCCAAGTTGGACTTCTGAATCACTGGCAGTACTGACAAGCCCAGAAACACCAAAGAGGGGCTGGAAGGTCAGCAGAAACGGTCTGTGGAACCAGGGTAGGAGTCTGGCATGCAATCCCAATGCAGTCTCTGTGCTAGCTTAGACCCCCACGTTAGTGAGGGGGGACCTCTGAATTGGCAGCAGTGCTGGAGGCTTTCAGACCTTTCAGCCCAGGGACACCAGGGAAGACTGGGAAAGTCAGTGGAAAGGGTCTGTGGCAGTGAGGTGGGAGTCTGGTGTGATCTCAGTGAGCCCCGGTCAGCACAGACCAGCACACTAGATCTTACAGCTACAGAGGGGCAAGGACACTTCTAAGAACTCCAGGGTTAAAAAGAATGCTTATGGTCAGATTCCTGAAAGAATTTCTGAAAACAGCTGCAGAAAAAAACCCCTGAAGGGGACAGTGCACTCTCCAAACTGGAAAAAGAGCCCTACTTTTTAAAAGCCAAAAGAGTAAAGCTAAATAATAGTCTAGGAAAATGAGCAGAAAACAAACAAACAAAAAAGTTTCTGACCACTGAAAGTTATTATGCTAATAAGCAGGATCAAAACACACACTCAGAAGATAACAAAGTCAAAGCTCCTACATTCAAAGTTTTCAAGAAAAATAAGAATTAGGCTCAGACATAAGAGAGTCAAATCAAGTAACAGAGATGGAGGGAAAATTGGGGAAATAATTGAGAGAGGTGCAAAAGGGAATACAAAAAGCTAATGAGGAGAAAGAATACCTTAAAAAGCAAAATTGGCCACTTGGGAAAGGAGGTACAAAAGCTCACTGAGGAAAATTATTCCTTAAAAAATATAACTGAGCAAATAGAAGCTAATGACTTTATGAGAAATCAAGATATAATAAAGCAAATCTCCCCAAAATTAAGAAAACAGAAAAAAATGTGAACTATCTCATTGGAAAATAGATCCAGGAGAGATAACTTAAGAATTATTGGTGTATTTGAAAGGCATGACCAAAAAAAGAGCCTGGACATCATCTTTCAAGAAATTATCAAGGAAAAATGTGCTGATGTTCTAGAACCAGAGGGTAAAATAGAAATTGAAAGAATCCACCAACCACCTCCTAAAAAAGATTCCAAAATGAAAACACTTGACAATAGTATAGCCAAATTCAAAAAAACCCAGGTCAAGCAGATTATATTACAATCATCCAGAAGGAAATAATTCAAATATAATGGAACCATAGTATGGATTATAGATAATTTAGAAGCTTCTACATTAAAGGACTGGGGGGCTTGGAATATGACATTCTGGAGAGCAATGGATCTAGGAGTGCAACCAAGAATCACTTACCCAGGAAAACTGAGTATAATCTTTCAGAAGAAAAGTTGGTCATTCAATGAAACAAAGGATTTTCAGGCATTCATGATTAAAAGACCTGTGCTGAATAGAAAATCTGATTTTCAAATATAGGAATCTGGAGAAGCATAAGGAGGTAATCAGGATAGTGATACCATAAGGGACTTAATAAGTTTTATTTGTTTACATTCCTACATGGAGGATGATACTTGTAACTCATTAGAAAGTTCTTATTATTACAGTAGTTAGAAAGAATTTAGGCATGGATATGCCTAAATATGAAAAGGGCATGGATATGAGTTGAATATGATGGAATAATATCTTTTTTAATGATGAAATTAATGGATGAGAGAATAATGTACTTAGAGAAATAAAAAGAAATAAGGAAAAACTTTTACAGTGGAGGGGAAGAGGGAGAGGAGAGGGTGAGTGAACCTTACTGTCAGAAGTGGTTCAAATAGGAAATAACATACATACTCAATAGGGGTATAGAAATATGTTTTGCCCTGCAGGAAAATAGGAAGGGAATGGGATATAGAAAGAGGAGGAGGGAGTGAAACAAGGTTGCCCACTATCACCATTACTATTCAATATAGTACTAGAAACTCTAGCCTTGGCAATAAGAGCCGAGAAAGAGATCCAAGGAATTAGAGTAGGAAATGAAGAAATCAAATTGTCACTTTTCGCAGATGACATGATGGTATACTTAGAGAACCCCAAAGACTCTGCTAAAAAGCTATTAGAAATAATTCAGAATTTTAGCAAAGTCGCAGGATACAAAATAAATCCACATAAATCCTCAGGATTTTTATACATTACCAACACAATCCAACAGCAAGAGATACAAAGAGAAATTCCATTCAAAATAACAGTCGAGAGTATCAAATATTTGGGAATATATCTACCAAAGGAGAGTCAGGAATTATATGAGCAAAATTACAAAACACTTGCCACAAAAATAAAGTCAGATTTAAATAATTGGAAAGACATTCAATGTTCTTGGATAGGCCGAGCGAATATAATAAAGATGACAATACTCCCCAAACTAATCTATTTATTTAGTGCTATACCAATCAGACTCCCAAGAAACTATTTTAATGACCTAGAAAAAATAACAACAAAATTCATATGGAAGAATAAAAGGTCGAGAATTGCAAGGGAACTAATGAAAAAAAAGTCAGAGGAAGGTGGTCTAAGTGTACCTGATTTAAAGCTATATTATAAAGCAACAGTCACCAAAACCATTTGGTATTGGCTAAGAAATAGACTAGTTGATCAGTGGCATAGGTTAGGTTCACAGGACAAGATAGTGAAAAAAAAAAGCAATCTAATCTTTGACAAACCCAAAGATCCCAAATTTTGGGATAAGAATTCATTATTTGACAAAAACTGCTGGGAAAACTGGAAATTAGTATGGCAGAAACTAGGCATGGACCCACATTTAACACCACATACTAAGATTAGATCAAAATGGGTCCAAGATTTAGGCATAAAGAACGAAATCATAAATAAAATGGAGGAACATGGGATGGTTTACCTCTCAGACTTGTGGAGGAGGAAGGAGTTTGTGTCCAAGGGAGAACTAGAGACCATTATTGATCACAAAATAGAACATTTTGATTACACCAAATTAAAAAGTTTCTGCACAAACAAAACTAATGCAAACAAGATTAGAAGGGAAGTAACAAATTGGGAAAAAATTTTTACAGTTAAAGGTTCTGATAAAGGCCTCATCTCCAAAATATACAGAGAATTGACTTTAATTTATAAGAAATCAAGCCATTCTCCAATTGATAAATGGTCAAAGGATATGAACAGACAATTTTCAGATGATGAAATTAAAACTATTTCCACTCATATGAAAGAGTGTTCCAAATCACTATTGATCAGAGAAATGCAAATTAAGACAACTCTGAGGTATCATTACACACCTGTCAGATTGGCTAAGATGACAGGAACAAATAACGATGAATGTTGGAGGGGCTGTGGGAAAACTGGGACACTGATGCATTGTTGGTGGAGTTGTGAAAGAATCCAACCATTCTGGAGAGCAATCTGGAATTATGCCCAAAAAGTTATCAAAATGTGCATACCCTTTGACCCAGCCATACTACTACTGGGCTTATACCCCAAGGAAATACTAAAGAAGGGAAAGGGACCTGTATGTGCCAAAATGTTTGTGGCAGCCCTTTTCATAGTGGCTAGAAGCTGGAAGATGAATGGATGTCCATCAATTGGAGAATGGTTGGGTAAACTATGGTATATGAATGTTATGGAATATTATTGTTCTATAAGAAATGACCAACAGGAGAAATACAGAGAGGCATGGAGAGATTTACATCAACTGATGCTCAGTGAAACGAGCAGAACCAGAAGATCATTATACACTTCAACAATGATACTGTACGAGGATGTATGCTGATGGAAGGGGATATCTTCAACATAGAGAAGAGCTAATCCAATTCCAATTGATTAATGATGGACAGAACCAGCTACATCCAGAAAAGGAACACTGGGAAATGAATGTAAACTGTCATTTTTACCTTCTGAATCCAATTCTTCCTGTGCAACAAAAAATTCGGTTCTACACACATATATTGTATCTAGAATATACTGTAATATATTTAACATATATAAGACTGCTTGCCATCTGGGGGAGGGGGTTGGGAGAGGAAGGGAAAAAATCTGAATAGAAGTAAGTGCAAGGGATAATGTTGTAAAAAATTACCCATGCATATGTACTGTCAAAAATGTTATAATTATAAAATAAAAAAAAAAAAAGAAAAAAAAATAGAAAGAGGAGGAGGGTGATAAAAGAAAGGGCACATTGGGGGAGAGAGTGATCAGTAGCAAAACACTTTTGAGGAGGGACAGGTTGAAAGAAGAGAGAGAATAAATAGGCGAAAATATAATTAGTAATAGTAATTATAAAAATTTTTTGAAGCAAGTTTCTCTGATAAAGCCTAATTTCTCAAACAGAGAGAACTAACTCAAGTTTATAAAAAAGATAAAAGCCATGTCCCAATTGATAAATGATCAAAAGGTATGATCTATGCCCAAAAAGCCTGTAAATTCATGCATATCTTTTGATCTAAAAACACCACTATAAGGCATGAATACCAAAAGAGATTCAGAAAAAAAAAACAGACCAAAAAACAAAAGGAAAATGACCTATAGGTAAAAAAAAAATTCATAGTAACTGTCTTCTCAGGACAAAAAAATTGGCAATTGAGGGAATGCCTAGCAATTGAATTATTGAATTCAAAAAACTGTGGTATGTGTTTGTGATAGAATATTATCATTCAGTGAATTATATTGTAAATATATTAATAGCAATGCTCTGGGATGTAAATGGCTTTGCTATTCTCAGTAGTACAATTATCCACAACTACCCTGAAGGACTCATGATGAAAAATTCTATCTATACCCAGAGAAAGAACTGATTGTGTCTGAATACAGACTGAAGAATTCTCTCTTTCAATATATTTCTTTTTCTTTTTAATTTAATTTTTCTTGAGGGCTTTTTATTTTCTTTAGGGTGGGAGATTGTTGTTTTCATTCACAACTTGACTTTTATGGATATGTTTTGCATAACTTCACACATGGTTTCTTAATTGTGGGTGGGGATAAGTGAGAAAACCTAGAATTCAAAAATCTTTTTTAAAAAATGTAAAAATAGTTGTTTTGAAAGTAATGGGGGCAAAAATAGTAAATAAAACAAACAAATAAATAAATACAGAGTGAGGTACCCTCTGAATAAGGGACAGTTTTGGTTTTCTATCTAGTGCCCTATTTATATAAGTTAACATAAGTTATGTAGGGGACTTGGATCAGGAAAAAACATAATAAGCCAAGCAAAATAATATGAAATATGCCTAATGATGAAATTAAATACTGCAATTAAAGATAGCAATAAAAGAAAACTTTCAAATTTTGGATTTTCAAACCTCAAAAGAAAATGAAAAATAATCATTTCTTCTTAGTTATATAGATAGGCAATTTGTTAGAACCCACTTAACTGTGTTAAAAAAATGTGAATGAAACTTCAGAATGAAATGTATCTATTTAGATGTGCCAGGCTAACAGTCATACTTCAACATTAAAACATTATTTAATTTCATTGTCATTGCATTTCTAGTACAGAGTATCTTTGCAAATAAAATGGAATTAACATATATTCTTAATATCATTTAAAAATTTCAGATGAAGACTTCTATCAGAATCTCTAAAATAGCCAAAGAATCAAAAATACAGAATAATTCCAATTTCAGCATGAATGAGGATTCTTTCTATATATAGCTGTCTTAAAAATAGACTTTTCTGATTTTAGGTTTGCAGTACTGAAATACGCTTCTGCCCATTAATGGAAAACTAGATTTAAAATTAAACCTGGACAGCTATTACACCTTGCTTCGATTTAGCTACCTTTGTAAACTTTCTAAATAGGCTATTATCTTCCCTTTTTTTCCATCCATTCATTGTCTGATGTAATTAAGAAACTACAAGGGGAAAAACCACATCTTTCACATGTACATCTGTTGTGTGTCTTTGGGGATATATAACCTATTAACTACTGGCAAAAAGATTTAAAGAGTGGTTTAAAAACAAATACTAAGTATTTGTTTTTTGGGGAACTCCCTGTTTATACACTTTTGCTCCTGTGTGGAATACATATAGTATAACTTAGGTACTTTTGTGTTCTTATATTAGTATTGGATGGCTGAATAAGCTACTCTTGCAAGGTTGCTGTTTGGGAAAGAAATGTAAGCATATCAGTGAGTCAAATAATTTTATTGTCATTCACATTAGTCACTTACTTCTAGTTAGAATTATAGTTTCACCCACAGCTGATCACATTGGCTAAAATATAAAAACGATTTGTCAGTATACCTATAACTAAGTATATTTTCGTCATCAGAAGGAGAACATTGCCTATTACTATTTCAAGGAATAAACATATTATCACTCCTTATTATGTATCTTTAGAATCAAAAAGTGTTTCTCTTAAATCATTTATAAATGGCATTCACTGACATAGCAATATCAACATGACTCCTATTTTATGTCTACATTCTCCAACAAATAGAATAATCAATCAATCAATCAACAAGCATATATTAAATACTTACAGTATACTAGGCTCTGTGAACCAGGAGAGATACAAATAAAAATGTCTAACCAGTTCCTACCTTCAAAGATGTCACATTCAAATGGTGGAGACAATATAGACACACACATACATATATACCTACATAATGTACATGTCATATACATATATATGCACATGTATATAAACATGCACACATATACATGTGCATATATCACACAAATATACAAAGTATATATATGAGGTAACAATTCACTCTCAGCATACTCCATCTCCAATCACCATCCTGGGATTCTCGCTCACTTCTGCGTCCCAAAATCTTCCCTTCATAAAGCAGCAAGGACACTATCCCTCTCAAACCACTTGAAACTGAACTTCTTTTTATTGATCTACTTTATATTTATTCTATTTACACTCATATTTGGATCTGTTGTTTTCTATTGAATTGTTTTGAGTTTATTGCTGTTTATCCTTTGTTTTCAAAGATCACATAACATCACAGGGTAATGTTTTAATTCATTTTTGTATTGTATTTAAATGAGCCAGAGATGCACAAAGTCATAGACTCCTCTCTCTTTTCCAGTCACTGAAGTCCAGTGGCAAGACAACAAAAGCCACGCTAACTGGCAATGACTGGGATACACTGGATGAACTTGGCTTTTACAGATTCTAATCATGCTCTAAGAGGTCCACAGATTTCCTTTTAACTGTTTCTATTGCTTTCAAACAAATTGTTCTCATTTGCCCATTGCATTAGGGGAAGTCTTTAGATGCATGGGATTGACAACCCTATAGCTCACTAATGAATTTGAAGCCTGTCAATTATCTGCAAACCAGTTTAACCATTTGCCAAGTCAATTTATCAGGGTGCAGCCATTGCTCATATTAGTTTCTTGGAGCTAGTTTCTTGGTAAAAATTGGGTGACAAGTGAATATCAAAGGTGAATGAGCAGCCCTGAAAAGGGCACAGAAAGCCCTCATACCAGAGATGCTATTTCACCCTGAATATACCATCCTTTTGAGTAGGATTAATTAATTAATTTTATTTGTATCCCCTTTATCTAGCCTGATACTCTTAATAAATATTTGCTTATTGAACGCTTAGTGTTCCCTTTAAAAGTATAAGAAGATTGAATTGAGGATTGGAACTCCATCATAGTCACCTTATTGTACACTGATATATTCACAAAATAGAGGTCCTAACAATGGAAGTGACTGAGAAAAATTTCATGCATATGATGGTGATTGAGCTGAGTGTGTAAGTAAACCAGAGACAGCAAAAAGTTGGCAACTTTTAAATGGAAAAAAAGTAGAATCGACATTATTTAAAATTGAAGTGAATTTGATTAGAATTAAAACAGGCTATTGGGGGGGGTGCAGTGGATAGAGTGCTGGCCTTAAGTCAAAAAGGTCTAAGTTCAAATTTGATCTCAGACACCGACAGGTTGTATGACTCTAGGCAAATCACTGACATCAGTCATTCTATATTTGTTAATTTGGCACTCAGTTTCCTCTACTTTCCTCTATTATGAGGATCATAAAAGTACCTACTTAAAAACATTGTGAAGATCAAGTGAGATATTTGTAAAAAATGTTTAGCATAATGCCTGGTACATAGAAGATATGTATTATATGCATATGCATTGTATAATACACATACATACATATAGACATTTGCATATATATACATAGTAAGAAAGAGACAGAGAGAGAAATAAAGACAGAGATAAGAGAAAAATAGAGAAAGATAGAGACATGTAGACAGAGAAAGAGAAGAAAGCATGTACTAAGCATACAGTATTTTAAATGAGTTTAAGGATTAATGCCTGGTGAATTATAAATCAAGATATACAAATGATCAATAAAAATCCTCATAGAAACATTATTAGTAATCTTTGAGAAATTAGAGGGAATAAGAAAAGTGACAGAAGAATCAAGAAAGGATAAATATTATTACAATATTATCAAACGAAGAAAATGTGAATCCCTAGGCAACATTAAGTTTATTAGTGACCTTAATTTTTATGTTAAATAAAATCCTTGAATGAGTTATTAAACATGAGAACTATGATCATTTATAAAGAAAACGATGATCAACAAAAGTCAGCATAGATTCTTTGTACTAAACACAGTTTAATTACAACTAAGTTGTAATTCTTGTAATTTCATACGACTAAGTTGTAAATACTGATTTCAGAAAAGAAAGATCTACATGAACTGATACTGAGTAAAGGGAACAGACTTAGGAAAACACTATACACAACAACAACATGATTGTGTGATGATCAACTAAGTTAGTTTTGGCTCTTAGCAATTCAGAGATCCAAGGCAATCCCAATAAACTTTGGATGGAAAGTGCCATCCACATCCAGAGAAAGAACTATGAAGACTAAATGGAAATTGAAGTATACCATTTTTACCCCCCCTTTTTTTTTCTTTCTTGTGTTTTTTTCCCTTTTGTTGTGACTTTTCTTCCCCAACATGACTTATGGAAATGTTAAAAATGAATGTAGATGTATAACTAAAAAAATTAAATATGTTAAAATCACTTTAAAAAGGAGAGAGGAGATTTAATTTGGTAAATTGTTTATGACAAAATTTTTGTTTAGTACAAACTCATAATGTGTTGGAAAGAATACTAGATTGTAGACTTGGGATTATCACACTATGTACTACTACTTATATTACTTTGGGTAAGCCACCTTATCTCTATGAATGTCAGTAAAATGAGAAGTTTGGGTTAGATAAGCTCTAAGTCCCTGATTAGTGCTAAAATTCTATATGCAAGAAATACATTTTTAAATATCAACTCAAACAAATTAACAGAAACAGAATATCCAGAGAAACAAGGTTAATAAAAGTACTCTCCTGTGTACTCTATATATCTATGTCACATTTGGTTGGAAAAAAAACATATATTAATAAATATATTGATAAGCTGAAATATACAAAGAAGGGTATTATGAGGTTTGTGAAACGTCTCAAAGCCATTTCATATAAGGGTTTATTGAAGTAATTTGGAATTTGAAACCTGAGAAACTAAATATTGGAAAGAGTTTGGGTATTTTAACCTGTTTTCAAATATAAGTATAGACAAGTAAAACAAATTGGGATTTTAAAATTTATTTTCTAGAGATCTGATATCAGACAAAGAAGAAATAGTATCTGTATATATGTAATGGAGAAGTTTCCAATAGGAAAATGTATTGAAAATGTAATGCTTTTCTTTCTAAAGTAGTAAGCTCTCTGCTATTGGAGATATTCATAGAGAATTTGGTCAGTGACTACTTAAGAATGTTATTGAAAGTTCTATATAGGGCAAAAGGTAAGACCAGATGACCTCAAATATTCTTTACAAATCTAAACTCTATGAATCCCTTACTATCTTCTGTTATTTCTTAAGATAAGAGTGGCTCTGCATACACATTTTAAAGCAACATTTGAAACTTAGTTGATTATAATTAAATTCTAGTACCAATCACACTGGCAATCCAGAGGAGGCTCAGACATTTCACAGATAATAAGTGAATAATCTCCCTTAATCTTCCACAACACAAGTATGCATGCCAAATAATTCACAGTAGACTATGTGCAACTTCTCTGGTACTGAATCTATAATACAAATATTCTTTAATTTATACATCTTACACAAAAGCTGTGTGTATATAATATTTTTATAAATTGAATAATATTTCAAAAACTCTTAACTTTGGAATTAACTTTTTAAAATACCCTTGTGGAGAATACTTTGGAAAAGCTAATAAAACTTTGATAAAATGAATAACTATTCCCCAATTCACTTTTACTACAGTGATTCAATAAATTAAAGAGATACATAACATCCAAGAATAAGAATATGATAGTTCTATCCTAGACTGTCATTAGGCCACCTAGAATCTTATTCGGGTCTTGGCACAACATTTTAGGAAAGATCCTAATAATCTTGAGAGCATTTAGGGATTGGCAACTCGAAATGTTAAAGACCTGGAAATCATGCCATATGAATGGATTAAATGAGTCAGGAATGCTCAGCTTGAAGAAGAGAAGCTTTAAGAAATAAAGCTTTATATCAAAAACTATTCAAAAGATGGACAAACAACAACTATGAATCAGTTGTTCAGCTAAATAATTTTTAAAAATATTGTTTCATTTGATCCTTATAACAACCATATGAGATAGTTGCTATGTTATTCTTTATTTTACAATTGAGGAATCTGAGACAGACAAATGACTGCTCCAAGTAACACAACTAGTAAGTATTTGAGGCTATACTTGTATTTGCTGCTTTCTGAGTACAGGATAAAGTACACTAAGGGAATGATAGGAAAGAATATTAGTAATGAAATGTCCTCTTTAGTGCATTGAATAAACAATTTTTATTTTGCCCAAATCTAAAGTCGCTCAATAAGATTTATCTTGTAGAATACAGATGCCATGAATATATGAGAAAGTAAGCGTTTTGGATAACTAAATTTGATACTTAGGATTAATAATCTCTAGGCATTAATATTTCAAGAAGCTACCTATGTTCAAGCATTTGAACAAATTCCAAGTTTTCTTTTCCTCTTGGCCAAATACCAATATGAAGGACTGTTTTCATCTTTTCAAAATTCTCCCTACAGTTTCACCTGGATAAAGGAATTCAAATCCTCTTAGCATTCTATGTGTACAGTGCCACTACTTGTCCCCACTAAGCAGATTTCAATGCTGAGTGAACTGATTCCTCTAGACGGAAGTTGGGAGTGTTCAGTGACAAGAAGAATAATGCAAATGGAAGAAGATGAAGATAATGAACAAATACTCTGGTCTGTTTTATTACCCAGGATTTTCAGGAACGATGCCAGAGTAAGTGAAGCATATTCCATCAGCCAAGTACACATTCATCAGTTCAGTCCGACATTCGCTTATGCGATTTAATATGGAAATACCATACTTAAAAAGATTTATATAAAAGTCTCTTCTACCCATTGTTATCAGTTTTCCATGTCATTCTCTAGCATATCAACTTTTTTCCAAGCTGGCATTATCAGCAGGACTAATCTATAATAGCATAACTGTCTGAAACTCACCCCAATCTCCTGCATAGGAATCATGAAACTCAATTATTAAGTGAGAAAAAAATTGAAAAGCCCAAAACAATGATCTAGAGTTAGTGTCAGTATGTCAATGGGACTACTGCAGCTGTCTCAGTGTGAAACCCAAACACTTAGGAAATTTAGAGCAGTCAATAGAGACTGTTATCAGACAACCTACATTAATATGGGGCACAAGTCATTTCAAGGGATCTATCCAAGGTGGCCACAATCAAGATTTGACTCTACTCAACTTTTGCTTATTTATACACTTTGAACAAATCATAGAAGCCTTAGATTTCAAAATAACTTTTTAAATTCCTTTGCTACCCTATCTCTGTTACTGTTCCTCTAAATTTATCTGTCTCTATCCATCCATTCGTCTGTTTATCTGACTATTCATCTAATTTTTCCCTCTCTTACATACATATACATATGCAAACACCCTTCCTCAAATACTGAGGATTCAAAAATTTAATTAAAAACATTTATATGGCACCTTCTATTTATAGCACCCAGTAACATGAAAGATAATTTAAAACAATGCTGAAATATATTAATGAATACTTAGGAAGATTTTATCTGAAATATATTATCTATCATATTGGATTTAAAATATAGAATGTTTTAAAGTGAAATTTAAAAATATAAGTTAACTCTAAATTCTTCTTTTTTAATTCAGAAATAAATTACTTGCTGTTTTCATAATTGCTACAGACGCCCACCCAGCAGGACTGTCACTATGATACATACATTTTCTAAGCCCACCAGGATAGCCATGGAGAAAGAGAGAGAAGGAAGAAATTACATTAAGAAACTTAATGAAATGGAAATTAACTTGAAATATTTGGGAAGTAAATCAGTCAGATTAAGGACATTCATAGCAGAGGATTAGAATTTGGGAGCATTTGCCTCTATTCCCAGTGTTGCAATTGACATCTTAATGTTTATGGTTCATAGGATCTGGAGCTGAAAGGAATGTGAGATAAAATTCACTTTCACTCCTTTTTAATAGATGAAGAAACTAAGCCCACAGAGAAGTGACATGCCTATAGGTGTATGGCTAAGTGAAATTCCTAAAAGAATAGCTTTGATGACAATAATGATTTCTCAAAAAAATTGCATTGATTCCATATGGCCTCTAGGGTCAAGTACAAAGTCCTTTGTCATGTAAAATTCTTTGTCACATGATATTCATCTATTATTTCACTTTGACTACATATTCTTTCCCTTCACATATCCTGTGGTTTAGCCCAAAAGACCTACTTGATGTTACTCATGCATGACATTTCATCTTATCACTGACACTTTACACAAGTTATGCTCTATGCCCACAATACACCTTTTCCTCAGAAAACAAAAAAATCTACAGGTAAAGATACAATACTCTATATGGACAAAGAGGAAAGAAAAGAAGGAAGGAAGGAAGGGGGGAAGGAAGGAAAGAAGGAAGGAAGGGAAGGAGGAAGGGAGAAATGAACAAAGAAAGAGGGAAAGAAGGGAGGGAAGGAGGAAGGGAGGAAAAGAAAGAAGAAAGGAAGAGAGGGAGAGAAGAAGGGAAGGAAGGATGGAAGGAAGGGATGGAGGGAAGGAAGGGAAGGAAGAAAGGGAGGGATAGAAGGAAGGAAGGGAAGGAAAGAAGGAAGAAAGGAAGGAAGGAAGGAAGTGAGGGAGGGAAGGAAGGGAAGGATGAAAGGAAAAAATGAAGGAAAGAAGGAAGGAAAGAGGAGTTATGGAAGGAAGGGAAGGAAGGAAGAGAGGAAGGAAAGAAGGGAGAAGGAGAAGGAGGGAAGGAAAGAGGGGAGAGAAGGAGGGAGGGAAGAAACAGATGTTTGAGGAAGGGAGGGAGGGAAGGAGGAAAGGAAGGAAGAAAGGAAGGAAGGAAAGAAGAAAAGAAGGGAGAGAGGGAGGGATGGAAAGATGGAGGCAGGAAACTTGTCAAAGACCTTAGCTTAAAAAGGCCATCTCTAGTCATGTTGATCTGACCACTGGACCAAGATAGGTCTGAAGGAGAAAGTGAGGCATGTGACCTTTCACAGCCTCCCTCATTTAAATCCAATTGACTTGTATGTTATAGCATCTTCTCTCTGATGTCATGGTCCTCTTTGAGAATGAAGAAGAAACAATATTTCCTCCTCGTTCCTACTTCAGATAATCCCTAGTATCTATTGAAGCTCAGCTCAAACTTGACTATCTATTGGAGATTCCTCTTGATCTGCTTCCTTGCTAGTGCTTCTTCCCTTCAAATTACCATGCATTTTTCTTGTCAATATATTCTATATACTTGCATGCATACATAATGTTTCTTTCAATAGAATTCAATCTCTTAAGGGTAAGGAATGTTTTGTTTCGTTTTTGCATCCCCAGAGCCTATTGCAATGTTTACTAAAATACTTTACATGAGCTTATTGATTTAGAAAGCAGAGACACTAGGATTGGACTCAGGTCTTCAAATTTTTGATTTCACCATTTCCCCCCACTACACCATGGAGAGCACTCCATTTGCCAAAATTTCCTTATTTCCCCACTCTTAATCAGGGACAGATATTTGCCTCACTTACATTCAGGTATCAATAGTGGCTCTAACTAGGAGATATATGGAGGCCTTACAGAATCTCTGAGTTGGTAATATTATGTTTATGTTTATGTTTAAATACATTTCATTAATATTTTTATATCATCGAATATTTCGCTATATTCTTCTCCCTCCTTTCCCAGAGAGTCATTCCATATGATATTAAACCATAAAAATTATTTAACACACAGATATAATATATATATATATAATAAAGGTACAGCAATATAAAATATAAAATTAACCAAACTGAGTAGTGCATTTGAAAAACATAAAAATATAAGCAGTGTTTAACATCTATGGAGCTCTCAATTCCTCAAAACAATGGGTACAGTCCTCTTCTTATATCATTTCATTAGGGCCATTCTTGCTCTTTCTATATCATTCACTCTGTGTATATATGTGATTGTTTTTTATGTTTTCAACATTGTAGACATTGTGTATATACTTTTTCCTGTACTTTATGTCTACTTATTTTATGTCAGTTCATGTCTTATATTCATCATATTCATTTCTTACAGAACAGTAACATTCTATTGTATGTTCAAGTGAGATTGTTTTTATACCTAATAATAAAATCTCTGAGACAGAGGCTATACATATTTATTCATTTTATTTTCATAAGTCCAAATTGTTTTTTTTTTCACTAAGTCAAAGATCCACCAGAAATGTACTATTGTGTCTATCTTTTCATAACTCCAACTACATTGGCTAGTATCATCTTCTATCACCTTTGTCAATTTGCTGTGCCTGAAAATCTAGGGCTACTTTTTAAAAAAATTATTAGTAGTAATTAGGAGCATTCTTTCAAATAGTTGATAATAGTTTTTAATCCTCTTTTTGAGAATACTTTGACTATTTGTCAATCTAATAAAAGCTTTTGGCCTTATAGAAATATAGGTGTAGATTATATATATATATAGGTATATATATATATGTATATATATATATATACATATATATACACATATATGTGTGTATGTATGCACACATATGTATAGCATATATGAAAATGCTTAGATATATGTATGTATGTGTATACATGTCTTCAGTTTTGGCCTATGCATTAGTTACTTTTATCTTGGACACAAAATCCTTATTTCAAAATTTGATTTTTGCCCATTTTGATCACATTTCTTCTGAGAAGCATTCATTTTGTTTGTGCAAAAGTTTTTGATTTTCATGTAATTAAAATGGTTTATTTTATTCTTTGTAATTTCTTCTATCTCTTATTTGATTAAAATATATCTCCACAATTATCTGAGAAAGCCATATGAGCTGTTTCTTTTCTATTTTTGATGGTATTAATGTTCAATATTCAGGTCTCATTTTCATTTTTAAGTTATTATGAGATAATGGTGTAAGTTGTTAGCCTTTTTCTAATTTCTTTCATAATACTTTCTAGTTTTCTCAAAAGTTCTTATCTAGTAGAAAGTTCTTTCTTATGTCATTTATATTTGGGGATTTAGCAAACACTCAGTGGATCCTATTATGTTGATTATCTTTTGTCTAGAGTGATCTTTTGACCTACTTCTCTATTTTTTGACCAATACGAAATGCATCTGCTGTAAAAAAGCTCCATTTCTATTACATCTATTACATCTTCTTCTTAGTGCCTGCTTTTTAATTACTATGACTTTCTGGACTTCTGAATTGTCCAAAACCTCTATCTCCAAAATTGACCCCTTGCTCTGTTTTCTCCATGATCCCTGCTTCCTCACTTCTTGGAATCTGGACTTCTTGTTTTCTCAGACTCAAAATACCTCAAGATACCTATTCCTACGCAGAACAGCTAGGACTTTTTGTTTTGCTTTTTTTTTCCGAATATTACTTGGTTTTCTCTTTTTACTCTACCTCAGGTCTCCTTCTTAGAAAACAAACTACTGGTCCTAAGTCACTTAACCTGTTCTTTTTATTATTCATCAAGTACCAGCCAGTCCTTATATGCATGTATGTGTGTTTAATTAATTATTTTTTGAAACACACAGAGGGGCAGCTGACGGCCAATCTTAGAGCCATAAAGACTGATTTCCTATCTTGGAAAAAAATTATGTTTGGTTAAGTCATTTTTTTTATCAACACCTTACATAATTCTCTAAGATTATAAATTATTAAAGAGCTCTCCAAGATTATGAATTTATATATGAGGAATACATTTCCAACAAAAATGAAAAACTTGATTCTGAACCTTAAAACAATTCCAATCAAAGAGTATAGCATGATAATTTGTTCTATTAATTTTAAGTATTATCTAGAGACAATATGGATAGAAAACATGGCCTTTAGGTCAAGAACATAAGAGTTTATGTCCTCTTTATGAAAAGCACGCTGACTGTGACTGGGTAAATTATTTAATTTTTTAATGTCCAGATAAGTCTCTAAGGGCAACTGGATATTTATTGTTGGTAAAGAAGTTTCCTTACCAAGAATTTCTAATTCCAGTGAAATCATAGATATGATATAAAACTGTTAACTTTTGTAAAAAACAAACAAGCAAAGATACAAAAACTATGAAAACTCTCCATAATAATTTTCACTTTTCTGGAATAGCATTTGATGAACAACAAACATCTATACAAGGTTAAAATCAGAAACTATTAAGTGAATATACCTTCATTTAATTTCAAAGTCCCTAAATCTGTTAAAGTTGTGTACTCACTGACACAATTTCTCAAATTTTCAATACAATCCCTCAAATGTTTTCAAACTATCACTCAACAAAGAAGTCTATAGTGAGATTCCACTGAAGAAAATAATGACTATAAAATTAAAAAACAATAAGAAATTGTAACAAGCTATCCTCTCCATCTCTACCCCACAAAAATATTCCTATGTCAGATGACTAAATCTAATTAAGACATTACCTATGATTCTGAAATTAGTGTTAAAAAGGGATAGGGAATGTGGTTTCCCTTTGCTTCACTAGCTATATCAAATCTGAGTTAACTAAGGGCTCTCCTCCATTTGATTGGTTCACAAATTGGATTATGAATATTCTTTCACATCACCTGGCAATTAGCCATTATAGAATAAAATAGATTCAACAGAAAGATATAAAACATTCAATTCACAGCCAGGGATTACTGTAGGAGAGTCCTTCAATCCTCTTGCTTTCAGGCTTAAAGTAAGTGTCCTTGAAAGGAGGCCTAACCATTTCAAAATGACAACAGTATTTATTCTCAGCACTATCTCAAACTTTTCTTAGGCAAGAACACCTAAGAAAGTAATAAGCCCTCTGCTTTCCTTCAATCTCACCTCTCTTAGACTCATTTCCCTGTATTTGAAGTAGTATTGGTTCTCAGGAGCTGCCAATATTACAAATAAGGGATAAAAAAATTAATTGCTTTAAGTTAAATTTTTTCCTCTAAGCAAACTTCAATATGCTAAAATTGAGAAATGAATAAATTGGTGAATTGAATATGTATTACTGTGTTAGCCACAATAAGAGCTATTCTTCATATTGCTAGTCAACTTTCCAGTATCACTCATCTCTTCTTAATTTATCCAGTTTTGTAGCCAAACAAGTCAAGAAGTGCTTTTATCTCTCCCTTTACTAATCTATCTTCCATACAGCTACCAAAAGTAAAACCCCTCAATGGTCCTCTTCTCCTTAAGAAACTTTTCTGGTTTCCTATAGCCTCTGGAAGAAATGCATTTTGGCATTTAATTTCCTTCACTAACTAGCACTAGCCACTATTTCCAGACTGATTTCACTTTCATGTTCACACATGTATTCTATATTCTAGTCAAACTGACATGTTTGCTCTATGACTTTCATGACATTCTGTCTCCTGCCTCTCAGCTTTTGCAGAGACTACCTTCCATGCTTGAAATGCTCTCCTGTCATAATTCCTACATATATTCAATATTCAGTTCCAGTATCATCCCCTATAGGAGTTCTTTACTAAGCCCCCAGTTATTAATGTTCTCCTTTTCCCAAAAATTACTTGGAATTTTATTTGCATACTCCACACATTCACTCAGTAGAATTTATTTCTTAAGGGCAAGAAATGCATTGTTCTTTATCTTTTTATCTCCAGCATTGTCTCTTGCTTACAGTAGGCACTTAATAAATGTTTGTAGATTGAGTTAATTTGAATTGAATTTTGAGATTAGCTTTTGATGGACCACAGAAAGGAAAACAAAAAATTTCATTAGTATGTACATGTTTAAGAAGGCTCACTAACAGCTAAAAAGGGCAGTTTGTAGTCTATGTGCTTAGTCTAAAATGAAGATTAAAATCACTGTTCATTTGAAAATAAGGAAATAAAGAGATTGTCACAAATAACTTGAAATAGCTCAGTGGGATCTATTAAGATTTTTAACAGCTCAGTGAAATTCACCTCCTCTCTGACAGCACTGATTGTGAGGAAGGAGAACTGTCTCCACAATTTTGCATCTTTCTATCTATGCATTAAGCAAACAAACTTATACTGACTGACAGTTTGAAAATACCAAACTGACCCCCACCTTCAATTAACTCAGTTTGAAACTACTTCTAACAGCCCACACAGTTTTTGTTCATAATCTCTGATAATAAGAGCTCTAAATGTTCAACAAGACCAAAAAGATGATGTAAATGTCTAAAAGCTGTCTGCTGTTGCATAACAGATACAGAGAAATCAAAATTTTAGGTCTGCCCTCAGCTACAAAATATTGGGATGTGGGGGCAGGGAAGAAGCACAAAAATGTTTGGGAGATGTGTGTTTTCTGAAATTAAATTATCAGAAAAACTATTCTTGTCTTTCATTCCTATGTGTGTGTTTACTTACTAACAAATATTACTTTTAAGACATTACTTGATGCTGTCCTTTACATGGAAAACAAAATCACTAACCTGCCATCTATAAAATGAAATGAACTAATTTTTTGACAATGAATGAACTGCCTATGTTTTCCACTAGTTTTTTGTTTGTTATGTTTTGTTTTTGGTAAACAACTGAAATTTAGTCTGGGTTACTGATGTTATGACTATGAACTCAAACATATCAGAACTAGCCAGGAAATTGCTCAATGCCAACAGAATCAAGTCTGTACCCATATGACTCCTAGAATACCTGCTTTGCTGTCATCAACACCATTTGGTAAAGTCGATCAATGAGATAGGTTAGGTTTAAAGGACAAAATAGATAATAACTATAGCAATCTAGTGTTTGACAAACACAAAGATCCCAGTTTTGGGGATAAGAATTCACTATTTGAAACAAAAAAAAAAAAAACTGCTGAGAAAATTGGAAACTAGTCTGGCAGAAACTAGGCATTGACCCACACCTAACACCATATATCAAGATAAGGTTGAAATAGGTCCATGATTTAAACGTAAAGAGTGATAATATAATCAAATTAGAAGAGCATAGAATAGTTTACTTTTCAGATCTGTGGAGAAGGTAGGAGTTTGTGACTATAGAAGAACTTGAACTCATTATTGAACACCAAATAGATCATTTTGATTATATTAAGTTGAAAAGTTTTTGTACCAACAAAAAACTAATGCAGACAAGATTAGAAGGGAAGCTATAAATTGGGAAAACATTTTGATATTTGAGGATTTTGATAAAGGCCTCATTTCTAAAATATATAATGAATTGACTCAAATTTATAAGAAATGGTCAAAGGATATCAACAGACAATTTTCAGAACAAAAATATAGAAAATATATAAATATAGAAAATATACAAAAATTTAGAGCACAAGGTTTTGCAAGGATCAGTATTGAAAAATTACCCATGTGTATGTTTTGTAAATAAAAAACTTTAATTAAAAAAAAAGGAATACCTGCTTTGTGGTATCCTGAAAGTTAGGTGAGTCTCTGTTGATTATCTAAAAAAAAAGAAAATCCTACGAATTTCTTCAGTAATTATTCTGCAAGAAAATTTCCCAAGAATTCTTAACTATTACAGAAGTATTGAAATATCATGGGTAATTATCTATTTGAAATATATGTACTTATGCACTTGGATATGGTTTGTCATCCAATTGTATGTCAGATTTCAGATGGTGGGCATTCTTCTTTACTCAGTATTCCCTATGTGGACAGTGTGATTAAACGCCATTGAGTTCTTATGGATTTCAGAAAGTTCAGCAATCTCCTTTGATTTAATTATGACAGCTCCTTACACCAAATAGGGAAGATCTTAAACACTTCACCATTTATAGAAAATTTCTTACATTTGATCTCTGTCTACATATTCTGTTCAACAGAGGAAAGGCACAAATCAGCAAAAATAAGCTATTGTATACTATGAATTATTACATTCACATAAAAAGATATTAAAGGTAATGGGAAAAAGTCTTGTGACTGGTAATGATAGTAAACTGGCCAGTTATGTAGTGAGAGCACATGATTAATAGAAAGGAAATTGCATGCTACAAAGAAATCTAGGACATGAGTGAATTCTTGAGGATGATTTGTGGGAGTATAAGAATCACACATGAGAAGTCACAATTGGGTTGTAATCTGTACCTGTGAAGGGGATACACACATGGATAAAATTATAGCTCATTATCAGAGAAGTGAAACAGTCTCTAAAATAGTCAGATTTTATTTATTTATGTATTCAAAAAAAAAGTATTGGAAAAAGCTGACCATAAATTACCATTCAATTTTCTGCCACTGTCATCCGTATTAAATATATATATGTATATATACATATATATGTTAATATATGTACATATATTAATCTATATATTAAAATTTGAAAGAGTATTAGATTTGGAGTTAAAAGACCAAGGTTTAAATCATAGCATATATACCAGCCAGTAGGAATGCCACTGGAATCCACTAATCATCAATTCCTTTATTAGTAAAATGAGAAAGTCCACAATCAGGTATCTTATAGAGAACGTTTTTGGTCACATACAAGCTTAACTAGCTGATGTCTGGAGTCTCATCCAGTTCTAAGAATTCTGTAATTCTTTGATGGCATAATCTCTAAGGTCTATATCTTCATTAATTGTATCATCCTAGACATCCAGACACCATTATTGAATACAGACTTGCAAAACAATCCAGTAATCTAACTACTGATGAGATTTCTCTAGGAGTTTTTTTCATTTATGCTAATATTTTAATGATGAAACAGATGGTAGTACTGGTCAACCCCACCTCTCTTTGATTAAAACTTCATTTGTTTTAGCTCCTTTAATTCTAAAGACATTAATTTACATGTTTGATGGAACATCTTGGGAGGGAAAAAGATTTATTGTCTTTTAACAATTTTGATCTTATGCCCTCTAAAATATTATGTGACATCAAAAGTGGTACAGTTGAACCAGTCAAGAGGACTAAGTTATCTCCTTTGTCTGTTGTCTATCTATTAGATGTAAATGTGTATATACACATCACCGGAGCCTGACCAAAGATGGAATTGAATCTCCTCCAGTCCTTGTTGGCTGTTATATACTCCATTATCATATATCCATATCATTGTAGAACTATATTAAGTACTATGCTAAACTTAGATAACCACTATATTTATCAATTGCACTGATTTAACACCTTGTAAGAATCTTTGTTTCAGAGTTCTAGCCCATAACAGGAGCCCATTTTTTCTTGATGCCAATGCCTGCTCTATATTCTTCATGTGACATTACCTTTTATTTGGGCTTATTGATAATTTTTACTTAAATTAATCTCTGCAATATCTTAGAGTTGCTGATCTTCATAGAACTTCCAAAGATGGGGTAAGAGGTGAATTTCATAGACAAGGACCAAAATAATTTGCAGATACCTGATGATAATGTAGGAACAATGATATGGCTAAGTTTAATAAATGCTTTGTGAATGATTGATTGATAATGTTAACAGAAAATCTGTGCCAGTAATGATACACTTAGATGAATAGCAAATGCACCTACTTGAACTCCATTATTATTCTCTCAATTTTGGAAATACTTAAACTTTGTATAACTAATCTGACTTCTAAATTATGGTGCCGCACACCAGTTACAAATTATATGACTACCTGTCACTGTCAGAAGTACCACATCAGAGGTCAGTTGATGGCAATTACTACTTGGGGTCACCTATGTAGTACACCGAGTTTTCTAGTACTTTGAATAATAACATAGGACACTGGATAAAGTCCATGTTTAACTCCCTACCCTACACTAAACTCAATCTTATTCTGGAAGGAACATTATTAGTTAGCTGATTCAAAGGCTGTCTCTATTATGCTATACTTTTTTGTCCCCATAGAAAAATGTTTAGATATAATACTTGTTTAAGAATGAATCTTTGATCAAACGCTTGGGCTTTATAAACTATTGAGTAATTTTATAGGTTCAATAAAATCAAATACTTGGTCGTGTTTTAATTTTGAGAAAAGACTGCCAAAATATAATTTATCCCAATGACAAGAAGTAACAACAGGATGTTGTACTTTCTTTGAATAAATGATAAATGTAAATGATTTAGTTTGGAGAATCTTGTCCATACTGAACTAAAATGTAGACACAGGCTTTGTTATCTAGTTAGAGATGATAAATATTCATCCCCGTGAATCACAGCACACTAATGGCCCAATATTCTTCACACCTGTTGTGGCTCATCTCTTAAATGGCAGTTACAGAGTTTAATGTGACAACCCTGACAGTTCTTACAATAGGATATTATGACAAAAAGTAGGGAATAACAAATTCCAAGTCTCAGATTGAGTCAAGGTACCTTAAGTTTATAATCTTAACTGGTGTTCTTGAGAATTTGCCTATTTGTCAAAACTGAATGAAGCTCCAGCATTAGCTATCAGAGTATCATAAACAAAAATAGTCTTCCATCAGTAGCCATTGGAGAGATACATATGTAGCTCCAAGTCAGTACTGTTTCTGGAAGAAACATTATCGCTATATTATTTTCTATGGGAGGCTTATTTAGCCTATTTAGTACTAATCTCTTGGTTCCAGCTTAAAGATAGAAATCATATTATTCCTTGCTCTCATCACAAACATCATTTCCTTTTCTAATCAAATGCCTCTATGATTATATAATTTATGGTAAGTATTTGTGTTTTTATTAAAGATTTCTTTTTCTCATAACGTAAAAATAACCAACAAACAATAATTAAATACACGAAGAACAAAAATATTGCATGTGAAACTGTGCATGTGAAATGGACTTATGTCCATTTTCATTTAAAGGAAATGTAAAGTTCACAACAAAATTGTTCAATTATTTTGTTTCTCATTTTGATATGTTTAAAAAATTGTCTTGTACATTTTTGTCATATTGATTTTATCTTCCCTCCTTCTTTCCCTCCCTCCTTCCTTCCCCATTTTTCCTTTTCCTCCTACTCTCCTTATATTTCCACTGCCTTTCCTCCTTCCCTTTCCAAATTAACAATGTAAGGCAAAGACATTTTCTCCCCACCTCACTTCACCTCATCTCACCCCCATTACCATATTCTTATATACATGCCCATAAGCAGACACTACTTCTCCAAGTACCACAAATGGCAAATTAACAAACATAATTCATTGCTCTTCAGTAGTTTAAAATGCTTGAAAAGGGAATGATTCAAGATGTCCATTTATTTAAAAAAGAAAATAATTATAAAACAAATGACATAAAGCACATTGGGTTTGAAACCAGAGAATTGATATTTGAATTTGTCTTCTTCAACTTTACTACTTAAGTGAATCTGAGCAGGTCATTTGGGCACATGCAATGCGGTATAGGAAATTGGAATAAGGAAAACTTGATTTGAAAGCCTGACTCAAATATTTACTAACTATATGATCTTGACAAATTACTTAATCTATCTTATTTTCAGCTTCCTTTTTTGTAAAATAGAGCTAATAATGCCATGTATCTCACAGAGATATGATAAGAATTAAATGAGATGATGTATGTTCAAAGTTCTTTTCAAATATTAAAGTATAATGTAAAGTTGTTGCTGTTATCATTATCATTATCATTATACCTCTGTTCTTGTCTCCTTAAGTGTAAACTAAAGATTTTGAACTAGGTACTTTCTTATCTATCTCAAAAGTCAAAGGTTAATATTTTTTAAATTTCCACTTGAGAACTCTAATATCATAGATATGTAATAATATATAAGATATAAACAAAAGGGATGAAATGTTATAAAAGATTAAAGAGCCATAATCTCTTCATAGTCATTACTGTTAAACATTTTCCAGCTTTGAAACAGTTAACTTGTCTTATAACCTTACTTAATTCCATTTAAAATCACAAGTGAAAAGTTTCTTTTTGTGATAACAATGGTGACCTGAACAAGTGGATTGTGTCAGTTAACTATAGGTGCTAAGACATGATATAAAAGGAAGAAAATCAGAGAGACCTAGGAGGTCTATAGGGGTGAACAGAGGTGCTTCATGAAGATCTGCAAGCTAGATTCTGTTTTCCTCATTATAAAGGCAGTGTCTGCCACTTTCACAATAGCAAAAGGATTCTTTGTAGTCTTATTATAAATATTCTTTCTTTTCTCAAGATATTTGCTATCTCTCCATTAGAATTCAAGTTCTTAGTTTCTAGAATATGGAAATTTTCTCATGTTTAGGCATTATAACTGGGCCACTTTTCATTATTTTATTAAGAAATGATTTTAATCACTGCATCAAAAGTTTGGTCACTGTTGAAGTCTTGCATTTTACCACCAATTGCTTATTTTATGCAAAGTACCATAAAAACTTTCAATAATAAAAGCTGATCACACAGTAGGCTAGATTCATCTAAGGAGATAGAATGGGGGATAATTTTCATTTTCTCATTTTTAACTCATAAATAGCATTCCTATCAATTATTTATCTATTTTCAAGTTTAATTAATGGTTCTAGTGATAATTGCATAATTTCTATGGCCATAGAAAAAGCAGTCAGTATGTAGATAATAGGACATTTTAATATTTATGAAGTTCAAAGTTTTCTATAAATAGAGAAATTCAGAAATTACCACCAGACCTATAAATTATTATACAAAGAGAAATAAATAATAGAAAGGGCATTTGTTTGAGAAAATAAAAAAAGTGAGTGTGTGTGTGTGTGTGTGTGTGTGTGTGAGAGAGAGAGAGAGAGAGAGAGAGAGAGAGAGAGAGAGAGAGAGAGAGAGAGAGAGAGAGACAAAGAGACATAGGGAGGGTATGGTATATTTACCCATTGCTATTTTGAACAATGATATGACTAACCACCTCAAAAGGCATGGGATACAAAAAATATTAGGGTTATGAGAGACTTGCTTTTGTTTCAATGTCATAATTGTTAAAAGGTTTTACTCTGACAAAGTCAAATGAACCTTATTCCCTATAGTTCTCTGCCAATACAATGCACTATGCCTTAATTCAAATCATTTTGAATGGAAAACATATAATCCAAAATCCTTTCCCTGGAGGGTAGAAACTTACATCCTCACATGGTTTGGCTTTAGAGTTTGTCTCTCACACAGTGGTTCCAAACAGATGAATCCTTGTTTCAAGGTTTTATCAGAGCCTCCTCAGGGGAAGGTGAGCTTTGGATTAGTTATTTGCCCTCTACTTAAATAAATAAAGCAACAACAAAATTCCCACAATCCCTAATAGTCTAATCTATATTAAAAGGAAGGGGATATTTTAATATACACTAATGAAATTATAATATAGGAAAATAATGCTGATATATCATCAAAGTCATTTCTTTTAAATTGTGATGTCCGATTGTACCTGCTTACATTAATAACACAGGGAGAAGAGTCAAGAATGAAGAGGCAGCCTTGGGCAATAGCTGATTTTAGATGCTTCACAGGTGCATGCTCCATGTATTTCTGAATAGGATCAAATCCTAAGATTTTAAACCTGAACCCTTCAAGAACATTGACAGCAGACTCTCAAGGACAAAACTATTATCTCAGATCTCAGAAAACTCAGCACCCGTACCATCTACAGAAAACGAAGAGCCACTTGTGGATTTCATTTTCTTAGGAATTCCACATCCTTTTTATATCTTCTCCCTCTAAAATGGTGTTCATATCCTGATGAGCATACAGAATGAGTTTTGACTGAAATCTAAACCACAAAAATTATATTGCTTGGATCAAATTACCTGTATCATTCAAATCATGGGATTTAGAGCAGGAAAGACACCTTAGAGATCATATTTTATATTTAAACATTGCACAAATAAAATGTTCACAAAATTAGTTTTCAGTTGCTGTCCTCATTTCTTACCACTGAGACATGAGATATACTATATACATATATATATATATTCATTTTCAAAGGGTCTTTTTAAGACAAAAGTAATAGCAAAAATTATCATATTGACTAATTTGTGTTTAAAAGTTAATATGGATATGAAATCCAAACATATATTTAATCAATCTAAAAGTAGTTATTAAGTACCTACACTGTACTAGGTGCTAGGGTTGTAATTCAAACTAATGAAACAATTTCTTCTCTTGAGAAGCTTTTATTCATGTAACTTATGATTCAAAGAAGTGTGAGATAGAGGAAGAACAGATGATTAGGAATTAAGAGTTCTGTGTTTAAGTCTGAGCTTGATTACTTACTGGCATATTGTTTATCTTTTTTCCTTAGTGTCTTATCAATAAAATGGGGAGGACACTTCCAATTACCTACTTCTAAGGGCCAGAGAAGGCAAATCTTTGTAAAAGGTTTTGTAACAATAAAATGCTATGCCAAAGTGAATTGCTGTCATTCTAGATATTAGATCTCTTATTATTTACTTTGGGGAGGGAGCCAATATAATCAGAATCAGAAATCTTCCATAATTTTATATATGGAGGAAATTAGCCACATAGTTTGGTTGTAAAAATGGAAGGGAAAAGATGGGCTCTTAAATATTATATGCAAATATATGTGTGTATATATATATATATAATTAATATATAATCACATAAGTTTATTTTTCATTTATTTTAGAAGTATTTTAAATATCCTGAAAAGACACACTTTTTCATGATGGGATGATATTTCAGAAGAGAAAAGGTCTACAGATATATCTGAGGGATTTAAGTATATGTAAGTATAATATCTTACAGTTTCAGTAAATATAAAAATAAAACTTGAGAATAAAAAAGTAAAAGTAGAATGATGATATTTAATCAGGGTTGAGTGGATGGAGTTTTGATTGTCAAATTTTGTTTTCACTTCAGGCAAAATTCTATGTGTTTCAATTCTTTTATTCAGAAAATAATAAAATATAACTATCTCTGTTAAGGAGTTGTATTTTTTTCTTTCAATTGAAGAAAGGAAGAAAAATGAAGAGAAGGAAAATGGAAAAAGAAAAGGCAAAAGGAGGTAGAGAAGGGAGAAGAAGGAAAAAGGAGAGGGACTGTAGTGGAGAAGAGTGCATGAAAAAGAAATGAAAAGGAAAATAGAAAATGGAATTGGAAATGTAAGGAGAAGTAAAAAGGAAAGAGAAAAGGAAGGAAAGGGGAAGTGAATGATTGAAAGAAAGGGAAGAGACAAAGGAAAGAGAATGGACATAAAAAGGGAAAAGGAGGGGAAGAAAAAAGAGAAGGGAAAGGAGATGTAATGGAAGAGAAATGAGTTGGTAGATAGTAATATGTATAGGCTCCTTGTGAAGCACAAGTTTGGTATTTTGTTTTTATCTCTCTAGACAATACTATCATCTTCAAAAACCATCATCTTCATCTCAGATTTGATTTCAAAGGACACCTGGGTAATCTTGAGCCTGACTTGTACTGATCTCTGCTCTACATTTTATTATTCAATGATCCATTTGACTTACATTGACAAATACTGGTGGACAACACACTCTCAATGAACATAAAATACCCTAACAGCTTTTCTTTTCATAGTAATGACAGAATTTCATTTGGGATACAGAAATTTGGCTTCAAATTCTGAGCCTTAACATAGTATTTTCTTACTACTTAAAATTAATCAATTCATCCTAGTACTCTGGGTATTGTTCACAATAATCCCATTCTTTGCTACAGTTTCTACCAGGTTTCTAAAAATACATACATACATACATACATATATGCATAGATATTCAAATATATGTAACATATGTGTGTACATTTAAAAACAAACAAACATATCTATCTATCTATCTATCTATCTATCTATCTATCTATCTATCTATATATATATATATATAGAGAGAGAGAGAGAGAGAGAGAGAGAGAGAGAGAAAGAGAGAGAGAGAGAAATCTCAGAACTGTGAGATCATCACTGTAGGAAGTGAAGAGTGGAAATACCCCTCGTATCAATGCAAAAGAAAATTATCCTGTTATGTATGTTTTGGGAAGGTATTTGGAGAACTGAGAAATTAAGTAACTTACCTACCCAGTGACATATAGACAATTGTATCAGGTAAGATGAAAACAAGCTGTTCTGAGTACAAAGCAGGTTCTCTATATTATAAGTCAGATTGTCCTTTCAAATATTATTCACCACCAATTCATATTTAAGCTAATCACAGAAAATAATTAATAGCTATAGCATCATTTCAGAAGCAACCAATATTGTGAGTGACACACCCAACTTTGCCTCTTAATAGCAATAAATCAAAACTATTACTATCTATGTACCAAGTATCTATAAAGACCCTTTAAGAGGAAGTCTAACATCTGAAGAGAAAGAAGACAAGGAAAAAACAATTCCAAATAAATCAGCTCAATATTTTATACTCACCTCAAGTAAGAAATTGTTGAATTTTCCATTTCTAATCACACACACACAACTCCATAGCATTAATAACTTTCATATTGTCTGAATTTTCTGTTCTTTTGACAGAGTATGACATTGCATGTATAATAACTGAACACATATTAAAATCTGATGTGGAACTATATGTTCTGGACACTGATTATATCAGGAAGCACTGGCTGCAAAGGCCAACAATCCCCAAGTGACAAGAGAACTGCATTATAATTAATGGGTGTTATGACTATAAGGACCATCTTAATTCTTTGGGGAATACTTCAAATACTAAACATCCTACTTTGACAGTAGGCTGGGAAAATTATTAAAAATAATAATAATGATGGTGGTGGTGATGGTGATGATGAAGGTAATGATTCTATGAGATGCTTTGTCTTAAAAGTCAGATCATCTGAAAATGAACAGGGATGCATTCAATCCTGCAGATGTGGTTTTTATACACAGTGTTACTTAGCTGAACTGCACCGGGCATCATTACATTTTATAATAATTATGATGATGATAAAAATGATACAGTAGCTGACATTTGTCTAGCACTTACATAGTGCTGTCACGTATATCATCACATTTAATCCTCCCTTAACCCTGTAAGGCAGATAGTGTAAGCATTATTTCAATCTTACAGAAAAGGACATTAAGGCGCAGAGCTCTATACTGACTTAGCTCAAGGTCATGCAACATTAAATGCTATGGCTAGGACTAGTACAAGTTTTCACAATTTTAAAACCTGGGTCTTGCCCACTGAATCATCTAACCGATCTATGAAGACATTCATAAAAGAGATGAAGCATGGCTTCTTAATCTGGTATTCATTTATATATGTATGTGTGTGTGTGTATTCCTGCATTCCAACACATATTGTTTTCCTTTATAATCCTAGGTATCTTATTTCTATTTCAAAAACACTACTCTGAAATGGTATTAATGAGTGTCACAAGACTGTCAAAGGGGTTCATCCATAAAAACATTAAAAACCTCTGAAATAAAGGGATGCTGATAACCACACTTTTCTTATATTTTTGGGAGAACTCCCTTCTAGCTTAGGAGATGAAGGAGTACTTATTTATCTAATGGCCATTGTCATATTCCACACCTCTGAGCAGGAGAGGTGATTTCCTATTTAAATGGCAGTAGTATGCCATGCAATAGTAAATATAAACATCTTTTCCTATTTACCAGTTTCTCTGCTTCTCAAAATCTAAGCTCTAATGAGGCGAAAAAAAAATCCTCTCACAACCATAACTAAAACTGAATTGGACATATTTTGAACATTTATAATAAGATGTTACATTCATATAACCAAGCTTGAAATAATTTTAAGTTAAAATTATTTACAGTTATCTTCTTGATAAAGCAGGAAACGTTTACTTAAAAGTGGGAGATGGGATAGAGAGGGAATGATTATCTGAATATGGTTATGCCTTAATCACTACTATTTATTTTTTTAGAAAATAGATTTATCAGACATATTTGCATTATCTTTCTGGTGCCCTTATTTAATGATAGGTATGATGATAATGATGATGTGTCATATGAATGCTAGTTATATATCAAGCTCCTAAGTTATAAAATGAGGACACAGGATGAAAATTTAAAACATTATGTTAACACAGAAAAGTCATCTCTCCAACAGACTTGGTTAGCATGCTTTGTGTTAAAGCCCATTTTTTCAAATGCAGTTATTCTTAGGTCATATTTCATTCTGTCCCCAATATACTCAGTATTCAAGAATTAATCAATAAGCAAACCACATGGGTTATATACCCAGACTAGAAAGGCAAGGGGATATAAATCAAATATTTAAGTATTTGTGAAACAAAAGCTCAAATATAAACTTTTCTTTGCTAAAGATATTTAATCAAAATTGTAAACTGTATTTTCTAGATTGATGTAATGAAACCTTAATAGGAGGTTTGGATATGGCAGCTCAACTGAAGAATATGTAAGGGGGAAGAAATGTAATGTTAAGAAAAGATAGTTTGACCTAAAAGGAAAGGCTGTGGGTTCAAGTCCAAACTTGAGGTTGTTCAGTTATGTGAATTTGGGAGACAAGTCACTTCACTTTGCCAAGACTTCAGTTTTCTTCGCTATTAAATGAGGTAGTTGGGCGATTCATCTCTGAGGCCCCTTCCAGATAAAATTCTATGAATCTATAACAGAGAAAATTTACATAAGAGTAATACTCTGATATTTTTGTGGACAATTTGGAAAGAAATATTGTGCAAATATTCAATCTAAATCAATCCAATAAGCATTTACTATGTGTTTGTTCTCTGTCAAGCACTGTCCTAAGCATTGAGGATCAATGAAATATAAAGAAAGACAATCCCTGCACTTAGGGAGTTTATAATCGAAAGAGACAATACACAAAAGGAGGAAGAAATGTGGAAGGAGGGAACAGAAAAACAAAACAAGACATCAGAGGGAATCTGGAATGGCAGCACCTTGTTCGATGGAGTTGGAACCACGCAGGGCAGCAGATGAAAAAATGGAAAGAGCTGAGTCCAATATCTGCTCTTTATAAAGGATTGGGAGGAATTCAATACTCCACCCTTCAATCAAAGTAGTAAAGCCAGACTTAGAACCCATATTCTTATTTCAAAAATAATATTTTTAAGTATTTGACACATAGCAGTTTTTAATAAAAACTTTTCCTTTTCATAGCTACTCTATTAGTACTGAAGCAGTTAATAAGTTGTATTAAAAAAAGAAGTTAGCCTAAATATTTTGTAGTTGTTTTTTAGTCATGTCCGACTCTTCTTCATCACTCAATTTGGGATTTTCTTGGCAAAGTATGGAAATGGTTTGCCATTTCCTTCTCTGGTCCCTTTGTTTAGATGAGGAAACTGAGGCAAACAAAGCTGTCCATTACAACTAATAATGTTCTAAGGCTGGATTTAAACTTAGCTCTTCCTGATTCCACTTTATCTACTGTGCCATCTAGCTTCCTCAGTCTAAACATTCAGGATTGAGTGAAATCTGGGTTTTTTCTTGTTAAGATAATCAAGATACTCTTAGTCACCATCCTTTCCACTCTCTATTAGTTACTCAATTTGCCTCTGAAGCATATATTTACCATGGGGGCAAGGCCATGGCCTAAAAGGCACCAGATCTTTGAGAAGGAAAGGAAAATCATAAGCATCCAGTGTCCTCTTATCGTGATTCCTCCCACCCTTTGTTAGTCAGGAAGAATTAGGTAGGATGAGAATAGAATATTTTCTATTGGAAATATGTTATCCCTATCTTTCAATAGGGATACTTATTCTAAAGAAACATTCAATTTAAGAGAGACTTTGAATTCTTAAAAAAATTAATGCTATTAATGTAAACTTGTTTGGATTTTCCTACTTCTTTAGGGAATCAGTTCATATTATATGAGTGATTACAGAAACTCTAATCCTTAGGATAAACTCAAAACACCACTGGTTGGCTTTTAAGGGGCTTCACAATCTGGCTCAAGCTACCTTACAAATTGATTACACAATTCTTCTTCATGCACTCTAGTTTTTAATAAAACTGGCAAACTTGCTCTAACTCTCTGAACATTTTATCATCTCCTGCCCCCATGTCTCTTAAGGCTTTCTTGCATAACTGCCATGCCTCCTCTTGTATCTCATAGAATTTCTAGATTTTTTTAAGGCTCAGTTCAAGTACCATTCCCTAGAGGAATCCTATTTTAATGTCCTCAATTACTATTCCACCCCACATTATTTTATATTTATTTTGCACATATTTTATAATGCATTATCTATTGCAAGTTAGTTTTTCTCCAATAGAATGTAAGCTCCTTGAGAGTAGAATTTTTTATATTTTTATTTTTGTGAATCATGCACCTGGCAGAGTGGGTGCTTCAGAGAGGAATGAATAATGAATCTCTTCTCTGAAGGGCTCTCATTCCCAAACAGGTGTTTTTTGTTTGTTTATTTGTTTTTGTTTTGTTTTGTTTTGTCAGTTGGTCAATCAATTAGCATTTATTAAGAATAGTTTAAGTTCTTAATGACAGGCTCTGTGCTAAGAGGACCTATGAACACACATAATGTTAATGAATGGTACAGTTTTGATCTATTGGCATTTGACTCATTCTATTCTCTGAGGAGTCAACCTATAATACAGCTGTTACAGAGGGGTTCCCTCCTTCCTTCCCAAATATGTCTTCTAGGTTCCTTTTCTACTTTTAAATGTTTTCTAATTCCATATTTCCATCTTCTGGAACTGGCTGTCTTCCTTCGCTTAATCGACAATGTTACAATAACATAGAGAGTGCTATCTTTAAGTTTTTTTCTATCTTAAAATATAATAAACTGTGATATTTATTTTGTTCGTAGCCAAGTACGAGTAATTTAGTTCAATAGGTTTCTTTTGTAACTATATCAATTACATGTACACACACACACACACACACACACACACACATGGGTATATATATATGTGTATATAAATGAATTTCCACACAAAGCCTTTCATCTGTTGATCTCAGCACTTTAGAAACTAATTAATCTTTACAACATGCCTGGATCAGCATTTTTTTTAGTGAGCAAACAAACGCCATGAAATTAAGCAGATTATTCAAGGTTAAATAAAGAGATTGACAGCCAAGTATGATTTGAATTCAATATTCCTATTCTTTAACCCAAGGTTGAGAAGGCCAGTTTTAAGATGTGTAGAGTGATTGTTATGAAAGCATATCCTAAATTCTTCTTTGGATATCCTAGATTTAGATAAATAATCACTATTGAAGTAATTCTCAAAAAATTGTTGAAAAAAAATCTCCAAACATAATTTGTTTTTCAAACCAAGTTCTATTTGAATTAGGTACTAGGCATGAGCCCTACCAATATTTCTGAATCTCTCTGCTGTGCAGTTTTCCCCCATCCCCTACTCTATCTATTTCCTCACAGATCAGTTGTCAAAGGGAAAGAAAATGAAATAATATCTTGTGGGGATGAATGAGTGAGGGAGGGGGACACAACCATAGTTCTACCCTCTCAAATACATGATTCAGTGAAGAAGAGGAAGAAGGAAAATAAGGAAAGCAGACTATTAATAGATACGTTGCCTGATTTCCACCAGGATACCACCTAGTCTCCTTTAGCCCTCTAGCATGTTAGGGTCAGTGACTATCTTCATGCCTGATTTACTGGATGTCAGAATCCAAACCATCACAAGGTTCTTCCATTCATTTTTCTCCTGAGAAGAGGGAAAGCCCAAATGTATCATCCTTCATATAGAGTTTCAACTGATGCAAATACATTCCCTGATGTGTAACTTCAATTGTGCATATGTTTACTAAACTGTAAACTATTAATTTATTATCCAATTTTCTTGTCAATTTGAGGAATGTTTTTAATCCTTATAAAAGATGGAAGGAATTGAGCATACTATCTAAACATCTCATGGTTCCATTACAAAAGACACCCTTGTATTTATTAAACAGTCCCCATACTTAGTCACTGTCTATATCCTATTAGAATGTTTCCATTATGTAAAGAGGAAAAATGCAGTGGGAAATGTAGATAATGCAAAATCAAGGATATTGATAAAAATTATTTTCTTTAAAGAATGTTTTCAGTAAGCTCAAGGAAAATATCACAACTAGAGTTGATTTCAAGATAGGAACTAAATCATTCATTCACAACCTAATACTCTACCTCTTTGAAATGATAAAGATAAACACTACTAGATCTAGATTCAGAGTTTTATTTTTCAAAACGTGAAAGGCACTGTTAGGCTGTGTACAAAGAGATATATCTTCTTAGAACTTAAAGTTTTGATGTTTCCTCTCTATTAATGTAAATAACCTTTATCTTAACAAATCAAAATTGATGTTGAACATGTTGCTCCTCAGTTTTTCAGTCTCTCCATCCATAAGATGGATTGCCATTTTTAATTTCATTGAAGGCCATGCTTTTCAGATCGTCTGAGATCCTGGGATAAAAATTATCTCTAAAAATGCTAAATAGCCATACTTTTTGGGACCACACTTCTTTGAATAAAAACTGCTGTGAAAAAAAAATCTTAATTTAGAAGCAATGAATACTTACTTCTATGGTTAAAAAAAATAAAAACCAGATCTCTTAAATGTTAAGCTCTAGAAAATAAATGTCTAACTCAAATGCCAACCTCAGAGAACATGTTTAAGATAATAAAATTATGAGCAATTAACTTCCCGACCTCTCACTCTAAGAAGAAAGTACAGTTTAAGTCTGCTTTTCCCTTGGTTAACTCACTCTTATATTTATTGAACAGTCTCCATAATGTCACTGTCTATATACTTTCATGGGGTTTTATTTTGCATTCTATTTTGATCTCACACTTTAATTTGTTTGATAGCTGTTTGTTTATCATAGGATCAGAGTCTTTAGAACTGGAAGAAACCTCAAGTGTCATCCTGTCTATCCCCCTTATTTGACAGATGAGGAAACTGAATCCTATAGAGATTAAGTCATTTGTCCAAAGTAACACAAATGGTTCCTTCAAGACAATAGTGTTAAACCTAGTTCTTTCTAATTTTGAGTTTAGCTCTTTCTCTACTACAATATAGTGCCGCAGTCTATTTACACATCTTGCCTACTTCCATTAGATTATAAGGACTGTGAAAAGGTTTTCATTCACCCCAAGGGAAGGTAACATAGTCACCCATGATTCTGGCCATTTTTCAAAGTGAATATTTCTGAGGTTTTTTCCAACTCTTCCACTACCTATTCTGACTGCAAAGGATAAAAATTGCATCCTTTCTTTCCTTCATTTCTAAATCCATTACAAGAAAGATGTGGGTGCGCAAGAAACCTATTTAGAAAAATATAAATATTTTTGGTGAACATGCACAAATCTAAAAACTAATGTACATTGGTACAGTGCCAGAAATAACAATAAATATTTTAATTAATGTATTAGCTCTCATTCAGAGAATAGCAATATAAAGTTAATGCACTCAGCTAAGACTTTTCCCATGCATCTGCTTTCCAAAGCTAAGAGAAGATGGAGTTCCTGACCTGTGGCAATTTAGTTAAAATGCGTTTAATCCAGCTTTCCAAAGAGGTTAAAGACCTTCAGTCCACCAAAAAATGTGCTGCCTCCTTTCACATTTTGCTAGTGATTTGAAAATGGTACAGCTAAAAACTATAGAAATAAGATCCCAGGGTCCCAAACCTGGTGGTAAAAGCATCAATTTTCATTGCAATATTTCTTAGCCCACAGCCTGATTTCTCTGGGGCGCAGTCTTATGTCTTTCCATCCCTGAGCCCCTTGACCTTTGTGAATGTGGATAGCCGATTTAATCTGAGGTGATTCTCTCAATGTGAGGTTGTAATTTATTAAAAGGAGAAGCCTGCTTGGTTCTATCTTTGTTATTCAACTTCTGATGCTTGTTAATATACCAGCCTCTCACCATGGTGCATTCAAGAAGAATCTGAGATCAAAACCTTATAGACTCTTAGAAGAATAATTGGACAAAGTGGGGCTTCAATTTGGAGATATGAGAATCAAGTCACAGAGGAGATGGAAATGAAGAAATCTCATATTTTAGAAGCCAAATCCCTGCTTTCATGATGATATACCTAATGATCTCATTTTCTTGAGCACAAGAGGAAAAAGGAATACTTTAACAATGGAAAAGGCCTTTAAGTAATAAGCAAAGATTATTCATTGATCTTCAGATATAGGATACCAGGGATAAAACTTATCTGAGTATCAGTCATATACAGATGTATGCATATTGCTTTATTTAGTGACTTTAACTTTTTATCCCACCCTCAGTCTGTTCTCCCCAAAATATGAGAGGAAACGGGAAAAAACAATATGAAAGTAAAGAAACATGTGTGGTAATCCCTGGAGTCTAAATCATGGCAAAATGCATCTGTGAAATTATCTTCTCCTCCTGTGTAACTGTTAACAAATCTAACAACCTCACTGAGTACAGCACTGAGGAAAAACCAGTCCAAATGTTAGTTAAGTTAAGGAAACAACACTTAAACATCCTGCAATGCCTGCTTGAGTTACAGAATGTCCTTTTTTTTGCTGTAACCTTAGAGCAATCTTGTAAGTGATGGCTTTCATTGCTACCTTACCAATAGCATTGCCCTTAATATTCAAGTTAGTGCTAATGATGGCTTCACTTTTTAGTATTATCTCATTAAACCTATTTTCCAAGCTAGCCCTAGAATGCCTAGGATGAAACTTTCCATTGGAGGCAAATTTAATGTAAATGAATCCAAAACCAGCTGTTAGAAGCCACAGTGGATGATAATAATGATAACTCAGTTATATCAGTAATACTAGTATAGTACTATAGATAGATAAATGGATACATATATAAGATACATAGATACATATATAGATAGATCTGGAAACACATGGGAGACTAGAAGGGTCTCGAGTACTTTATTTCATTTAAAATTGAGAATATCAACTTTATGGTTGCTCTCTGAAGTGAGCAATCAAAATGAAATATGTCATAACATTATTTTAACTTATATAAATTCTTAGTTTTCAAGACAAAGTGATTATTTTTCAGTGATTTTGAATAGAAAGCCACACTAAAGGATACTTAATAGAATATTTTAGTTTTACCAAAAAAAAGTCATTACTTCATCTCATTTGAGTCTTACAACTTTACTGAGAAGCAAATTAAAACTCAGAAAAGTTAAGTAATTTGCTCAGGATCAAATCACTATCAAGTGTATGAGGCAGGATTCAAATCTACATCTTTCTGATATCTTAGATACCTGAGAGTCGGATGTATTTCCAGGGTAAATTCTGCCACTCACAATACAATTTTGCCACATAAGACAGCCTTCATAATAAAATGAAAACCCCCAAATGGCTTAGAAACTAATGTGTATTTGCTTCTAATAGAAATGATAATAATAATAATAAACATTTATATAGTGCTTACTATGTGCAAGTCAATGTGCTACTGCTCTCTCTATCAAGAACCAGGAAGCCCTTAGTGGTTACAAGTTAGTGAGAAGTGTTTTTCAGTTATGCTCCAAGCCAGAAACAGAAAGGAAAGAAGTTACTAATTTGTTATGATTTCTTTGGTACTAGAAATATGGGTGAAATCAAATAAATAATCCTCCTTCTTGTTCATATGTCTAACAGGCCACAATTGTTAACAGTATTCTTTTATCATTAAATTTTATCCATTTTTAAAATGTTAATGCCTCTAAAATGATAACAGAAAACTTCAAGGGCCAACTCAGGTGCCAACTTCTCTCTGAAGCGATCCCTAATCTCTCCACCAAACGTTTCTTAAGGGTCTTTCCTGCTTCAGAGTTTTCATTGGATTGGGTTTATCCTCTACTTAGATCTTATATTCTGATTTGTATTATCATTTATATGTCTTACATTATTCTTCTCTTCTTAAGATTTTAAGGACTATCTTTTATTTCATTCTTATATCCTCAGCTCCTTGCATGATCCTTGCATTTAAAGGCATTACATTTTTTAATTAAATTTTTCACATCAAGTTTTTCACACCTTAGTAAAAATAAACTTATCAGAACCTATTTTGAGAAGAACTGTACTTGGGAGAAGGGAAAAACAAAATAAAACAAAAACATGAATACTTGAAAGAAGTGGAAAAAGGATGCCAACAAGATAGAAAAGGGAGAAAACTGGGGAAACAAAGGTTAGTGTAAACAAATTTAGACAACTCAATATTATTATTATTATTATTATTAATCTAGTTCTATAGTAGTTCATCTTTTAGCAAGAAACAACATTTGAAAGTGGATTGGGGAATGAGGTTCAAAAAAGAAAAGCAGTTGTTCTTCTGAAAGAAAAGGATGGTGATGATGATGATAAAGAAGAGGAGGAAGATGATGATGGAGCACGGGATTTGGAGCCAATGTGAAAGAATAATATAATTAAATGAGGTCTGACCATGGGGTCAAAAAACTTGGATTCAAATGCTGCCTCTAATACTTATTAACTGCATGACCCTGGCCAAATGAGATACTCTCTGGGTCTCAGCTTCCTCATCCTTCTGTAAAATGAAGGGTTTTGACTAGATGGCCTCTGCAGCTTTCATCAGCTCTAAATCTTTAATCCCTTGAACTGTGTGACCTTGGGACATTTATATTCCTATGAACAAGCAGATATGAAGAACATAAGTATCATATTCAGAATATGCAAAATAAAGAAAATAACAAAAGTGAGTGCCTCAGAACATTGTAAAACAGTAGCATGTACAAACCTATTCATATTTTAAAAATTATAATGCAAATTATTTTACTGGTTTAGGGGCAGCAAAGCCAATCAAGACCCACTTCAATACAGCACTTGAAATAAAATTCCGTATTTATTCCTTCTGAGAAACCATCTGAAGATTAGATAAAGAATAGAAATAACTTTGTAAGCAAGATTCCTTCACCTTGTACACTTTAGAGGCCCTGTATCAACTATATTTTCATCTAATGGAAACAAAAATAAACCTTCTAGAAAAATAAGGTATAAGGAGAAAATAGACGGCATAATTGGAGTGATAGTGACATTGCTACAGCAAAAGCCAGCAGCTTTCAATCACAAAGGGAGGGGGAAAACACAATTTGACTGCAATATTTGTATATTATTTTTACCTCCTTCCACAAATAAGATGATGATTGGATTCAAATCACATTTCAAACAGGATACATTGCTGAAATGTCAAAAAGGAGGTAGTACTCAACTCTTGCAAAACCTTGAAATCTGTTCCATAAAAGTCAATTTCAGCACAAACCTTGGTTAACCTTGAATAGTTAGATTAATGATCCAGTACCCTTCAACTGAGCTCCCATGAATAAACAAAACTTTACAAGCAAATTTAGCAACATCTTAGAAGAAGAAAAGCAAAACCAATCAAGAGAGATGAATGACGATGAAACAGAAACATTTCAGGGCAAGAGGAGAGAACAGCAGTAAATGCACTGCAGAGAGTAAGCAATCACCGTCCCTTAGAGTCTCAAACAGCAGAGTACTTATCCTTCTAAAACACTGATATTTTCACCCCTTTCAGCAATCATTTGAATACTTGATGATTGGTTAGATATCTTCAGTTGTAACTATTTAATGCACCCTGCTAGTTGGGCTTTTTTGGAGCAAGGGTATGGTGTGCATTTACAATGGGCTTTTCCATCCCACCCAAATAAGGAAAGTGAGCTGGAAAGGAGGGTATATGCAGAGAATAGTGAAAATTAAAGATGGATGCAATCATATGAAAGTGAAAAAACAAATGCTATGCTTCCAGTCTTCTGGGGACATTTAAGACTAAAAAAAACTTCTGGGACTGAGTTAGTAGCAAGAATGCCTGTCAAAAATAAAATGCAGAGTGCTCAAAGTTTGAAGAGCTTACCCTCCACGTTAACTATTTTTTAAAAGATCACTTGATGTCTACTTCACTTTGACCACCATAAAACCTTTTCTTTAGGATAACCCTTAGGAAAACTACCTCTTCCAGAAGTATTAAGTATAATGGGTGGGGAGATAGATTCAAATTTATATCTTAACACATCTTTTGAGTAAAGAATTCACATGAGCAAAGATTGTTAATTTGGTAAAGCTTACTGATACCCATTTTATTTCAGGTGCCAAACGTTGGACACTCACTTACCATCATAATTTTGAGACCCAGGACTACTTTGTGGTCAAACTGTCCATCTCTGGGGATCACTTAGTCCTCTCTACTGGCAAAATCCATGGCTCAGTCCCTCCTTTTATTATTTAGTCCTGAACAAGAATCTTGTTCATATTCAATATATTGTGAGATTTCATTGTACAACTTTATGCTGTGTCTCTCATTCTCTCAATTTTACATACCTCAAATGAGAAAATAAGCATATTGAGTGTATGTCTTCTGATTGGAAACAAGCAACAATATACAATTTCTTCATAATTACCAAATGTCCCTCTGATTAGACAGGTTCAATAGCTTCTTCTCAATCTGCCATCTCCCCTTTACCTATAAATTGCTCAGCACTGATAAAGCTGAAACTGCCTTGCAATATCATATCTTGTATGAAATTTCCTTCCATAACATGTGTTGAAATCATTTCATCGGATAATATCATTTTTCCCAGGCATATATTTTATCCATGAGCATAAGATAGTGGAAGGGGCATAAGACCTGGTTTCCTTAACAGCCTCTGGCAGTTAAAAGCTATGCAATCACAAAGATATGAGGATAATAATACCTATAATACTATGTCTGAGGGTTTTCGTCTTAATCAAATAAAAGAAAATCTGTAAAGCATTATGTAAACATCAGCTACATTTATTGGTGCTTTTTTTTTAGTCTTGGCAATGCTCATTCCCTTGGTTATTTTAATTTTCTATCATTTGAAAATCTTTAAAATACCCTTACCTACTGATAAGGTATGATTCACTGAGAAGAGCTTCTTACCTGCCCCATAAATACAATGGTGATGATGATAATGACAGTGGTGAAGATGATATTGATATTCAAGGAGTACTTTGAGGTGTGCAAAGCATATTACTTATATTATCTCATTTAATCCTTACAACAATCCTCACAAGTTAAGTACTACTAGTTATTATTAACCTTCTTTTAAAGCTAAGGAAAAAGAAACCCAGAGAGTTGAATCAGATCTACCTTGACCTCATAGCTAATAAGTATCAGCTATTATTCCTTAGGGGGTCCAAGGCACTTTTATAAAACAAATATGCAAAAATTTCTATGACAGATATGGGAAAGAATATGTGATATTTAATATTGTCAATGTGGGTAATGGAATTGAAAGTTACCAATGCATAAAAGCAGATGCCACTCATACACTAAGAAAAACAATTCTTCACTCTGAAGCTAGGGACTCAGTTTCATCCTAGAGGGGAGACCATAAGTAAAGAGAAATCTAAGTATGAATGACCCCTTATATAATGTACTGTACTTCCCATTGATAATTCTTGACAGCATTGGGGTTACATTGAACAGTCACAATGGAGGTGACCAGGTGAAAAACTTCAGTTGGAGAGCAAGGCAGATACCAGTGGATAGAATTCCATAAGAGCACATCTTAACCAAAACACAATCAGAAGTGGCAGCAACAGTAGTCCTTAGAAGATGAAACTCAGAAATAAGATGCCCAGAATCTCATACAGGTGAAAAGAACATACTCACCTGACAACCCCCCCAGATACAATACGCTGCTGTAAGTGGAACAGTTTAAAAAAAGTAATAGATATTTTTTGTGGTTGGAAGGATTATCTCTGATCTCAAGCATCAATAATGGTTAATTTCAACTGCTTTTATTGCTATCCAGTTCAGAGATGGCCTTCCTCATTCTCTTCGCCATGTGATCGAGCCATTTCTATCCCTCAGCATTTCTGAACGTTCCTCTTCGTCCTTCTGGTCCTTCCATATCTCTTCCAGCCTGTGTGTACCTCCCCCTCCATCTTACCAGAGAACCCTAGGGAACCATGGGCTCCAGATTTGACAGAGGGGAAAAAAAATAAATACTGTATTATTAAGCTGTAAAAAAAAATGTGTTTATAAGAAATGTTGGTGTAGCTAGATAGTGCAGTAGAAAGAACACTGCGCCTACAGCCAGAAAGACTCATCTTACTGAATTCAAATCTGGTCTCAGTCACTCAATAGCTATGTGACTTTGGACAAGTCACTTAACTCTGTTTGCCTTAGTTTTCTCCTCTATAAAATAAACTGAAGAAAAAAATCACAAAAAACTCCAGTATGAGAGCCAAGAAAGAGTTTTTTAAAGTAGAGCCAAAATAGAAGAAAAAATAAAGGTGAAAACCGCTTCATTCTTGATAGTGCCTTGTAACAAAGCCTAGATGAGAAGAAAAGGGTGGAAGAAGTTGACTGTACACATACACACAATACATATGTGTATGTGCACATAAATGCATACATACATGCATATAAATAGGTGATAAATACACAGGGGTCTTTAGATATAAACATCTATATAAGATATAGATACCTAGACAAAAAAAGGAAGGGAAGAAAGAGAAAGAAGAAGAGGAGGACACGGGGCAGGTGTCAGAATATAACAATCTAAAAAGTAGCTGGATTGTAAAATCCATATGAAGAACCTTAGTATGGAGTAGAGATTCCAGGAGAGAGAGAGATTAAACACCAGATTCAGAAGGAGGATGAAAGAAAAAGGAGAAAAGGAGAGGGGAAAAAGGAGGGAGGGAGTGTAAGAAGGAGGAGAAGGGATGGAAGGAAAAGGCAAGAAAGTGAGAGACAGAAAGAAAATAGCCACAGAGAAAGAAAAAAAAAAAAAAACATCAAGAGAAAGGGCAAGGAAATGGAATTTGCTAATTAAGAAAGTAGTCAATAGCTACAGGAGAACAGAAGAAAGATCAACCCTAATTTTAAGTCAACATTCAGTAGAAGGAATTCCAATTATAAGTTCCCTGTTTATGACAAGAAATTGAGCAATGTGGTTAAGCCTCTGCCTACAAAAAAGCATGCCTCCTCAGATAGTGGGTTTTACAGAAGCAGGGAGCATACCAACTTCTAACAATAACTTCAGCATTAGATTTTGCTTTCACTTGCAACTCAGACCAATTGGTACATTTCTCAGTGCAGCATATTGAAATTGCAAGTGAATTTAGAGGATCATATGACTTGGAGGCAGAAGTAATCATGTAAGTAATTTTATCTAACTATATAATTTTAGAGATAGGGAAACTGAGACTCCGAGAGCAGAAGTCAAAGTTGCATAGGGAATAAGTGCAGGATTTGGACCCAAATTCTCTGGTTCCCAATCCTATTTCCACTCCCCATCCTACCAAATATATGATGATACTTCATTTTGTTACAATAGCTAAGAGCTCACATTACTTTTCACTTGAAAAAGAATCATGAAATATTAGATTTGGAAAGTATTGAAAAATTTGTTTGGTTTAATCTATGTTAGAAAAGGAAACTCTTCTTGAACAAATCTGATAGGATATATTGGGTGGGTCCTGAACACTCTAATAAGGAACAAATGTTCAAGAAGGGAACAAGCAGTCCATCATATTTATTCTCCATGTCTCTGTCCATGCTATGAAAACATTAAATACCTAATGAAAGCTTGGTTAATTGAATTTATTAAAGACTAAATGCTTGTGCAGTAAGTTAAGATTTCCTGAATCATCAGATGCAGTCTTCAAAAAGATTGCTCTGCTGACCCACCATTAGAGTTTCTTGGTTCAAAGAATGAATCGTCAGTGAGCCAACACGTTTTGATGCACCATCATCAAAATTCCACTTTATACCATGGTCTATCTTTGTTAAATTAAAGCATTTGCTGTGGCACTCAAGCACATACATGTGCATATATACACATACATACTCACAATCTAGCAGATGGACCAACTGGGTCCCTATGTTGTGTAGTCATTTGCTATAATCATATCATGCTGGCAGAACATGGACAAGGTGACCCTAATTCAAGTTTTTCCATAAGAGATTGATTAGAGGTACCTTCAAAATGCCAAGGAAAGGTATTGTGAGGATACCTTGGGGGTAACTACAAATGGAATATGGGTCTAGGGATGATGGGGTTTGACCTAGACAGTCATGTACACAATCAACCCAATCATCAGGAACTTCTGCAACAATTGGGAACGAATGGAGTTGGAGCGGGTGGGGATGGTGGTGGTGGGGGATGCTGGCAGCTGTGCCTTTACTCATGGCAGATGGCGCTCTGAGACTGCTGGGAGCTGTGGAGATGACAAACATCTGCTGCTGGCAATCACTGTCCCAAACAATACTAGCTCTGGTGGCAAAGTCTCCTGTCTGAGCATGATAAATGAGACACTGGTAAAGGATCCTTAAAGGGAGTAGAAGGGAGGTACATGTCCTTTTTCCCATTCCTTATAAAATGACCATGATCTTCAAGGAAAAGATGGGAAAGGAAGATTCATAAATGAGTGCATAATTAACTTATTTTATTGAAGATAATTAGACATTGAAATTATTTACAAAACATGAACATGTGAGCTGCAAGCATCTTAAATAGAAAAAGAAAAAGCTCCTAGTTTCGAGTTAGGGAGTTATGTTTCTCACCTGAAATCAAGCAGGTTGCTATATTCCTTCATTTGGAAATCAAGTCTGGGCTGCATCATTCTATTATGTGTGGCCTACCACTCCATTACCGCCTCTATATAAAATTACATTCCTGATTAAAATTTTAGTGCCAAACATTTTATATGATTACAGACAGAAAGTCAAAATTTGCATTTAAATAGACATATTAAAAACTCTGCAGAGGGGGAAGGACAGGAAAGCAGTGTCTTGAGAAGCTTTTTGAAAGAGGATGAAATACACATAGGAGAGGATTCTTCCATCTTTGTAAACACTGACAGGGACTCCTCCATGACAACTCTCACTATTTTCAGTGTGTTGGATAGCAGAGGAAGTGACCTTACCTTTGTTTTAGGGACAAGGAGAAATATATTATAGAATTAATCATTCATTAGATCCACAAACATATATTTAGCACACAAATATGCCAGGCGCTATGCTAGATGCTGGAGATTCAAAGACAAAAATTAAACAGTTCCTTTGTACCCAAGGATGAGATATACTCTATTGTATATCACAACATATACAGATATATACATAAAAAATATACCGAAAGCAAGAAGAGTATCTAAGGAAAGGTTGGCAATATAGCTACTCTCAACTCTTCTAACTGGAAGAAATCTAAAATTCTTCTTTCAGTTTTTCTCAGGAATCAAAAAAGATGAAAGGGAGAGAAGAGAAACTGGAGATTTGTGTGGATTGAGAGTCAGGAAAATTAGGTTCAAATCTTGTCTTTACAACTGAGCTAGATGTATAAACCTTGCACAAATCACTTAACTTGCTGAACCTCATTTTTGTATGTTTAGGAGGTTGGACCAGATGTTCTCAAAGTTTTCTTCCAGCTCTAAATTTCTTTAAGTTGACAATTCTAAATGTCACATGAGACTCAATAGAAATATTCCTTATCTCACTCACAAGTGAACCAAGACACTATGTACCTCAATTTTGTCATATGCTTCCAATTCTGAGGAGGATAATCTGTCTAAAGATGGCCCATAAACCCATCTTTTCCTTTTTTGTCTTAGCCATAGGAAAAAAAAATCATCATAGCATTGTATGCAAAACTGAAAATAATGAATGAGAACTGGGGAGAAACATCTGCTAAATACCTTTCCAGTCCTATTTTATTACTGAAGCATAAAGAGTTTTCTCTCTCTCTCTCTCTCTCTCTCTCTCTCTCTCTCTCTCTCTCTCTCTCTCTCTCTCTCTCTCTCTCTTTGTTTGCTTATCTGTCTGTCTCTTTCTGTCTCTGTCTCTCTCTCTCTGTCTCTCTGTCTCTCTCTGTCTCTCTCACTCTGTGTGTGTATTTATAGATAGAAAGATAGATAGCTGTTTTAGTTGTTTTCATGGTTTGCCATATTTTTTTCCAGCTTATTTTACAGATAAAGAAACTGAGGCAAACAACATTGAGTGATCTGCCCAGGATCACACAAATAGTGTCAGAGATCAGATTTGAAGTCAGGCCTTCCTGACTCCAGGCCTGGCACTCTGTTTATTGTGCCATATAGGTCCCAAAATATATTGATATATAATGGATGAATGGATGGGAGAGAGAGAGAGAGAGAGAGAGAGAGAGAGAGAGAGAGAGAGAGAGAGAGAGAGAGAATATGTCTGTATGTCATATATGCATTTGCAGAGACCAATGCTGCACATGCCTGCAAGGATAGTCGAGGATACTATGAAGAGACTCAATTGCTTTTGGAGCTCTGGCAAATAATACCCTCTGTTTTGCCCTTGTAGAAGCAACCTCATTTAGCACCTCAGGAAACTTTCTCAAAGAAGCTGCTTCTCAACATTCCCTTTCTGTTCCCACTGGGTTGGAAACATTTTAAGGTTGGTCCTAGCAAACCGTCAAACATGAGAAAAGGAAAGGAAAAAAAGGAGCAAATACAAACTAGAAAGAATGCTCACTCAGAGCCTTTTTCTGCAGGCTGTTTTCACACTTCCTCAGGCGAATGGATTTTAAAAATTGCCAGCCGCTAACATGAATCCCACCTCTTCAACCTGATAAGATAAATCTTGACAGCTTAAGAAATCTTTATTTCACTCAGAAGTTATTGGTTCACTTCTCATGCTCACAGATTAGGAGTAAAAATTGATTTGACTTCAAAGGAAGAAATTTTAGGATACTGATTGAAACCCCATCCACCCCCCCTATAATTTACTCAATTGCCTCTTAGACTCAGTAAATACTGTTTGTTTCCCATTTTCAGAGAGTGAAATGTCATACTAAATGGCAATAGTCCTTTTATATAAGACATGCAGACCAAAGATCAAGACCAACAGGGCAAGCTAGTTTCAGCAAAAGAAACCTGTCTCTGACTTTTCCACTTCAAATCATATTGTTTCATGTTTCATCCCAAAAATTCAGTTACAATGATTTGTTCCCCTCAAAGCACTAGGAGGACTGACACAGGGCCCAACAAGGATAAAATATGATCAACTCAGAAAACACTATTAATAATAATAGTTTCAGCCACATTGAGCAAAGAAGTAACTTCATGAATGAAGAACATTCAAACCTAAAAAACGAGCAAGCAGGCAAATATTTTAACATAAAGCTCATTTAAATATACATTTTAGACCCTAGATTTAGAATTAGAATGGATTATTAGAAAACATCTTTCAACCTCCTCATTTTACAGATAAGGAAACTGAGATTTAGTGAGGTAAAATAATTTGTCCACTGTGAGAAATGTAGGATTTGAATTCAGGTCTTCTGACCCAACTTTTTTCATTGTACCATGTTGCTATTTCTTTAGGAAAAAATAGTACTAACCAACTTAGTTTCCCTGACTTCCCCCCCCCCCCAGAGGCTGGGGTTAAGTGACTTGCCCAGGGTCACACAGCTAAGAAGTGTTAAGTGTCTGAGACCAGATTTGAACTCAGGTACTCCTGAATTCAAGGCTGGTGCTCAATCCACTGCACCACCTAGCTTCCCTGACCCCCTGATTTTTTAAGGATCAACATTTCTTTCTTTCTTTTTTTTTTAGGTCACTACTGTTGTTAATGGTAATGTCTTCTAACAACATGTTTTTGAAATTTTTGGAGGCTAAACACTTCAAAAAAATCGGGAGGGGGCTCAGTTATTATTTCATTAGCAAATGGAACACTCCTTTTACCACTGAAGATAGATTGGCAAGTTGTCCAACTTATGATCTCAGAGGATTGCCTGAGGAAATTAGAAGGGAAATGACTTGCCCAACATCACTTAGACAGAGGCAGATCTCAAAACCAGGTTATCCTAACATTATCCAACATTCCTTTTATGTTCTCACTGGGTTGGAAACATTTTAAGGTTGGTCCTAGCACAGTCAAACATGAGAAAAGCAAAGGAAAAAGTTTGGTCTCTATCATACCTTATTACCACTTACCAACATATGCTTAAAAATGTTCACTAACTAGCTTAATTCTCAACCTATTTTAGCACATTTCTAAATACAGAGAAGGAAGCAGGCTTACCATTTGATATTGTGTAACAATGTGGAAAGAATCTCAGGAGAAAGCTTTAGAATCTTTTACCTGCCTTGAGAAAGACATTAGGGGAAGAATAGTCAAAAATCTACTGCAACATATTGTCAGAGGTATAGGTGGATACATTCAAATAATACTCTCCAGAGAAGAAAAGAAATGGAAGAAGATGAGGTAAATTACTTCCTTGTCCCATTTTACAATCAGTATCAGTGGTTTATAAATAGACTGTATAGGAGAACAAGATTCAAAAATTTGAACTATTCAATAAACTTTTATTTAGTCTTATATGTTTCTTCTTCCCCCCCTACATTTCTCAACCTTCTTATTATGATTTAAGAGGAATAGAGATTTAGAACTTGAAAAACTCTAGCTCATTCCCCCCTCATTTTGGGATTCCATTCAAGTGGTAGGTAACAATATCAGTAAAGTCAAAATTAGCAGAAATGAAGAGCAGTTTATTTTGGTTGGAGATCATAATATATAAAGGTTATTATAATATTATTTATAATAGTATATGATGTTGCTGAACAAGAACAGTAGATGCTTACAATGCTTTTAAGTTTTTTAATGTTTATATTTATTTATTTTTAATACACATTGCTTTATGAATCATGTTGGAAGAGAAAAATAGGAGCAAAAGGAAAAAAAAAAAAACCATGAGAGAGATTTAAAATAACAGAAAAAAGAAGTGAACATAGCATAGTATTGATTTACATTCAATTTCCATAGTTCCTTTTTCAGAATGCAGATGAAATTTTTTATCCAAAGTCTAATAGGATTGCTTTGGATCACTTTGAAAAGAATCAAGCCTTTCATAGTTGATTTTTGAACATTATTATTATTATATACAATGTATTCCTGGTTCTGCTGGCTTCTTTGTGCATCAGTTTGTATAAATCTTTCCAGGCCTTTCTAAAATCAGCTTGTTCATCATTTTTTATAGGACACTAATATTCCATTATCTTCATATACCACAACTTGTTCAGCCATTCCCCAGCTGATGGGCATCAACTCATTTTCCAATTCTTTGTTATCATAAAAAGAGCTGTTACAAACATTTTTGCACATGTGGGTCCTTTTCTCTCCTTTATGATTTCCTTGGGATGCAGATCCAGTAATGTACTGCTAGGTCTAAAGGTATGTACAGTTTTATAATCCTTTGGGCATAGTTCCAGATTGCTCTTTAGAATGGTTGGATCACTTCACAAATTCACCAACAATGAATGCATTAGTGATCCAATTTTCCCAAATCCTCTCTAACATTTATCATTATCTTTTCCTGTCATCTTAGACAATCTGAGAGGTTTGAGGTGGTACTTCAGAGTTGTGTTAATTTGCATTTTTCTAATCAACAGTGAATTAGAGCCTTTTTTTCTTATGACTACAGATGGCTTTAATTTCATCATCTGAAAATTGTTTGTTCATATCCTTTGACCATTTATCCAGTGGGGAATGATGTGTATTCTTATAAATTTGACATAGTTCTTTATATATTTTAGAAGTGAGATGTTTATCAGAATTACTGCCTGTAAATATTTTTTCCAGGTTTGTACTACCCTTTTAATCATGTTTCTGTTGGTTTTGTTTGTACAAAATATTTTTTTTTAATTTCATGTAATCAAAGTTGTCCATTTTGCCTTTCATAATGTTCTCTAGTTATTTTGTCATAAATTATTCCCTTCTCCAAATATCTGATAGGTAAATTACCCCCATTCACCTAATTTGCTTATGATATCATCCTTTATGCCCAAATCATGTATCTATTTCGACTTTATTTTGTACAGGGTGTGAGATGTAGGTCTATGTTGAGTTTCTGACAGTAATTTTCACTTTTTCTCAGCAATTTTTTTCAAATAGTGGATTCTTATTCTAGAAGCTAGAGTTTGGGGGGTTATCAAATACTATATTATTATAGGTATCAATTATTGTGTTATTAGTATCTAATTTATACTACTGATCCACCACTCTATTTTTTAGAAGTTTCATATGATTTTGACTGCTGCTTTATAATATAGTTTTAGGTTTGGTATTACTAAGCCACTATCCTTTGTATTTTTTCATTAATTCCCTTGATATTCTTGATCTTTTGTTCTTCCAGATGAATTCTGTTATATTTTTCTACTTCTATAAAATAATTTTGACAGTTTGATTGACATAGCCCTGAACAAGTAGAGCAACTTATACAGAATTGTCATTTTTCTTATATTAGTTGGCCTTACCCATGAGCAATTGATATTTTTTCCAATTGTTTAGATCTGACTTTATTTGTGTGAGAAGTATTGTATAATTGTGTTCATGTAGTTCTTGGGTTTGTCTTGGCAGGTAGACCTCCAACTATTTTATTTTGTCTACGTTTATTTTAAATGGAATTTCTCTACTTCTTATTGATGGGCTTTGTCAGTAATATATAGAGATGCTCATGATTAGTGTGTGCTTTTACATTTCAAAAGAATTTTCTATCATCTAATTTGAGGCTGTCAACAAATATTGTAACTTAGCTGGTACAAAAACTGCACCCCCATTTTATGAATTAGGACATTAAAGTTGAGAGAAGAGATTCTCTGAGGATAACGGCAGCTAGCTAGAATTTGTGGTAGAAAGTGATCATGTCTCTTCTGATTCTATGTTCCTGTATTTTTTGCCACTATATATACCATGCCTTTTTCCCCCAGGTTCATAAAAGAACTTTGTACTTTATTCTGTTATTCTGAAGTTTTTTGAGTACATTGTGTTAAATCATAATGGTTTGCTGAGAAGACTTTTGGGTAGCAGAGCAAAGACTGGAAAAAGAGGTAGATTGAGTCAGAAAAAGTAGCTAAAAGATTAATACAATAGCCTAGACAAAAAGAGATAGGTCCTAAACTAGGATGATTTCTGTAGAAGTTAACAGAAGTTAACCTATCCACAGTATATATGGATATGAGAAAACCACAATGGTAGAAAAGATAAAAATTGATGAGATATATGAGAAGAGGGAAAGGGAAGATTCAAAGATGGCTTTGAGATTATACATATGAATGGTTGGGAGGATATCACTGTAATTAAAAGAAAGTAGAAAGTGAGGGAAAATTATGAGTTCAGTTATATTACATCAGAGGTATCTAGAAAAATTCAGGTGGAGATATATAGCAGAGTTGGAAAAAGAGGGCTAGAGATCTGGAGAGAAATTCTAAATAGAAAATTATGTGCATCTGCATAGTTGTAATCACTGAAATCATGGGAATGGTTTAAATTACTAAGGGAAGGACTATGCAGAAAGAAGAGAGCTTAGGGTGAAATTATGTTGGTGGACACTCATATTTGAGAGGTGGTAAGAAGGTTGATGAATCAACCAAAGGCAGAGACAGAGAATTCAGTGAGATAAAAGAAGAATCATGAATTATGTGTAAGATGGAGCTTTTTTTCATATATGTAAGTATGTTTTCCTCCAATAACCTGAGCAATAGAACAAAATCAAATTGAGAGATTTATCTTCTTAGTTTGCAGGGCAGCTATCATAAACAAAACCAACTGAAATTAAAGAATATTTGTAAAAATTTGGAGTGTTGAAATAGGGACATCTCTCATGGTGAGAGAGAGAGAGAGAGAGAGAGAGAGAGAGAGAGAGAGAGAGAGAGAGAGAGAGAGAGAGAGAGAGAGAGAGAGAGAGAGAGAGAGAGAGAGAAACTTAAGTGTTTGCACACACATACACACACACAAACCATCACATGCTCACAACTAGGAAGGAGAGCACCAGAATAACCACAAAGCAGAAACTTTCAACTCCTCAGTCCTCCAGGACGAGAGGATCATTGGCTTCTGCCGGCCAGCTGTCTTCTATCCCCCCTGGTGTGGGCTGAAGATATGTATGGCAGGAGACAGGCAAAAGCTTGCAAGAGTGTGCTTTGCACCATTCTGCATGCATGGATGAAGAGTGATCAAAGCAGCTGTGAGGCCTCTTCAATATTTATCATCCAGGACATATAATGAAACTCTCATATCCATAATTGCTAGAAGATTAAACCTTTTGCAGGGAGTCATTGAGGGAATGCTAATGTTAAGTTTTCAAGAAATGAGGAAACAAGAAAATCTCAAGGGTGGAAGTTAGAAACAAAAATAAATGTGTTGGGATGAAAACTCCCAAGATAAGCTGTATAGTCTAGTAGAAAGAATGCTGGCAGTTAGAAATCCTGTGTCTGATTCTTCTTTCTATCCCTTTCAAAGTTTAGGGAAGTATCTTTAACTTTCTGGATCTCAGTTTTTGATTTTCATCTATAAAATGTGAAGAGAATATATCTCCCATCTCCTGCTCACTTAATAGTATTTTATTTTTGTCAAGATTTGTGATTTCTTTGGTTTAGGAGACACCCATTGTAGAATGTTGCTCCACCAAATTGTGTGTGTGTGTGTGTATGTGTGTGTGTATTTTCCCCTGAGGCAATTGGGGTTAAGTGACTTTCCCAGGGTCACACAGCCAGGAAGTGTTAAGTGTCTGAGACTAGATTTGAACTCAGGTCCTCCTGACTTCAGGGCTGGTTCTCTCTCCACTGTGCTACCTAGCTGTCCCAGAATTTATATTCTTAAGGAATTTCTGGACTATTGAAAGGTTAAGTGATCAGCCCACAGTCAAAGAGTGAGCTTTTGCCAGTGGCAGGTTGAGCACTGACTGTTCTGACTCTAAAATAAACTCTCTGTTATAGCAAGGGATCTCAAAAGATTTATGTGATAAATTAGTATCTAGCTAGTTAATATAAGCTTTCTAATATATGTTGAAAATGACATTTTCATGAGTTTTTAATTCTAAAATAATGCCTCTTTTTAAAAGTACTTTAATCCTTTGTAGGGCACAAATTACTCCTGAATCTGTCACAGGGTATATTTACAATTAGGAGATACTCAATAAAGTTAGCTTAATGAGTTTTCAAGAAGTAGAATGTAAGTTCCTTGAAGGCAAGGCTTGTTTCATTTTTGTCTATATATTCTCAGAGTTTATAATAGTGCCTGTCTCACCAGGTGGTGCTTGACAATTGGACCCAAGTGATGAAATAGATACAACATTCCATTTAGGAAGTCAGGGAGACTTCAATTTTAAACTTGTCTTGGAGAAAAATACCAGCGGTGAGACCAAAGACAAGTAATTTAAACTCTCAAAACTTCAGCTTGCTCAACAGTAAAATTCAGATGATAATAGTATGTTGTTGTGAGAATCAGGTGAGATAATATATGTGAAGAACTACAAAAACCAAATATATGTTAGGCCAAATACATGTTGGGTATTGTTATTGTACTGTTCTAGGAGCTGGGGATATAGCTACCCAAAAACGAACACCAAAACCAACCCCAAAACCAACCAGAAACAGAAACAAAAAAATAAACATATCCTTAAGAGGATTCTGCTGATAGAAAAACTCTTTCTTAATAAATATATGGTCAATGCATGAAGGAACAAATGGATGAATGTATGACATTTCTTCTCAATCCCCTTTGCTAGCTCATCATCCATATTATGCTTACTATGGGTGTTCCCTAAAATTGTTCCTTAAATACTCTTCTCTTCTCCCTTTATATTCTCTCTTGGTAATCTCACCAGCTTCTATGGGTCTATCAGTTCTATGAAGATGACTCATAGATATCATAATGTCTTCAGGAAGAAGAAGTCCCAAGAATAAGTTGGTATAACCTCTTTCTGAGCGAAACCCTTGCTATTAAAGCCAGACTTTCCAAATTTTTATTTTATGTTGTATTGAGCTTGAATTACCAAGATTGCTATTTTTAAATGGAAGTCCTTAATAGTAAAACCACAATCATTCACAGATGATATGTCCATGGTCTATGAATACATCCATAGTTTTTGGCTTCTAAGAATTCTACTTGGCTCTCTTCCTTTGACAATGTTTTTATTTACACACAAATGCCACAAAATGGCTTTTAAAATGTAGCATAAAAGAGGGAGATTAAAATACAGAGAGTGGTTTTTGTCACAAGAAAACGAATCATTTTACCACTTTCTCTTCACTTTGCTTTTCCAACATTTCTACTGTTTAAGAAACTACTTGGACAACCAGACTAGGGGTGGTCCAGGGACCAGCTGATAATTTAATATAACTTAACACTGGATTCTAGCTGCTGGCATCAGGGATACCCCTTTATCCATTCAGCCCTGGCTTCATAAAATGGGATGAAATGGAATTTCTTCTTGGGTTACTAATGCTAAAGCACAGACAGGAGCAGTTCTCTGTCAGTATGAAACTTTGAAGAAAACAATGGGGGAGAGAGAAAGAAAGAGGTAGAGAATGACAGCCGACAAGAGGCACTACCCCAATGGAAGGCAAATTCTCTTCTTGTGGGGGACCGCATAGCCAGCACCTTCTGATAATGGTACACACATGCTGAGGGGACATAAAATGACAAATCCAAATAAGGGACAACTGTTCAAACAAAGAAACTTCTATTGCTCAGTGAGCTCTCCTGAAATATATAAAAAAATGATGATTACAGGAAAGTGCCTCTGCCTAGAAGTCTAAAATTAGATCAGCTATTTGTAATTGGGTTTGTGGGGGCACCTCATGTTATCTTACTGTAGTGTATTTTACATGCCAGTCAGAAAAATATCTGTTTAAATATCTATATAAGATTAGATGGCTTGCTAGAAATTTATAGCTTTACAATTCATAATCTTACCTCAAAAACAAAACAAAACAGAAGCATCTCTCTACTTCAAGGCTCAAAGACTATATCAAAAAGAGGTTGAAGGGTAGGCAGGGAATAGAAAATCAAAATGTGAGCAAGATAGCAAGTAATGTCTTTTACAACTATGCCTCATATGGCTAAACTAGTAAACATGTAAAGCTGGGATCAGTGGGCAACTATGGAAGAATCCAACAGAATTAGGAGACTTGTCTGACATGAAATAAAATAAGACCCAAAGGATGATGCTGGGAGGATTTTGTGTTTTGGCGAATTTCAGCTCTGGACTTACTCCAAAAGAAAACTTGATACAGAAAAAGAATAGAGAAGATTGTAATCCTGAAGAGAACAAGATTTGATCATTATTTTCATTTAGGGAGAAAAGAGAACATTGCTAGATTTATGGTTCCTATTTTTGTAGAGCTTCCAAGCTGTGAAGAGAAAGTTAATTTTTTAGAAGTCCCCCCCTTTTTAAGGTGAATCACATTTTGTGCTCATCAATATTAACAATGTTCTCTTTGCCCAAAATAATCCCATGAGTAGTTACAACTCAAATGTGATGGTGATGGTAGAAGAATAGTAAGCTTAGTGATATTTTCCCCTCATTTTCTAATAAGACAGTCTAATCCAGTTCTTACATTTCTCATTATAGTTGCCATAATGAGGAAAATCCCTGGATATGTAGTTGTTGTTTAGTTGATTAATTGTGTCTGATTTGTCATGACTTCATTATGAATATTCTTGGTAGAGATACCAGAGTGGTTTACCATTTTCTTCTCTAGCTCATTTTACAGATAAGGAATCTGAGGCAAGAGTTAAGTGACTTGCCCAGGGTCATATTGCTAGTAAGTGTCTGAGGTCATATTTGAATTAAGATCCATCTGACTCCAGGACTAGCTGTCTACTACACCACTTAGCAGGCTTCTATGACTAATAATTATCAAAGGTCGTACCTGAATCCAGGCCTTTTAAAACTAAATCCCCCACTTTTCAGTGTTCTACAGTATGAAATCCATGACTTTAAAAGTTTTGATTCTTTATTTTCTTTCAAATATTTATTTGAACTCTCCCCAGATCTCGACTCATGTTCACTGCAGAGCAGAGAGAGTAAACAAATAGTTGAAATGGAAATGAACTTCATTAATAACAATATACCTAGGTAAGCATAATTCTCTGGTTAAGAGGTCACATAGAAGATTGGATATGTTTAATACCTATTCCATATATCTTAGAAAAAGTACAAGGTTGACCACAAATTTTCTGGCTGATTACTTAAAAATTATTCAGCAAGAGAGTAAGAAGAAAAATCCTAATCAGATTTTAAAATGACTGATTCAGTTGAGGTAATACCACAAAGCTTCCCTTAAGAGAGTTCCTATAGTAAAGCAACATTCAGATATAGTATATTAAAGAAACAGACTGTTTGGGGGTACAGGATAGAGTGACTGATCTGAAGTCAGGAAGACATCTGTCTAAGTTCAAATACAACCTCAGACATTTAATACCTCTGTAAATCTGGGCAAGTCACTTAATCCTGTTTGCCTCAGTTTTCTCATCTATATAATGAGCAGGAGAAGGAAATGGCTAACTAGTCTAGTATTTTTGCCAAGAAAACCCTAACTGACATCATGAAGACTCAGACATGACTGAATTTGATTGAACAATAACAAAAAATTTTACAGAAAATCAAAATATGGAATCAAATTTCTTTTTTCTCCTTGGGGGAACAAAGGGAACATTTGTCCTTTTTGAATTAAAGTCCAATAATTTATAAAGAAGTGATAGTTTTTAGTTTGAGGGAAAAATACCTGGTTTAATACTAACTTTAACATTTAACATTAAAATTTTTAATTTAACATTAAAAATCCACCATTTTTATTGGCATTCAAACAAGGATGATAGCACTTTTTATGTATAGGTGTAGGCCCCATGACATAAAAATGAAACAGACCCATCCTTCCCCCAGTTTCCTGCCTATAACCAATATAACAATATGAGATTTTAACATTTGCATGACTTATAATGTTCCCTTAAGAAGAATGATTTTATTTGAAATATTTTATTATTTTTTTTTGATGCACATACTTCTACACAGTTACACCAATACAGACCAAGTTTCATTTAATAAAATATCTCTCTCATTTCCTGGTCCAAAAATACTGCAGAATCAGACAGACCTCATTAAAAAGTAATGAAGGGTCTGATTTAACATGGACACGATTATTATTTCTGTCGCTGGGTGTCACTGAGTAGAACGATTGATTTCTATGTGAAATTCTTTTCTTCCATTAGTCTTTTAGGTAGGCCTCCAAAGAGTTTTGTGTTTTTTTTTTACTTCAAAACTTTGAAAATGATATTGTCTCTGAAGCTTATCCCCCCTAAAAATACAATACTGATTCTTGTTAAATTGACTCCATTTAAAATTCTTATTCTGTGCTTGCACCAAACCCCAAATGATAAAATTATTATTTTGGGTGCTGTTATTTTTAATACTAATGGTAACAAATAGATTTACTTCAGAAAATATTTTGGTCTCTCAAAAGTCTTTCCAAAATGTTTTATTATCCATTGATTTATGATAACTCATTTTTATAAAGAGGGCAAATATCCTTTATTCATTTTACCACGAATATCAATAAAACACAAGATATCTGACATTAAATGGACATTAATATGGGATATGGGGATAGAGGGTGGCAGTATGGAATACTGAAGAAAGAATCACTTAGACTCCACAAAAAATGGGTTCAAATTTGCTTCTGACATATACTAGCTGAATAACTGTTGCTAAGTCACTTAGTCTCTTAGTGTCGCAGATAAATCTCTGGAATGGAAAATTGCAAAGGAATTGCCTAGATATTATAATGAAGGAAGTTCTGATGCCTAGAATTTTCCACAGAGATAAAAATCAAAGGTCTATAATAACCTCCCACCCTCAGCCCTCCAAAAAGAATTGGGATTGGAACATATGTATAACTAGCTTTAGACACTTGGCACTTATTAGCGGTGTGATCCTGGGCAAGCCAATTAACCCTTATTGGCATCCCCTCAAAAAATTATATGATGGATTAATAGTTGTATTTCATAAGATGCTTATTTTTGGCCATAAGAATGTATATACTATATTACACAGTAAATAACATATATTGAAACATATTGATTTATAAACTAGATAAAATCATGAATTACAAAAGTAAATATAATTGATATCAATGCTTTTATATCATTGTCATTATTTCTGGATAGATACTCATACACACACACACATATAGACACACATTTATGTGTGCATAAAATCTAATTTATATGCATATAAATGCATATTTATACATATGTATGCATACACATTCTATCAGCAGCTAGTCGCATAATAGATAGAATACTGAACTTGGAATCAGAATACCTGAGTTCAAATTGTGCTTCAGATACTTGCTAGCTCTGTGATCCTAGATAAGTTATATAATCTTTTTCACCCACAGATTCTTTATCTATCAAAAAAAAATTATGGAGTTGTTGTTGATGATTTTCACAGCAATTTTTATCTTTAAATTGTGATCTTGGGATTCTCTCCTGTAGCTCAGAATCTAACTCTTCTTTATAATACTGAAAGAAAGTTGCACAAAAACAGCACACAACCAAAATCCTGCCTAACATATTTAATATTCTGGCAATAAATATTGAGATGGAAGAGATTAGGGGACGGAGGGATTCTTTGGTAAATAGTTTTACTGCATCTGCGAATGGTTGTAGAAGGACGTAGGGTCTTATGGTGTTTGGTCCTTTTCGAAATTGCATGTAGCCCAGTACTTTATGTTCAATAAGTGTAAGGAAAGCTACTACTAGGGGGATGGGAATAATATTATATTTTAAATAATTTATTTTAAATTCACTAATTTTTATTTATTTATTTAATTTTTACTGAGGCAATGGGTTTAAGTGACTTGCCTAGGGTCACACAGATAGGAAATATTAAGTGTCTGAAACCAGATTTGAACTCAGGTCCTCCTAACTCCTGAGTCAGTAATCTATCCACTGTGACATTTAGCTGCCCCAATTCAGTCATTTTTAAAGGATTCCTTGAATATAAAAAATATAAAATATAGTTTAAAAAAAGCTTTGATCAAGGTATTTGATGAATGTTATTTTAATTTTTTATTTACCTGAATTAATAGTCTTAATGGTTTTGTAAAGTTTACATGGAGGATAGAATACATTTCTCTATATTCAGAAAACATATATGTAAACAGCTCCTGCAACCTGGATAAAAAATACTAGCCTAATTTTTTTCATAGAAGCAAACTATAAAACTTTTCTCCTTTTATATCTCTATTGAAAATTCTTAATGTAGGAGAAAGAACACCAGAGGCCACTATTGTCATTTGGGCTCTATCTCCTGTTAAAATCTTCATCATCATGCTTAGAATTCTGAAATAAGAGGCCATGAAACTCCAGCATAAAATGAGATGTTTTGTTGCGCAGCAAAATCTGATAAAAACCAACCATTCATTTTCTTATAAACCACTACAAAGACATCAGTAATAAGAGTTCCTGATTAACAATGACCCAAGCTAGACTTTAACCAGACACCTTCTGCTTAAAGGTATCATAGTATCAGGATCTATCCTGAATACCATTCATTCCCTCTGACTTATCCTTTAACCTAATTTAATTTGTACACCACAAAGGAGATGTACTGTCTGGTAAACTTAATTTCATATGTTGTAACATGCAAGTCAAACCAACTCACCCTTGACTGATTACAAATGGCTATGTGGACTTTTATTTGGGGACATTATTAGTACCATGCCCTGCTACATAACTGGAACTAACTAAATAAAGTAATTCCTATAATGTGATTTGTTCTTGTCTGGACCTATAATTTGTATATATGGGAAACTCCTTGTGTGCAAACTACACTTTCCATCAGTGTAGTTCAGCAACTCTTTTGTAAAGTAAGTCTTGAAGTACTTGGAACACTGGTGAGTTAAGTGACTTCATCAGTTATACAGGCAGCATGTATCATAGGAAAACGTTCTTGACTCTAATTCTGCTCCTCCTCCTCTATTCACTACTCTGTTACTAATGTGATGAGAGACAATGGATTAATGTTTCTCGATTTCTCTTTAGATCTTACATTTCCTTCTCTTTCTTTTAGCTCTTTCTATATTTCTCTTTCTCTTCCATATTGTTTCCTCTTTCTCTTTCTCTTCTGGACTCAGATGTTTAGTACTCTGCCTTATTTTCCTCATCTCTTAAATGAAACTAATAACATCTACCTCACAGAACTGTGAGGATCAAATGAAATATTTTTCTTTCCTTCCTTCTTTCTTTTCTTTTTTCCTTCCTTCCTTCCTTTCTTCTTTCTTTTCTTTTTTTCCTTCCTTCCTTCCTTTCTTCCTTCCTTCTTTCTTTCCTTCTTTCCTTCCTTCCTTTTCTCCTCCTTGCCTTTCTCCCTTTCTTCTTTCTTTTTTCTTTTTCTTATCTTATTTCCTTTCTATTATCAGAAACAAAGAAAAGCTAAGCCAGAACCAAAAACAGACTTACAACTCTATTCAAGATAATGGGAAGAACCAAATCCTAACAATGACATTAAGACAAAGATAAAGATGTGAGTTAATAGAAGAAGGCATGAAATACTATGAAGGATCATTAATAGTCTGGAGTTTTCTGGGAAGGAAATTCAGAGAAAGAAAATAATTCCATTACTATTATTAGCTGAGCTTCAGAGAAGAAAAAGGTTTGTCACATAGACTCTGAGTGTCTGAATAAAATGAAAAAAAAAAACAAATTAAATGGAAGTTATGGAGGAGGAAAGATGAGAAGAGTTAATATTTTAGAACAAAAAGTAATACTGTTTACAAGAGAAATAGACCCCCGAAAAAGAAAAACAGACAAAACGATAATCTGTGAGATACTACTAAAAAAAATTAGAAGATTGAAAAACAAAGAAAATATAAGATATCTTCCACCACATAGAAAATGGAAAGCAGATTAATGAGAAATAATGTCACAATCATTTGGACTACATCAGAGCCATTACCAGAGGAAAAAATTGGATATCATACTTTTAAGAAATTACAAGGGAAAACTACTCGATTAATCACTCACTCAACATGCATTTATTAATTTCATACTACATGACAGGAAGAGTCTTAAGCAACAGTTCTGTTTTATAAGAACCAAAGAGCAAAGTAAAAATAGAAAAAAAAAAATCTACTGGCTAAATCTTTAGCAAAATCCAAAATAAAAACTTCTATTTGCCATAGTCAAAATGATCTTTCAGATGAAACAAAAAAATGAGCAGTGGGAAAGACAAAAGTCAAGTAACAAGAAACTACAGTTAGGATCATATAAAATTTGGTATCTATCCCTATAATAAAAAGATATAAGAATTTTAAAAAAATACATAATATTCTTTACCCTGCAAAACTGAGCATAGTACTACAAGGTGAAAATAAAACTTTACTTTGAACTTTAAGAGAATCTTGACATATTCTTAATAAAAAAAAAAAAAAACAGAGCTGAGTAGGACCTTTGATATTTAAACTCAGGTGTCAAAAAAAAATCTTGAAAGGTAAATTTTATATTTCTAAATAACTTTTTCAACAAAAATAAAATACAAAGATCAATGAATTAGATAAGCAACTAAAAACAAGTAATACAATAAATAATAAGCTTCAAAGAAACAAGAAAAATTATAAAAATTAAAAATGAGATTAAGGAAATTTTAAAATATTTGTGATAAATAAAATTATGGTCTTTTCTTAAATTAATAAGTAAGCTAGTTTGATAACAAATAAATCTAGTTTAATTTTAAAAGAGGAAAATGCCAAATTTCCAGTGAAAGTGTATATCAACATGCTACTTAATATATTATCTTTAAGAATATATATAAATGATAATATATATTTATGCATATAATATATGGTATATTCAATATACTACTTCACTTTGTGATTTCATCTATACAGCATTATCTCTCTACTGATCTTTTGTCTCACATCTCCAACTGGAATTCAAAAGTTTCAAACTAAATAATCAGTAAATTCCTTAAACTCAACATGTCCAAAATTGAACTCATTCTCTATCTCCCTAAACTCACTCCCCTTCTAACTTCCCTTTTATTGTCTAAAGCATCATCATCCTCCTAGTATCCTAAACTCACTAAACAGACTCATTCTTGACTCCTCACTATCTCTCACATTCCAAATCCAATGTATTACCACAGCCTTTCAAATTTCCCTTTGCAACACTTCCAGAATAAGAAGAAACAAAAACAAAATTAACATTCAAAATAACTATAAAATGTCTAAAATATTTGGTAATAAACCTACCAAAATTTACATAAAGATCTCATGTGAATATAATTATAAAACATTTCTAGTAAAAATTAAAATAATACCTTAATAATTGCAGGTATATTAGTTGTTCATGGTTGGGCTAACTCAATACAATAAACACAATACTACCTAAATTAATGTAGATATTCAGTGTCATGCCAATTGGTTCTATAGGGATTATTTTATAGATACAGAATTTTTTAAAAAATCTTCTTCTAGAGGATCAAGTGGCCAAATTTTTAAGAGGCAAAAAAATGTGAAGTAAATGAGGCTAGCTATATAGTTCTCAAGCTGCATTACAAAGCAGTTGCCATCAAAACAATTTGATAATTTTTTGAGTTTGTCAGTAGAACAAAATTAATTAAAAACCTATGGCATTATATAAACTGACATTATATAAATGTGAACTTTTCAACTACTGTGTCAAAGACTCACTGTTTGACAAAATTTCTGAGAAAACTGAAAAGCAATCAGAAAGAAAACAATTTTAAATCAAGATTCTATAATATAAACCATATTCAACTCATAATATATGACAAATATAAAAATTCATATCATAAATTAGAAGAGGAAGAAAACAGATACACTTTGCATTTATGGAAAATGTATAATTCAATGATCAAACCAAAGATAGAGAAAATCTAAAAAGATAAAATGTATAACTTTGATTAATTAAAATGGAGAAGTGTTTGCACAAATAACATTAATGTAGTTACTGTAAAAAAGGGAACAAAAACCTATCAGTTTCTGTGATAAAAATTGGATAAGATACATATTTACATATAAGACAACTAGATGGTACAGTAAATAGAATGTCAGAGCTGAAATCAAAAAGACTCATCATCTTGAGTTCAAATCTGACCTCAGACACTTACTATGTGACCCTAAGTGAGTCATGAAGCCTGTATGCTCAGTTTCCTCTTTTGCATAAGAATTTGGAGAAATTTGGTAGCATAAAACTGAAGGCAAAATGGAAACCCCATATAAATATAACCACTTATGGTAAATTCACTCCTAACCATCACAATCACTATTCTTCTTTGTCTACCTTTTTTTTTTTTTTCATTTAGAATCTCTGTGTGTATGTGTGTGCTCTTAAGAGAATTTATTGGGAGTAAAATCCTGAGGAAAGGAAGGTAGAACCTAGGAAAGGAAGATGAGGTCAAAGAACCTAGGAGTGTGGAGTGGCATCTAGGATGTGTGGTAAAGGAATGGTCAAGGAAAGATCCAGTTTGGTATTCTTCAAAACACAGGAAAGGGAAGCACCTCATTACTCTCTCACCTTCAATGTTAAAGCATGCATAATATCTGACCTAACTAAACCTGTGCCCCCAGGGCAGTCATATAAAGGAATGCCTTCGATTATGTAAAAATGGATTTTATAAAAACTTTTATGCAAACTAACCACAGTGCATGTAGAGACATGCAGTCAGCTTCTAATAAATATTTGTTGAATAAATGAATGAAAGTTTTTTTTCTTTGTAAAATACTGAATCATGAATGCAATCTCTCTCACTAAAAACTAACATTGTTGTAAATTGAAAAGTCAGAAGAGCCAATGAAATGAACTAAATTGAATGCTACTCACAGCTAATTCCCATAATCATATACCACTACTGAACTTGAGCAAAAATGGTCCTTGCAGCTAAATCTTCATGTGCTCCATAATTGCTACATTCTCTAATTAATAATTAGAGAAAGGTATTTTGAGATCTTAGAGGACACAAATCACATTATGTGAAATTAATAAGGTAACATTAAAATGCTCATTTGAAACAGTGAGTGAAGCATACTATTTGAATCAATAGTTTTAATCATCAAAGCTTATGAATTCACATAAAACTACCACTAAAGACCTTGGTCAACATAAAGAGAAGCACAGTTCTGGGCACAGAGGCTATAAAATTAATTAGTTATTAGAAATAGGGGCTTATTCAAGATGGAATCAAATGTTTGAGGTATTTTAAGGCATTGAAGATTTGGTAGCACATATAAGTTTAAGGTAAAAAAAAAATTATCATTTATATTATGCTATGCAGTTTGTCTTTCTATTCATTATTCCAATTCATGGAGTCAAAATATAAAGGGAAAAGATGGCTCACCTCTTCTATTCCAGCTGCTTTCTTTTATAATTGAAAGTAAGGTCTGAGAAGGTTAAGGAACTTTATAATTGCGTCAAGAATCAGTTGAGAGACTCAGGATTTGAATCTATGGTCTCTGACATGGAATCCGACATTCTTTCCACTATACCACAATGATTCTAACTTGACCTTTAAACAACCCTGTGAGCCAGGTAATGTAGAGGATTAATTCAGTTTTACAGATAAGGAAACAAGCTCAGAGCCTTGTCCATGGCCCCAGAACTGGAAAGTATTAGAGGCTGGACAGCAATCTAGGCCTTCCTGACTGTGTCAAATGTTCTAGCCACTAAACAGTGAAAAACAGAATAAACACAAAGATGAGAGACAACCAACTTCATTGAAAGAACTTTTTGTACTTTGCACTTGCTCCAGGGAAGAAGAAACCATTAATAGAGACTGTGGGGAAGAAGAGCCCCCTTCCATCAGTTTTTTTTTTCAATTTTAGAAAGCAATGTAATTCTTAAAAATATTCTAGCTACTCCAAATCCTTTCATTAATTCATTGAAAACTTTTCCAACTCTCCTCCAAAACTGTCAAGTAAAGACTATAAGTTGTCAGAAATGTTCTCATCAGCTACAAGTTGGTCATTAGCTAGTAATGATTATTTCCTCAAAAGTATGCTGGGGAGAAAATACTAGCAAAACCAGCTACTCTGTGAGAACTGGAAGAAGTTCAGTCTGAACAAAGACAAAAATGAGAACCTAGTACCTCAGTTTTGCCCTGGAGGCCACCATTAAATCATGGCAGATTTTTAACTTGACTTGTTCCCTTTGGCACCCAAGTTCCTCCCCACTATCTATGTCTCCAAATTAAAAAAAAATTCTTCTCCAGCATAGTCAGCAATATTGGGAAAAAGAAGAAAAATCTCAGAAAATGGAGAGCAATATTCTCTTTTGGAATGATGCTTCTATTTGACTTTTATGCAAGAGTTTAAGAGTGTTTTGAGCGGAACGTAACTGTGTAGTCAAAATAAACACCTCTTTCTTTAGTCCCCTTAATAACATAATTCTATGAGCCAATAACACTTAATCCTTATTCAAAGTAATATGACCTGGATTTTTTTAAATTTCATCGTACTATAGTATTTTCACTTTTTTTTAAACTTGTTTTTTCTTATTTTTTTCCTTGTTGATCTGATTTTTCTTGTGCATCATAATAAATGTGTAAATATGTATAGAAGATCTGCACATGTTTACTATATTGTATTACTTGCTAGCTAGGGAAGGGAATGGGAGGAAGAGTGGGAGAAAAATCTGGAAAAAAAAGGTTTTGCAAGGTCAAATGTTGAAAACTATCTTTGTATATATTTTATTTAAAATAAAAAGCTATTATTAAATTTTTCATTGTAGTATACTTATTATTATTATTATACTGTTCTCCCCACCAAAAGAAAAAAAGAGCTATGAAAAATTCAATTTAAAGAAAATGAGAGTCCACTTGACAGAGCAAATATACTACACAGAAAGACCAGAATTTGAATCTCACCTTCTTCCACTTACTAGCTATGAGATATTAGATAAGTCTTTTAACCTCTCCAAACCTCAGTTTCCTCATCTTTAAAATAGAGATAAAAAATAGTACCTCTCTCATAGGGTATTTTAAGGATCTTAAAGTGATACATAAATATGAGCTACTTTTATTAATAATAATATTCCAAAATTATTTTGCTTTGAGCTCATCTTGAAATTTCTTGTTCTTCACTTAATAATCATGGAAGATAGAGGAAGACCACAAAAACAAAGTCTGAAACCATTGTACTAGGCTGCTTAATCAATTAAGAAATTCAAGTTCTTACCTATTAATTGATAAGCATAGATTATTAATATCTTCTAGGCACTTGGGAAAAGTAAAAAAAAATGAAGGAGTTTTCTTAAAAGGGGAGAAACCACATACATACATAAGTGTACAAAATAAAGAGATCATGGGAAGTGGAGAGGGTACTCAATTCAACAAGTATTCATTAAAAGCCCCTCATGTGCCCAGGATTTTAGTGACAATCTTAGTATGATAACTGTAGGAAAGGGCTAAATATGCAGATTGTGTGTGGGACTACTTAATAATGCCAGGTATGGAGAATCTCCCACTTCCTTTAGTTCAGGGAATGAAAATCAAAGGTCAACAATGTTTTTGCTTGTCAGTAGCAATGTCCTTTAGGAGTTGGTAGGAGTCTTGGAAACAGTGTAGGGGACTTGGGAACACTAGACAGAGTGAGGAAGAAAGATTCCTGTGTACAGTAACAATTTTGATTTGCATTTGGTTAAAGGATTCATAACTCTTATGGCTGCATGGCTCAAAAGACAGTATTTTTCTTTCTGTTTGTTTATTTGTTCAGGAAAACAGACTAAAGCAAGAACACTCATTTATCCCAAGTGTGCTAAACAATAACGTGTGAGGGAGCCAGATGCTGCCTGTAGCAGCAATTGAACACTGTCTAAAATAAACTTTAAAAACCCCCAACCAAACAAAAAAACATGAACAAGAAGAGGAAAGGTGCTGTAAATATTATCTTTCTATTCCTCTGTGTAGCCTCTAGGTTTTTAGAAAGGAGCAAAGTCAAGATGTTTAGCCTTGGCCCAGGGCAATGAGAAATATAATTCCCATCAGTTAATAGCAAATCTTGCATCAATCTGTAAAGCACTTTGGAGCAAGAGAGTGAGAAAGGGAGCCCCTCAAGATGACCTAGTCTTCTATGTTTATGTTTCTATCTTTAGCTTTAGAAGTTTTCTAATTTCCATATATATATATATATATACATATTTAAGGGTGTGCTTTCCACATACGGAAAGCTTGACTGGGCTGGGAGTGGAAAGGATAATGGCTTATTAATTAGTTTAGCATCAATAAAGGAATAATTTCTTAAAGTCCCATTACTTACATATTCTGAAATTTAAAAATATATCTTTCCCCCTCTCCTGGGCAAGTCACTTAACATCTGCCTGCCTCAGTTTCTCAACTATAAAATGAGGATCCTAATGGCACTTAGCTCCTAGAGGTCTTGTGAAGATCATTTGATACGTATAAAACATCTAGAACAGTGTCTGGCATATATGTTGCTGTTCTATTACCTCAATTGTGTCCAATTTTTGGTGGGGTTTTTGTAGGCAAAAATACTGGAATGGTTTGCCATTTCTTTCTCCAGTTCATTTTACAGATGAAGAACTGAAGCAAATAGGGTAAATTACACATAACAGGAGCTTAATAAATAATTGTTCCCTTCTTTATTTTCCCTATTTACTTTTTTCCACACTAAAATTAAGAGATAGAATTACTTTTTCAGGCACTCTAGCTTATATTTTTATTACTATACACCAGCATAAAGTATGTAACTCAGTATATCAATAATTGCTAAGCAATCAATCATCCTAAATGTAATGTCAATGGGTTCATACTCCATCAAGGAGAAAGACATTATCATTGCCCTTACAGATGAGATTTTGATGGGCATCTTATAATTTCTATATGGAAGCATATTCAGTGCCTGAGCAAAGGCCCAGTGTGGGGGAAAGAGTGCTTCCTTTTTAATCTCTGATCTGAGGCCAGGTTCCTCTAGACCTTACCCTGCACAGCTGCATAGACACTCTCAGGGAAATGTAGTAATATTTTTGTCACATTTCTCTATATTCTTAACCAACAAATACAAATGATCCCTGAAGCCTTAACATTTACAACCATTTGTTATAAATTACATAATTTCAGAATATCCATTCAGCATAATAAAAAAGGCTATATCCAGCCTCACATATCAGAGTCATAGCTAGTGACTCTTGTACCTGGGGAAAATACTACAAAAATAGTCTTATTCAAGGAATACATAAGTAACCCTTGAATAAACTTTTCAAAATAAATTCATTTAAGAAGTGGAAAGGCAGAATCACAAGATCCCAAGATTTAAAGTGAAAGAAACTAGGACAGTATGAACCTGATGCTGAGGAGGCTGTAATCAGAAGATAGAACAGGACATGATTTGGGAGGAGCTCATCTGCAGTATAGACATTAGGTAAAAGAGGAAAGCATGGCATTGCATAACTTCCTATTTTTAGTATTTTTGTGAAGTAGGTGCTAATTTCTACCTGCTAAAGGAGTACAAATATTAAACCTCCTAAATTTCAGCACTTAATACAAAACTGTGATTGATTTATCTAGTAATACTTCACCATTAGTATAAAATGTTAAGTTTTTAAAGGCAATGAATTAAAAAAAGAATAGTTTATCAGTAAAAGAGATTAGATATACAATATATAATAATAGTAAATGACCACAGTAATTTAGTATTTAATAAACCAAAAGTTCTAAGTGTTGGAGATTAGAACTCACTGTTTGATTGAAAGCAGTCTGGCAGAAACTAAGCACAGACCAACATCTTATACTGTATAATAAGAAAAAGTCAAAATGGTCATGTGTTTTAGATTTAGATATAAAGAATGATATCCTAAGGAAATCAGGAGAACATGGACAAATTTACCTGGAAGATTTATGAAAAAGGGGAATACATAAGAAATAAAGAGGTTTATGTGAGTCAAATGATATCTTTGATTACACAAATTTTTTTCTTTAAAAATGCACAAAAGAAAACAGCCAGAGGTAGAAAGCCAGAAACTCTGTATGTGTGTATGTGCACATGCGTGAATTTATCATAGGATTCTTAGATAAATGGCTCATTTCTCAATTATATAGGGAACAACCAGATTTATGAAAATAAGAGACATTCCCCAGTTGATACATTATTGAAGGATATGACCAAATTTAAGAAAAAATAAAACTCTCAAGGATGATATGTAAAAAAATCATTCTAAATCACTAATGATTGTCTAGTCACAAAATGATTAGACAAATAAAATAAAGTACTAACACACCCATTAGATTAGTTAATATTACAGAAAAGGGAAATGACAAACATTGGAGGGGACATGGAAAACTGGACATATTAATACATTGTGTCCTTTTAAAGAACAAATTGGAAAGGACTATAAAGGGCTACAAAGGGCTATAAAACTTCCTATCATTTGATTTAGCAATACCACTACTAAATCTGTATCCCAAAGAGATCAAAGAGAGATAAAAGGGACTATATATACAAAAACATTTGTAGCAGCTCTTTTTATGATGACAAAAAATTTGAAATTGAGAGAATGCCTGTCAACTTGGAAATGGCTGAACAAGTGATAGTGTATGAATGTGATGGTACAGTACTTGTGTTTGAATGTGATGGTTCAGTATGTAAAAAAGAAATTCATATGATAATTTTGTTGTATATTTGAAAGGAATAGCAAACCATGCATAGCAGATTTGCTATCATCTTTTTTATTGCACTATATTATGGAAATGCTTGTTTTATTCAGTAAGTTAAAAATAACATTTAATAATGAAAAACAAAACCAAAAGAAATGAAAGAGGGATTATTACAGAAAAACCTGGGAAGACTGATGTGAACTGATACAAAATGAAATGAGTAGAACCTGGAGAACATTATACACAGTAACAGCAATGTCATAACGATGATCACCTGTGAAAGACTTAATTACTCTGATAAGTATAATCATCTACAACATCCCAATGGCTCATGATGAAAAATTCTATATATCTCCAGAGAAAGAATTGATGGGCTCTGAATATAGATTAAAATAGTCTTTTCTTTCTTTAAAAAATTGGCAATAATAATAGTATAGAAATATGTTTTTCATGACTTTGCATGTATAATGGATATTGTTTGCCTTCTCAGTGATTGGGGGATAGGATGGAGGGAGCAAGAGAATTTGGCACTCTATTTTTTTAAAGTGAATGTTAAACATTAGAAAAATAGATTTGAAAAAATTAAAAATAAGGTGATTAAACAGTAATCTTCATCTTCTCTAAATTTCTATAGCATGCATTTTTAAGGCACTCCCATTTTGACAATAACTTGTTATAATTTGTAATAGTTACAACTTGTGTTATTAGTTATCTTTAGATATACAGCCTTTCTCCCCACTTGTTCATAAACCTAATTTAGAGACATGTATGTATCCTCCACTGTGCTTTGCAAATAGTAGAGACTTCTTTGTTATATTTATTTCAACATTTTAAAAATGGAAAGGCAAGTTATTTTTGTCAGCAAAACTTAAGTATTAGAAGAGATTTAATTCCCCCAAAGCATGATTTCACTTTCATAGAACTAGGGAAGAAATTCAATTCAATTCAATTCAATTCAATTCCAAATATGCTTTAAATTTCATAGCATTTTCTTTGATATAGGACATGTTACAAAAGCATCCGCATTTTCCATTTTTTTAAAGCATTAAGTCAGATGATTTTTTGAAAATTTGGGCAAGGCTGGGGAGGGAGGTTGCAATATTGCTTCCAGGTTTCAATCAGAAATCTTAAGGTTCAGTCATTTTAAAAACATTTACGGCTCAGTAACAAATCCTTTAAAAAGAAGGTTATTTAGAAAAACCGAGAGATCTACAGCTGTCCTCACCATTCATCTGACTACCTGTAGAAAGCTAGGCCTACTGAAATAATTGCTTCATATACCCCAAAGCAAACGAACTACTTTCCCTCTTTAAATCATTCTTTTTTTTTTCCTCTTTAGCTCATGATTGACTCTCCCTGTAATGCATGTTGTGTTAGCGAGCATGAAGAAAATTATATAAAAACAAATTGCTTTGTACTGTACAGCTATCATCTGGAAATACTAAATAGACCAGGGAAGCAGCATGGCACCACTTTCAGCTCTGTGGACTAATATATGGAATTGTAAAGTTTATCGGTTTCAATTTGATAAATGCATCTCATTTCAAAATGAACAGGATATTGTTTTTAATGTTTTGCGAATTATTTCTAACAGTAATGAGTGTCTCAGCATGGCAATCACTTACATCAAATGGATAAATATATCTACATATACATGCATGATATACAATGTATACATATTTATACATAATATGTATCCATACATGTATACACGTATGTGTATATTATCATTCCCTCACAAGGGTAGTTACAACCAAGAGTTGAAGAAGACAGCATTTTACTCTCACTTGCTTCTTTCCTCCTCCATATCTCCATCTAGGGATTAAAAGTCTGGGGAATTTCCAAGTGCATTATAAAAACACAGCTGGACAGGTATACTTCCCTTTTCTTCCAGCACAATTATATCAGAGAGGAGTGGGGTCAGATGGCATCAGTTAGGACTTCAATAAAGGTTACTCGTGGTACAATAAAGACAAAAACAAACAACCATTGGCTGAGGGACCCCAAAGCCTTCCTGAATACCAGGTAACTCCTTTTTCTTATTTGGTAGCACTTGCCCCTAGGTTCTGAAATTGCTGATTCAATCTCAAGTTGTTGATTCTGAATATTATTTAATCCCTACTATGCGTAGATGATAGAGATACAAAGATGCAAAAAGATATGTTTCTCATCCTTATAGACAAGTAGAAAAGACTTAAAGATTCATATAATCTATTATATTATTAGTGCTATTATATATAATATATTAATATGTGATATATATTACTATAATATTATTATATAATGAAAGTTTAAAATATGAAAAATATATGAGATTAAAAAGTGGCATTCTGTTCATTTATATGTGTTATAATTTGGATTTCTTAAATGTATGGATTGGATTAGATGACTACTAATGTTTTCTCTTCAACTCCTGATTCTTGTTGATCCTGTGAAATTCAAGAAAGCAGGCTTTAGTTTAATCTGAAGAGAATAGTAGACATCAGGCTTGTTCTAATCTATATCAGTGACTCTCTGGTACATGTATTAAGAATTATTTTGAAATTACTATTTCTGTGTCTTAAGTCATACATTGGTTCTTTCTGCCAACTGATTTCCATAGTCAGCCTTGGACTAATTCCTGATTATCTCTCCATGCCTAAGAGTAAGGTCACAGCAGCTGTATGGCATATCCAATTTGTGTGAGAAAGAAGTTGCAAAATTCAGATTTAGACTATCAAGTGACATAACATCAAGACAATTTACACATAAAGAAACCTTTTCACTTTTTCTATAACAGTAGATATAAAAGAAGAATACAAGAGACTGCCTTTGTCATCTCAAATCCCTTTGTCCCTTTTTCCTATTCAATTCTTCTCTTCTCAAACTTCTTTCTGTGACATCTCTCACTATCCAACTTCTACTCTCCTGTTTTTCACTTGATAATTACAGTTGGAAGAAAATTCACAAATGTGCTGATGAGATATATTACAAATTTATGTCATCCAACCTATACCAGATGCTCAATGAAGAAGAGCAGGCCTTTGATTCTTCCCTGTTTGATTCCCTAGCTCACTTCTCATGAAAGTTATTCCATTCTTCTCTCTAGGTTTTCATGAAACTATTCTCTTTTGGCTCTCCTCCTATATGTCTGATTGCCCTGCCTCAGGTTTGTTTTCTAATCCATTATTCATATTATGCCTTATAAATATTGGCTGACCACTGAAGTTCTACATAGGCTATGTTCTCTTCTCCCTCTTCATATTATTTCTAATAACAAAGTTATCAGTTCCCATTAACTATTATTGATATGCAGATCACTGCCATTCATACAGACCTATGTATATATCCAGTCCCAATTTGTCCCCGCATTTCAATTATGCATTACCAATTGTCCATTAGACATTATCTCTATGAATATCACAGATATTATAAATTCAAAAAAGTGAATTTTTTCACTCCAAACCCTCTCCTCTTTCAAACTTCCTTATTTCTTTCTTCCATTATTTCTAGCTCTATAACATTATCTTTGACCTCAATATCTCTCACTTCAAATATCTAATCAGTTACCAAATCTTGTCATCTTCATCCTCATATTTCTTACAAATGAAATGTTCTCTCCACTCCTAGATACTCATAGACTAGGCCCTTATCACATCTTCTCTAGACTACTACAACTGCCTCATATTGTTCCCCTTGCTTCACAAATCTATATGTCCTATATATTCTATATACTATTATAAAAGATATCTCCCTCAAGTGAAAATCTGAGTAAATGACCTCCCTATCCAATCAATTCTAATGATGTGTTATCACCTCTAAGATAAACCATAAACTTCTCTTTAATTTCTAAAGCCTACATAAAAGGACTCCAAGCTCTTTCAGCCTTCAGTGGTGATCATTCTACCTGCTGTACTCTGTGAACTAGTCAAATTAGCGCTCTCTCTCTCTCTCTCTCTCTCTGTCTCTCTCTCTCTGTCTCTCTGTCTCTCTCTCTTTCTGTCTCTCTGTCTCTGTCTCTGTCTCTCTCTCTCTCTCTCTCTCTCTCTCTCTCTCTCTCTCTCTCTCTCTCTCTCTCTCTATCTCCTTCCCTCCCTCCCTCCCACACAGCACTCTATTTCATAGCACTCTTCTTATAATTGTCTTATGGAGTCCTTCTTTCCCCTTAAGATGATATTCAAGCATCATTTCTGTGTAGAAATTGTCATGATTTCTTCAAATATTAGTGCCCTTCTTCCCAAGCTACTTTGAACCTAACTACTTTGTATATATTTGTATTTATTATATTTATTTTATGCTTTATGTATGCTATATATTTATTATCTTGCTTATGGGAACTGAAACTTTAATACTTGTATTCACAACACTTAGCACAATATCTGGCACATAAGACAATTTTTGTCAATGCCTGTTGGGTGGCAAAGCAGTTTATAAAAATGTCCCAAATTGCCACAGATGCACAAATAACTTAACTTAGAGATTTTAGTAATCAATACTCCAAATGAAACCAGGCTTAATTGTGTGTCCAAAGCATGTCAGAAACTCTATTTCCTGAAAGTCATACAAAGGAGGAAAAAAATGAAAGAATCAGAGCTTCAGAGCTAAACAACAAACAAACAAAAGCATAAGTTCTTTGTTTGGCTTCATTAGGAATGACTTGGTTTACATGACTCTAAGTACAACCAAATCAGAAAGTTTTTTCAGGTCTTAAAATCCTTAAAGACAAATGTTCCAATGGATATTGAATGGATGTCTATCACTAAGTTATGGTATGTGAATGTAATGGAATATTATTGTTCTATAAGAAATGACAAGCAGGTTGATTTCAGAAAAGCCTACAAAATACTATATGAACTGATGCTGAATGAAGTGAGCAGAACTAAGAGAACCTTGTAAATAGTAAAAAATTATGTGATGACCAATTGTGATGGAATTGGCTTTTTTCAAAAATGAGGCCTAATTTAAAGCAATTCCAATAGATTTGTGATGGAAAGTGCTATTTGTATGCAGAGAGAGAACTTTAGAGATTGAATTGCATCAAAGCTTAATATTTTCCACCTTTTCTTGGTAGTGATGGTGTTTGCTTGTGTTTTTTTTTCTTTCTTATTTTTCCCTTTAGATATGATTTTTTTGTGCAGCATGACAAATGTGGAAATATGTTTAGAATAATTGTTCATGTTTAACCTATGGTGGGTCATTTGCTGTCTAGGGGAAGAAGGTAGAGAGAGAGAGAGGGAGAAAGATTTGGAACACAAGGTTTTGCAAAGGTGAATGTTGAAAACTATCTTTGCATGTATTTGGAAAATAAAAGGCTAATATAAAAAAAGAAAATAGTCCAAGAATTTTGTGATGGAATTAAATCCTAAAATGATGCTGTATCTTTGAGATGCTCTGCTTTTAAGCAGCTATTTAGGTAACTGACTTAACTTCTGGAGATCACTTAGAAACTATATAGTGCTGACAGTAGAGGAGGAATAAAATAAGTGTTGATAGACTTGGCCGATTTTTATTATTTAACATTCAGTTATCATCTGCCAACAAAATGTTCTAGCATAACATTTGTATCCATCTGTGTGTGTGTAAAAATATCAATGTAAATTCCATTTCTATTCTGTTTTATGTGAAATAATTATTACAACAACAACAATATTATCTCATTCAATAATCAAAGGAATACCTCTATTTTCCAGATGAGGGAACTGAAGCTGAAAAAGGTCAAGTGACCTCCTCAAGATCACACAGTAGTAAGTATCTCAAGATGTCTTTGAGGGGTAGCTAAATGACCCAGTAGATAGAGCACTGGTCCTGAAGATAGGAAAAGCTGAGTTCAAATCCCAACTCAGACACTTAACACTTACTAGCTATGTGAACCTAGGCAAGTCCCTTAACCCCAATTGCCTCACCAAAAAAGGACACACACACACACACACACACACACACACACACACACACACACAGAGCGAGCCAGAAAGAGCAAGCATTCTCTCTACACTTGAAGATTTGAAAGTGCTGTACAATTTTTTATTCTTACAATAATCCTTTAAGGTACATGCTATTATCATCACCCCTATTTACATGATGAAACTGTGGCCCCAAAGACACTAATGATTTGCTCAATTTATATAGGTAATAGTACTACTATATAGCTAGTAAGCATCAGAAGTGAGATTTGAACTCAGATGATTTCTAAGTCAGTTTTTTTTTTCTATTTTACTACTCTGTTTCAAGGGATATAAATGGCAACAACAGGCATATTGACTGTCAGTTTCTTTCAAGATGATAATCTAAATGAAAAATTCACACTTCATGTGTTCCTTGATTTTTATTTTGGATATGTACCAAATTTGGTAAATTCCTATGGAAAGTTATAATGGAACAAGCAAACAGATGACTATATAAATCCCACATAATCAGATTGAAAAAGATACCTCACTTGTGAGTCCCATAATACTGGCTAAACTACAGATCCCTCCTGGCTTTCACTGGACTGTGAACAAACTGACAACAGCTGCTTGTCTGCCTCTATGTCAGTGGGAAGTATAGGAAAAGAAAAAAAATATGAAAAGACTTCAATTTGTTGATGCCTCTCACTTTTTCAAAGCTATTTCACTGCTGTTATGATAAAAATAGCTTACATTTTTGTTGCATTTTGTGGTTACTAAATCCTGGTGCACAAATATGATTAATCAATCAGCAAATATTTATTAAGCACATATTGAATGCTAGTACTATATAGACAGTGGAGAAACAAAGATAAATATAACAGTTCCTGCCTTCAAGAATCTTATATTCTATCCAGGAAAATTATATGTATATATGTATAAAAATAAATATGAGGTAATCTGTGTAATTTGGTCTGAAAGCATTACCAGCTGGGGAAGTTGGGAAAAACCTTATGTAGGAGGTAAAGGTTGAGCTGAATTTTGGGGTCCTTTAAATAGTTTAAGTATTAATACACACACATTAAAGTTTCCCTTCAATATCTCACTGGCCTGGATTTTCTTAAGTAAGGCTTCAAGTATAGGTCCCTCAGTAAGATTACCTGAGGGTCAACAATCCTAATTAGTGTAGAGCAGTCTAGCTTATTAAATTAAAAAATGTTCACTGCTTGGTTGCCATTGAAGTGGTGGATTTTTCAGCCATAGCAACTTTTTTTTAATGTAAAACATTTTCGTTTTAGTCATTGTGTACAGGAAGACGAATAAAAGGGGGAAAAAAGTGAAATATAGCATGCTTTACTTTATATTCAATTAATTGTAGTTTTTTTTTCTAGAGATAGATGGTATGCTTCATCATTAGTTCTCTGGAATTATCTTCAATCGTTGTATTGATGAGAATAACTAAGTCACTGATAGTTCTTCATTGAACAATATTGCTGTTACTGTATATAGTATTCTCTGAGTTTTGTTCATGTTACTATGTATCAGTTCACTTCATGTCAATGTGCATTCGTTCATGTCTTTCCAAGATTTTTTTTTCTGAAATCATTCTATTTGTCAAATTTTATAACACAATAATATTCCATTATAATCATATACCACAGCTTGTTTAACCATTCATTCCCTAACTGAAGAAGATCCCTTTGATTTCCAATTCTTAGCTATCACAAAAAAGAGCTGCTATAAATAGTTTTGTAAATATAGGTTCTTATTTCTTTTGGGGGATATCTGTTGGATGTAGAGCTAGCAGTATTGCTGGATCTAAAGATTATACATAATTTTATAGCCCTCTAGGCATAGTTATGAATTGCTCTTCAGAATGTTGGATCAGCTCATAACTCTACCAAGAGTACACTAATATCCCGGTTTTCTCACATTCCCTCCAACATCCATTTTCCTTATCTGTGACATTAACTAATCTGATAGGTTTGAGATGGCATCTGGACATTGTTTTAATGTTCATTTTTCCAATCAAAAGTGATTCAGAGCATTTTTTCATCATGGCAAACTCTTAAAGACCACCCACTACACGGTAGAGGGTTTGGGATCTGCCTGCCATAGATGGGCAAGAAAAATTCACATTGAGATAAAGGGTAATCATATTGGTCAAAATATGTCACATTTTAGAAAAACTGGTTTGCATGTAACCTGAAGGTATTGTATAAATTAATGCTATTTTGGAGAATTTTTTTTCCTTTTGAAAAAGATCACATTTTAGGATTTGGACAATATACACAAGTGATTTACACTCAGAATGTTATGGTATTGTCCTTATCATGTAGATAGAAATAAGGAAATTCAGTCTTATAAATGTGAAAATGATATTCCAATCATATGCAATTAGTTGTGGAAAGATTCTTACACTGACATTGTAGGTAGATATAAATTATACAACAGTTTCTGCTTTGGGGGAGGGACAGCATTAAAATTTCTATTTTACCTTTTTATAATTTAAAAGGATCTCTAGCACTTAAACATATAAAATCTTGTGATATTCTATAGGCAGCAAACTGGAAATGAAAGATGACCAATTACCAATTACCTAGTGAATTTCTTCAATGTAGACAGCCAATTTGCATAACTCATGCCCCAAGTGACTTAAATCCTCAAAAGCCAGGAAGGATTGGGATAGGAATAATCCAGATAATTGCCTCAACTCACCACTTCACTTTGCCAACATAGAAAGACCTTCATTGATGATTGTCCTTGAAGGGCTACTGAACATATTTTAGAAAAACTCTTAATGACCCTTCATTCAGAAAGGTTTTCTAAGAAGCAGTGGGTGGCATATTTAAATAATAATGAAACAGCACTAGGGTAGGAAAAGACACAAATTACCTAAGAGATAGAAGTTTTCTCCATTAATAATGACTTTTAGAGGGAGAATGTGAAAAGACAGGGGGGAAGATGAAAAATCATTCATTCTTTTTTGTATATCCTAAGATCTATATGAAAGTAACTCAATGGAAAAGTTTGTGACCTCAAGATATTCCAAGACATTGCTTCCCATCTTCTAACTTTAAAACAATAATAATAGCTATAGACAGTGTAAGTACTTTCAGAATTGCAAAGTGGTTCACATATATTGTCATTTAATCTTCACAAGAATCCTGGTAGATAGGTGCTGTGATTCTCCCCCTTTTACAAATGAAGAAGCTAAGCAACAGAAATGTTAAGCAAATTGTTCAAGATCACACAGCTTGTAAGCATCTGAGGCAGAATTTAAACTCAGTTCTTGACTGCAAGTCCCTCACTCTATTCAGCATATAATCTTTCTTTAGACAGATTTTAAAGTAAGAGTCTTATCAGAAAAAAATGATAAGAGGATGCATAAAATCATTAACTTCTCTTCAGGGTAGAGACAATACTTTAAATGAATAATGAGTACATAATAGCTTGTTGATGTGTTTTATTCAAACTCCTTAAAAAACCTATGTGCTTTAGGAAATTATCAAATATGCTGTTGGAAACTAATATTGCCAGTGAAATAATTCAACACAATACTACACATTTCATGTATTTCCATTGGCATACAGGTATATAGCTATAAAAGTGTGACTGGGGCATTATTGTGAGTTTCTAATATTTATCCGAACACTGATAACTTTACAGTCCTTCAGACAGTGTAGAAACAAGTGAGCTTAGTACCTAGTTTGAAAGAATAGTTAACCCAGGAAGCTTCTATCCAAAGTGCCCTGAATGAGTGTATCTTTCATGGCTCTAATCTCAGATCCCAGAATTGCAAGTTACATCTCTGTTCATGTGCTTAACATAAATATAAAAGCCAATAAACTAACATGACTTAAAGTAGGACTCTTGTTAATTATTGTCAATAGTTGCATGAGAAATGTATCTGAGTCTTCAAATTTTGAGCTGGAAGACAACCTATAAAAGTAAACAGTAAATCCGCCACATTTTACCAAGAGAGAATAAACTAACATAAGTGAAGCAAGTTGCCTAAAGTAATGTATGTGGCAGAGAGAGGATTCAAATTCAAGTTATCCAACCTCAAAGGCAATGATTTTCCCATGTCACCATGTAACCCTTTATCTTCTTTTTCTATTATCTCTTCCATCTTTTGGTACTTTCCATTCTACCACATAGGATACAGCTATAGTATCCTGGGTTTCCCCACACAATTCTTGATTCTACCAACTTTTCAGTTTCCCTCTCTATACCTTTGTACTCTAACGCTCAACCTAATTATTATGATAAATGGCTATTCAACCCCATTTGTAACTAGAAATGTTCTTAATATTCAAAGGTATTTTAGTAAATATAAGAGTTTCTGTAATAAAATAAAATCTCTCTCTCTCTCTCTCTCTCTCTCTCTCTCTCTCTCTCTCTCTCTCTCTCTCTCTCTCTCTCTCTCTCTCTCTCCCCATACACACACAAACACACATACTCACACAAAACACATATGATATTGCAGATTTACCTACCTACCTACTTATCTAATAGTTTTTTCCTTTGAGAAAGTAGTAAATCATATTACATGTGCAAAGTATAAATACCTGGATGCTATTTAGTATATTGTAAGATATGTTTTATTGAAGTTACAATTGCTATCTACTTATCTCCCTTGGGAAATTTCTAATTTCTATTTTATGGAATAAACATAAAGTAGGGAAACTTAAATTTAGCAACTTTTTTTTTCCAGTTCAGGGGGGCTTCTTATTCTGTGGAAAATTGAATTGGATTAGTTTTTTTTTTTAGCCAAAGAAATTAACAATATACTTGTATTGCTTATTTTTATTACTAATTAACAAATTCTTTACAAATATATCTCTATATGTACATCATAAATGCCACTCTTGTCAACTGAAAAATTAAATGGCCTTAGAATTAAATGAAAAGAGTAATAAGTGAAATCAATTTAGGAAACTGTACAGCAATTTTAGTGATCTTGGACTGCTTGCTAGTGCAAAAGCTCATCTTATTATCATTGGCCTCCATTTAGCTTAAAATATGAAACACCATAGTTTCAGAAAAATCAAAATATCAGGTATCAATGGAAAGGTACACATTAGGTATATGCTTGATATATGCATGACCAATAATGACTTATATGGGAAAAGTAATTCAAATACATCTTCAAGAATAAGGTAAACGAGCTATCTATCAAAAATAAGAGAGATAACTTGATTTAGGACTCACTACCTTGGTACCTAAGGATAAATAAAAGAACAAAAGGAAGGTCTTTTCTTCACTGAGTAGATACCTTACAGAGAATTTGGAAGGTTGTAAGCAAGGCTTATACAGATGAGTAGGCACTGAAGTTTCATGATCTATGAAGGGTGCTGAAATATATTAATAGAGCATAGACTCATAAAAAATTATTGGACATCATTTAGAATGGAAAAGGAGAATAGAAGGCATGTACAACTTCCTCAGTTTACAAAGAAGAAAAATGAGTCCCAACAAAGTTAATTCAGTTGTACAAAGCCAAACAAGCAATCCAATATACATATATGGGACCCAAAAGTAAATGCTCATATGTATATATACATATGTGAATATTTATATATAATTTGTACATATGTGCTTCAGGACAAAATTTTCTACTAAAAGACTGACTGCATTATAGCTCAAAGAAGGCAAAGAGAAGGAATAGGATAAAAATGATAAAGGATGAATAAAGAACAAATTCTGATTAATGTTTGCTTTATATAGCTCATATTAACATAATCCATAGGAGTTAAAATCAAGATGATATACATAATAATAACTCAAAGGATATGCTACTTTTAGGTTTTACAAAGCAAAATAACTCTATAAGTAATCTATTTTAAAGATGAGTAAATAGGAACACAGAGAGATTAAGTGACTTGTACAGGGTCATACAGTAAATAATATAAAAGCCATGACATGAATGCTCCAAGAGCAGTATTCTTTTCATCATATTAGTTTTAGAAAAAGGCTGATAAATCATTAGTCAAACCACTATTTTATCTATATATCTATATTATCTATATCTACATCTCTCTCCTTCTTCTTCTTCTTCTTCTTCTTCTTCTTCTTCTTCTTCTTCTTCTTCTTCTTCTTCTTCTTCTTCTTCTTCTTCTTCTTCTTCTTCTTCTTCTTCTTCTTCTTCTTCTTCTTCTTCTTCTTCTCCTCTCTCCTCTTTCCCTCTCTCTCCCTCTGTCTCTTGCTCTCTAACTTAATATCTTTTGTGTCATGGTTACATATATGGACATGTACTAAGAATCGAGAATGAGCTTCTCTTTCAGCTGAGGTCTCTACCTCCTTGAGTAGTTAGCATGATTTTCGGATTGACCCCTTTGGAAGAGATCAGCATGTGGCTAAGAGAAATGACTCTTTACCTTTATATCTTTACAATATTTAAAAAGCCCATAAGAGAGATAAACTTCATAACAAGAACAGCTTAGAAGAAAGCAAAACTTTCTCTTTGTTCTAACCTCCATTCTCTCCTCTCACCATTTATTTTCTTTTGTTTTATTTTCTAGCACAAGCTTTTTCCCCTCCTTTTAAAATTGGAGTGGCACCATGAAGATATATGGTGTCTGGTTAATGATTTTCTTTTTCCATCCCAAGACATTTATTAATTAGGAAGAACTGGGAAATAATAGGGAATGCTCACTGCTGGAGTCACCGACATAATTGCTAAATGTGTCACTTGAGGAAATCATTAGAAATTATATGGTTTCTCCTACCATGGTTCCTAATGTGCATGCGTTTTTCCCCCTGAATACAGATAAAATATTAACTACATAACCCAGAAGAAGAAATTAAGATTATGATGTAGAAGACTCCTTCAGGACACTCTGAAGTAGAATCCACCTTTGTTTTTAAGTTTCTCTTATATGCAGGTACTAGGTATCATCATGGACAAATGTCAGGGATTTAACAGGATACTTCCACAAATGAAAAAAATGAATGAAAATGGACTACATTTAAGTGGGGTTTACAAAGTGTGGCAAGGCATACAAGCAGAAACAAAAGGCATTATTTTAATGTAATATTAAACTACTCGAGGATGAGATCTATTTTTTCTTACGTACCTTATAGCTTCTAACTCATAGTGGATGCTTCATACACTGAATTTTATCTCTTTTCAAGTTCCTATAGTTTTAAGGGTTGACTACTGCATATCATTATCAATTGCAAATAACTGACTTCTCAATGGGGCTTAAAGCTGCAGGATAGTAATGAGGATATGATCTTTTCTGTTAATACTGACATTGATGATAATAATGATGATGTATATGCTTTCTCCGATGCACAGCACTCTCACATATAATACATTGCTTTATCCTTATAAAAATCCTATGAAATACATAGCACATTGTAACGAGCTGTCGTCTCCAGAAGCTGCTGGATCGCTCTCTGGGAAGAGATCTGCTGTGTCTACTCAAATCTCTCAGACAGATTCTTCTTCCTGTAACGAACCGTTGTCTCCAGGCAGTTGCTGTTAACTCTTGTCCAAAGAAGTGACTTCCCTTCCTACAGAGAGCCCTGTCAAGCCTGATGCAATTCAGAGTCTTCATTTTATCTCTGGGAGTCCTCTCTTTTATTCTCCCAGAGAATGGGCGTGGATAATGCAAGGGCTTCTGGGAAGAACCACCTCAGCCAATGAGCCTGCTCCTTCCATCAAGTCAACCTGAGTTCTCACCTTGTAATTGTCCAACCTGAATTCTCACCTCGTCACTATCCAGACAACCCGAGTTCTCACTTAGTAATCCTAACAGCACATTACTAAAATGCTGAAACCATATACATTTTTAAAGTTAGCAAATATATTTTGTACTTTCAATATACTTATTCCCTTCTCAAGAAGCTTAAATGACTCCCTATTACTACTAAGATAAAATGTAAACTGCTTTGTTTGACCTTCAATGACCTTGAAAATCTGGCTCTAGCTCATCCTTTCCTTTAGGTCTAGTTTGATATATTCTCTCATATATTCTACATTCCAGCCAAATTTCCCTATTTATAATTCCCTATATGCAACATTCATCTTCTGTCTCCATGTCTGCTCATAAACTGTCCTTCATGGTTGGAAAGATCTCCTTTTCAATTTCTGCTGCTAGAAATCTCTAACTCTTTTCAAGGCCTGGATCAAATCTTATAAGATGCTCCCTGATCTCCCTTTTTATTTCTGTTCTTCCTCCTTCCCCCAACATCTACCACAAAAGAATTATACAGCATTTATTTTTTATATATTTAGTATTTACTCATCTGTGTCGAAATTATGTCCTCCCCTAGAATGTAAGCTTCTTGAAGGAAGACTTAATTGTTTTGCTCTTACCTTGTATCTCTCTTCTTCCATTCCCCAGCACAATGCCTGGCACATAGCAGGTGCTTAATAAGCAAATAATTGTTGGATTTACTTGAATTACACTTAGACAAACTTTTTTCTTTTACAAACAATAAAAGAAGTTAAGAGATTTGCTCAAGATTATACAACTAGTTAATGGAAAAAATGGATTAGATAGGATTGGAAACAGGGTTTCCTGACATCCAGCCCATTCTTCACACTATAGCATGCTACTACTTATTATCCTGATTTTACAAATGACACTGAAGTTCAGAAAGATTAATTGACTTGGTTTCACAGAGGATCCCAAAGGTTAAAAGGCATGGTCATTAGCACACAGGTGATTCACAATTCAGAAAAGAAGCAACAACCTAGCTTTGAGAAGAGATAAGATCACACACAGTTGTTTGACTATGCATTGGAGTAGTAGTGAGAGCTCTATATTTAGAGTCAGCAAAGCTGGTTCAGATCCTGTCACTCTTAATTAAGTGAGATCCATAAGAGGTTCCTTGACTTTGCAAGGGATTGTTAGAGTAAAGGGATCATCAAAACCTTAGAATTCCAGATGCGAATTCAGGAGCAACCTTAGAAGTCATGTGGTTCAAGCCCTTCATCTTATGGAGCTGTGGCCAAGAAAACTTATGTAATATGTCCAATGTCATATAGATATCAAACAATAGTCTGGGTTAGAATTTAGGCCATATGGCTCCAAATCCAGCTCTTTGCTGCAAGTATTAGAAACACAACATATCTCTTTCATTCTACCCCCATTTTGTAATGCCATTTTGTAATAGTTTCAGTTTATGAAATATATTGATACTTATGAAAAAAAATAAATAAAGGGGCAGGGGATACGGAGGGAAATAAAAGAACCTAGGACCCAACATAGAACTATTCAAAATATTCCATATCCCAAAACTTGAATTTCAATTTTTACTTTCTTTATCAGAAAGTAATAGAAGCAAGTCATTCAATCTATCCTATATATTTAATGGTACCATTTGCAGCAGAATCTATCACCATAAATTGCTTAAACCTTGTGCAAGCAGCACTCCCCGAGGAATTCTCCTGCCAACTAAATTACAACTTTCAATGGAGGATTTAGATAGAAATACAGGTAAAAGCAACAAAAGCAAGACTCTTCCCACTGCAAGATTGCTCCTGGGGTCCTGGGAGTGCTCTGGGTGCTTTAGAAGCAATGGGATATTGGTTTAGCACCAGTAAGGAGGGAAAAAAAGCTAGATTTGTACCTTTAGATGCAAAGGAATTGTTCTCCCTAATCCTAGAGAGAAATCTCCCAGAACTTAAGAGTGTTTAACAAGAATGTGAGCAGAAACAGTCAATTAGAACAAAGAGGACTGAGATCATCAAAATACTTAATTTGCTATATATTCAGAAGCTTATATTTCATTCTTCTTATATTTCTCAGATTATACTAATCCACCCTTCAGTTTCAGTTTTGAAAACAGTATTGAGAGTGAATCTAGATCAGGGTTTCTTAAACTTTTCCCATTCAAAACCCCCTTTTATCTAAAAAAAATTGCATAATGTTGGGTATATAATATAGAAAATAGATATACAAATCAAACATTTACTGATTATAAATCATGATTTCATTGACTCCACAATCTGTTCCGTGATTCCATTTGGATTGATATCCCACAGTTTAAGAAACTTTGATCTAGATGAAACTACATGAGTATCCCCACCCCCCAAAAAAAGCTTCAAATTCATCATTATTTCTATTCATTTTAATTCCAACTTGCTGATCTGTGAAATCGTAATACTTCATTTCCTATCTCTTTGTCTTTTTCTTGGCTGTCCTCCGTGTCTAGAATGCTCTCTCTCCTCAGCCATGATGTCACTTTCTATAGGAGGCCTTTACAAATTGTGTCTGCCCCCATAACCTAGAGCCTTCTTCCCTGAGATTACATTCCATTTGCCTTGTAGTCATTTTATATATGCATACTTGTATGCACACTGTTTCCCCCAACAGAATGTGTTTCTTGACATTAAGCATTATTTTTTCCCCTTTTCAAAGTCTCAGCATTCAGCACTATGCTTGACACCTAGGAAATACTTAATGAATGTTTATTGATTGACTTTTGTTCAATTAAATTCAAGACTTATAAAAATACCTATTTCATGTCAAGCACTGAGAATAGAAAAACAAAAACAAATAATTTTTAAATAAATAGTTTAGGAAGAAAAGTGAGGCACACAGAGTGACAGAGAGCCAGAGATAGAGAGAGATAAAAGATAAACAGAGATAGAGAATATAGACAATAGATAATCAGGGTTTATTAAACTAGAATTAAAACATATTTAAATAACTGTATTAAATGTTTTATTTTTTCTATGATCCAATATATTTCATTTTATTGATTTAATAACATCAGGAAGAGTCAATAGGCTTCAGCAAAGTGCAGAGGTATCCATGACATACAAAAAATCACAGGAACCCCTGCCACAGTTAATAGAGGGGACCCATGAAGCATTTTCTATGATATCTTCATGACTATGGTCCAAAATATAATTATGAAAGCTATGTGAAGCAGCAATATGGGAATAGAGAGACAGAGACAGACAGAAAAAGACAGAGATAGATAGAAAAAGTGAGACAAAGACAGAGAGAGTGACAGAGAAAGAAAAAGAGACAGAGTCAGAGAAAGACAGAGAGAAAGAGAGACAGACAGAAGGAGACAAAAACAGAGACAGAGACAAAGACAGACACAGACACAGAGACAGAGGCATAGAGAGGAAGAGAGGGAGAGAGCAGAATCATGAAAAAATTAGTGCAGGATAGAGAAGAAAGAGCTCAGGAATCCAAAGTTTAAATATTTCCTGTCAAACTCACCACTTAAGTGAACTTGGTCAAGTCACCTAATTTCTCTTTCCTCCTCTGCAAAATGCTTCAGTTTCCTCAACTATGAAATCAGGGAATTAACCTATAAGGCCTCTGATATCTCTTTCATTTCTAACTCAATACTTTGATTCTATTAGTAGCAAGAAATATTTGTTGATTAATTATACCAATTTTAGTGCTCTCCTTCCAATCTATTACAATGATTTATAAACTTTATAGCAAATAATCAATTGCCAGCACCCTCCCGCTTAAATTGCCTTGTATTTAACTACTTTCTTTTATTATCTTTATAATATGAGCGAATACCCATTTGCACATGCATTTATATACATACACATAATGTGTTTGGTATATTCTCCTTGTTAGAAAGTAAGCTCCTTGATATCACCTAGAGTCAAGAAGACCTTTGTAGAAATCTTGTTTTGGATACTTATTATGTGGGCAAATCATTTCATAGTTCTCAGACTCAATTTCCTTATCTGCAAAATAATGTTGCCTGTGAGGATCAAATGACATAACATACAAAATGCTTTGCAAACCCTAAGATCTTCTATAAAGCTAAATTACTACAACAATTGCTACTACTACTACCACTAACAGCTATCACCACTACCACTACCGCTACTTCTATTGTAGATTATTTCATTTAATGTATTTATCAAACACATACACACACACACACACACACACACACGACACACACACACACACACGACACCTAGCACAGAACCTGTACATGATAGGCTTTTAATAAATGCCTATAGATTGACTGAGAAATATCATTAAAATCACTTTAATTATTAGTAGCTACTGATTCCATCAATTTTCTTCAAAGTCTGAAGGAAGATAGTTAAGGCTGCCTCCTGAGAAGCCTGATATTAACCATGTCTCAGTTTGCATTTCATTTACTTTTAACTAAACTAATTATTTTTTCCGTTGCCTCTCACCACCTCAATGTTGCACACACTGCTGTGACAACCCTGTCTCCTGCCGGCATCTCTTGCATCTTCTCAGCTGCCTGTTGTAGCATTGGCGACAGAGCTATTAAGAATGTCAGTCTTTTAATGCACCAGAAACTGGTTTAAAACAAATTGTGCCATCTGAGGTAAAGGAGGTAATGACAACAAAGAGAGAAACAGCAGCCAAAAGAGCCTGTCTCTGAGCAAGACTTCACAGGATGAGGGGGAATGGTTCATTTTGTTGTCTGGTTTAATATTCCTGCATCCTAGCCTGTAGGAAATTCAGACTATATATATTTTCATAATTACAATGAAGAACTCAATTTAGTTAAATTAACAAATGATTTATTAAATGCCTATTATGTATAGATCACAGTGCTCAGTGGTGGGCATACAATGAAACAGAGTTCCTTTCCTTCAAACAGCTTACATTTTATTATATAGAGGGGAGGCAGGGATAATGAAGAAAACACAGGATTTGGAATAAAGTTAGAAACATGGTATATCTAATAAAGATTGGAGGGATAAATACTTGGAAGGGATATGTTTCTGTCATAATATTTATGAGAAAGTCAGTGTATGTATATGTGTGTATGTGTGTATGTGTGTGTGTGTATATATATGTATATATTCCACAAATAATTACTGATTTTTTTATAAAAGAAAAAGGACCTATTTGTCAAAAAATATTTATAGCAATTCTTTTGTGGTGGCAAAGAATTGGAAGCTGAGGAATTGGCTATCAATTGGGGAATGTCTGAACAAGTTGTGATATATGACTATGATGGAGTACTGTTGTGCTATAAGAAATGACAAGGAGATGGTTTCAGAAAAACCTAGAAACACATGAACTGATGCAAAATGAATTGAGTGGGACCAGGAGAACATTATATACAATAATATCAATACTATATGATAAACAACTGTGAATGACTTAGTTATTCTGAGTAATACAATTATCTAAGACAATCCCAAAAGACTCAAGATAAAGAAAATGCTATTCTCCTCCAGAAAAAGACTAATGGTTTCTGAATACAGGCTGAGGCATACTATTTTTACATTTTTTTTGGTTCAAGTTTTCTTCCACAAATTGCAAATATGGAAATATGCTATAGATGACTGAACTTGTAAAAACTATATCACATTGCTTACTAGCTCAAGGAAAGGAGAGGATAAGGGAAGGGAGAAAAGGGAGAATTTTTAAAAAATAATAAAAAGTTATTTTATATGTAATTGAGGAAAGGAAAATTATTAAGAACAAATTATTGAGCATCTACAGTATGTAAATTAATTATGCTTGAATTCATTGGGAATATAAAAATGCACAAGACATGTACTATTGTGGGGCAGAACCAAGATGATGAAGAAAAGGCAACAATCCATTCTCCTGAGCTCTCCCCCAAACCTCTATACACCTGTCTGGCCAAAGTGAGTGATGTCCTTTTAGATAAGAAGGAGGGATAGGGTATGAAATTAGACTTTGAAGTAATTATGTTAAATATGCAATTAACAATTGAAATTTGTATGGGTTTTCACTACCTAATATTGATTAATCTATAGGAGGGAGAAAACAGGATTTGTGCCTGTCCCTCTATGTCAATGCATGTTCTTTGAAACCAGAGGCAAACTACCCACCTACTCACTCTCTACCCCATTCCTTTACAAAGAAAGAATTACCACTGTATATGAGGCAGTAGAAATCACCAGACAGAAGGCTCTAAACATCAAGATTCTACACCATGGGTTAAAATATTTCATCCTAGAAAAGAACAAGGTCACCCCCTTTGCTAGTTAGCTCTGACTAGCGTGCCGAGACTCTGAGATCCCCTTCACTGAGCCAGCGCTGGGCCAACTGCGTAGTTATGATCACGTTATTGCACCATCTGCTCAGGGGTGGTGCAGGGAGCCGTGTGTCCTCCTGCCTGGACACCGAGGAGGACACCACTCACTAATCAATCTGCTCCAAATTGCCTCATATGATTAGTGTGTAATGATTCAGGTAGGTCATGGCCACGGACATCCCTGTTATTAATACATGAGCAGCTGTAAATGTACATTGATCCTGTAAAAGATACAGGTTTATGGACTTAGCAGAATAGGTCTCTGTGAAGCATAAATGGCTGACACTTGGACGGGAAGATGATTCCGGAGTTGGCAATGACCTTCAGGAAAGGGTGTATCCTGAGGAAGCATCCTGGGGCTCCCTTCTTGGAAAGGATGCTGGTCCAGGATGCTGGATGAAACAAGGTTTACCCGACAACAGGGAAAACACTTGGCTCTCTCTCTCTGTTTCCTGAACTGAAATTTATTATATGTTTGCATTAGGAGCTCACAATTTAATTCAGTGATTATGAGACTAAATTAATCCACCTTCATAAAAGCAACCTGGATTTAGTTGATGAATATTGTTATTGTTCACCAGTAGTTCTCTACGTTGGTGCAATCACCAATCTGAAATACATACACACACACATATGTATTATGTATTGATGCACATATCCATGTAAAAATCCTGCATCTATTAAACACAGTGATATCTGGCCTCCTCCCTAAACTCCTAAGAAAACTACACTGTGCCCAAGTTTATAGACACAGAAAAAACTGTGCAAGGATATTAGACAATTTTCTATACAAACATACTCAGAGATCTCTAAAAGAGGCAATAACTCATCTGCTCTCTCTATACACCAAAGTTGCCTAGGATTGGCAAATCCTAAAAAAAAAATCTATTTTATATCTCCCAGGTTATCTAAATTCTAATATATTAACAGATGGCCTAGAAATCTGCACTTGGAGAGAGTTTTGTCTCTGGATGAATAGTTGCTCAGGGATAAAAATGCCTCTGTATGTCTCCTGAGTCTCACCAAAGAAAGTTAGGTTTTCTTTTGTCTCATAACCAATCTCCCTACCAGGTTTATTTGTATCTTGTGGCTTTCCAGCAGTCATTGTAGAGATTCACAAATACCTGAAAGGGAATTGGAACCTATGACATTTAGCAGAGCTACAAACAGTTCTAGTTATATTCTGAGTGAAATAACTGAGAAAAATACTGCCTTATTATTTAACTACATTTTCTTTGACTTATCATCCACTTTTGGAGCATTGGATATTTGGTATAAAACCCCCCAAAATAGGCAATAAAACAAATCTACAACCTATTTCTAGTAACCAGAACAATAATTCATGATTTCTAGGTAAATCTAACATTTTTCTCTCTTCATAATGCAAAATATATTCTGTCCCTAAGACAAACTATGTCCTCTCAGTTAAGGACTTAACCTCTCAGTGTCAAGGTTTTACCTTCCTCCCTTAACAACTTTGACCCAACTAGTTAATTAAACCATGGATTGTTCTCAACATTTGATTGCCTTGTCTCCAGCTCAAACAATCTTTCTGAGGCCTATTAGATCTAAACATGTCTCTCCCTTGCTGAAAAATCTTCAGGGATTCTCCATTACCTAAAGGAAAAAATATAAATTTCTCTGCCTGGCATTAAAGGGCACCCACAATCAGGCTCTTGACTCCTTTCTTAGTCTTATTCCATATTGCTTCCCTTCATGATCTACACTGTAGTCTAGAACCATTAACAATTCCTTAGATAGAACATTGCACATCCTATTTTTGTCTATTTGGACAAACCCTCCTCTATAGGAAATATACTTCATTTCACTAAGGCTATGTCATTACTAGCTACATTTCATGTAATCTGGGCAAATGACAGACAACTGGCCTGTCCTCAGTGTATTAGAAAAATCAATCTGCTGTGGCACATAGGATTGAAGGGGAAATTCCTGGAGACTAGAAACTGAGAAGAGAAGACAATGGCAGCAGTAAACAAAGAAAATAAAGTGTGAGATATATTGCAAAGAAATACATGATAGAACCTAGGGACTTATTGAACTTGAGAATTGGAGATGAAGAAAATGTTAGAACGTTCTGAGAACTTCCAAAACTGGATAGCTAGAAGCAGGGTTGTCCAGAAGAAGAGGAAAACAAAAAGGAGGAGGAGGAGGAAGAAGACATGTGTGTATACACACACATACATGTAAATGCTTTTTGTATTTGCAAAATGCTTTACATGTGCTATCTTCTTTGATTCTCACTACTCTGGAAAGTAGATGCTATTTTTATCCAAACTTTACAGAAAATGAAAATTGAGTCTTCAAGAGACTGAACAACTTTCCCAGAATCACACAGCTTATAAGTATCCAAGACAAGATTTAAACTCAGTTTTCTCTGACTTTAAATTCAACACACACTATATTACCTAGCTGCCTTTCCAAATAGGGAAGTTAGCAAAGAAAGTTAATTAACGTTGGACATTTTCAATTTTAAATGATGGTAAGATGTGTAAATATGGATCCCTTGCACAATGATAGAGAACTAGAGTTTAGGTGACAAGTATGGATTCAACAACACAGAGATGTTATTTGAGTAAATGAGAAAGAAATTATGTATGGCAAGACAACCTTGGATGAAAACCAATGAAAGTGAATTTGAAAGATAGAATAAGGCAATTTTCCTTTAGATAGATAATGTAGTTCAATGGATAAAGCACTAGATTTATGTGGGAAGAAAACCTGGGTTCAAATCTCTTCTCTAATATTTTCTAGTTATGTGAAAAAGAATAAATCATTTAACTCTTTTGATTCTTATGTAAAAATATGTTGAATTAAATCTGTGCTATCTAATTGAGAAAAGACCCTGATGGTTATGAAGGATTAAAGGTAAAAAAGGAGAAGACAGAGGATGAGGTCTCATGGAAACAATGAACATGAACTAGGGCAGACTGTAAGATAAAATGGAGGATAGAAGGGCCTATTATTAGGGTTTATGCCATTAGGGTCACAAAGAGTCCAATATGACTGGATGCAACAACAATATAATTCAATATTGAATGAATGAAAGTCAAAATATTATTTATTTTATTTTATTATTTATTATTATTATTATTATATTATTTATTATAGTTGTTGTTTTCTCCTAATGATTTTCTTTCTAATCTGAGGACTCCTGTAGGAAACAAGAGGTATATACGTCTCCAGAATCTCAATCTCAACAAATGCTCTAAACTTCCTCCAGTTTCCTCTTAAAAATTCAGAGTATAGCAAAAATACTGTAAGGATGAAAATTTTGAAACCTTAGAAACTCTTCTCTACATAATGACCAACTAATCACCAGAGAAAAAGTAATTAAGAATACTGTAAACCTCATGATATAAAACTGATAATTTAAATATGCAGAATGAGACATGTTTTTGGATATGACCAATGTAAGAATTGGTTTTGCTTGTCTATGTCTATTTGTTTTAACAGTCTGATTTCCACTTTTTCCTTCCTCCAAGTGAGGGAGGAGGTAAAAAAAGAAATATTTATTACTAATTAATGTATTAAGAAAAAACAAAATTCAGAGAAGAAAATCAGAACAATTGTATATCCTCCTAACATATCAAATCAATTTTGCATGGACCTATTATCTGAGCCTACTATGTTGATCCTTTTTGTCTATTTCATGTCAAAAACCATATATCCTGGCAAAGGGAATGAATGGAAAGATACCTAAGGATAAGAGGTATGGAATGGAAATAAATCAATCCTTGCTAAAGGAGAAATCAAACCTTAATCTCAGAACAAGCCACTGCCTCTTTTTGTCTGAAAACCTCAATGCAGTCATCTTTCCAGGATGCAACCAGTTTCCAAATGAAATTTTATTGCTCTTATAAGATTTCATTTTAAATAAGGGAAAAGGACAAACTACTTCATAATCAGTGGTGTTCTACATGAGTATATCATGTCATGGGTGAAGAGGGCACAGCGCCCGGCCATATGGGCTACTTAGGAGCCAGCTCATCTGCCTGCCTGGTTACCAAGCGACACCCTGGACTTCAATCTTTGTTCTGGGGGAAAAATGACCCCTTGGCCCTGGAAGTTGATTGATATTCATTGTTCCAGTTAGGTTATGATCACAAGGGAAAATAATGACACCAATTATGCACACAGAGATTTGGCGGCAGCCCGAACCTTTCCAAATGAGAGTTTTTCTTTTCTTTCTTTTTTGAAAAAAAAAATACTACCAGAAATCCATGCGCTTGTCTGTGGGAGCAAATTAATATTTTCTTCCTTAGACTGCAGTTGTAGATACGGAAATATCATATCCATAGACAAATTAACATGAGCTCTCTTACAATGTTTCACTAATTATCTCAGGGACCAAGGACTCCCCTAGGTTAGAAATTTCAGACTCAATCCAAGATTGAAACTAGAATTTCCTTCAGAGAAGCAGTAATTTGTATTACATTAGGAAGGGTGGCAATACAAAAATAAATAAATAAATAAATGACTATAACACCATACAGAGAGAAAAACTAGCCCTGGTACCCTCTTTCCTCCTCTTCTTCCTTTTTCTTTATCATCATGCAACAGCTTTAGGAGAGAGACCCCAGTCGGAACAGAGAATGCTAAAAGTACCTACATGTTCAATACCACCAAACTGATCCAAGCAGGTCTCATGACAAACAACCCCCTCCTTTCCACCCACAGAGTCAAGCTGCTTTCAGGGAATGCTAGAATGTGAACTTCAAAGGCTTTAAGGATTGATGTGGCACATAGGGAATTAGACATGAAATTCCCTTTATTAAGAGGAACAAAAGCAGTGTCCCTAATCTCCTGTGTGATACAAGCTTTGGATGATCAGGGTTGCACTCAGTCATACTGATGTATCTAACAGCTAATGCATGCTCTTTTTTTTTTTCTTCTCTCAATTCACATATGCAAATTCTGTAGCAAATATATGAGTCAAGCCCAAACACTGAGGGGCAAAATGAATTCTTTTTTGATCAGAAATGATTGCGTTACAAATTCCCACAGCCTTCACTTTTAGAGGAGTTCTATTATAACATGGAATGATATTTAAGATATCAAATCAGACTCCAGTTTCAAAAGTGGACTATGGTTAGTAGTTCCAAAATAAAACTAAAATTATGTCTTAAAACATTCTAACCTAATACTTCTAAAAATTTCATGTTTATGGTTAAATCATTCTAGATTTATTTTAAGGGCCTTGGAAAAGCTGGGTGAGAGAAGAGGATGTCTCTTTTCTCCTGCTTTGATATAACTGGGTTCCTAAGTAGGTCCTAGTGTCAAGGCCAATTTGTGATTCTGCAGCCACAGATACAGTTCTTATACACAAAGCACTCAAGAAGCATCGTTCTGTTTGATGGAGTACCAGGGCTAAGTTCAGGAAGAAGTGTATTCCAACCCTCCTTTTGACCCTTATTTGTACTGTGAATCTGGACAAATTATTGAATATCAATTTTCCCATTTGCAAAATGAAAAAGATCACATTTCTGATACCTAATTAATAGGTAGGGTTTTGAAAGACTTATAGGAGATATTGTATATAAAGCACAGTAAAAAAGTCAATCACTATTATATCTGAGTGTATTCAGAATTCCTGTTAATAAAAATAACCTCGTCTACCAGCAAGTAATGAATGAAGGAATTTAAAAAGATAAAAAATTAGCTTTCTTCTTAAAAAAAAAAAAAAAGAAAAAGAAAAGAAAAGTACCTGTGTGGGTGGCATTGAGAAAGGAAGAAAGTGTTTAGGAACTAAACACATACAAATAATGAGATGTTGAAAATATCTCTCTGTATCCAAAGGGATGAAACTCTTTTTGCAAAAATCTCTATGCAGGAGTCACATTTACCAGCTTAAAAAGAACAAAATGAATTGCTCCTTCATGGCTCTGAGAAAAAAAAATGTTCTTGCAAACTAATCTGCATCCGATGGTATTTCTTTACACTTTGTGAGGTCATCTGAGTGGGAAGGCAATCTCCCCCAAGGTGACACAATCTAAGAGTAGGAAATGAAAATAACAAAGAAAATGTATTTTATTTTAACCTGTGACCAGTAATGGAAAGGCTAATTCATTAAAGATACCAATCTTACACAGTACCTCTTATTAGCAATCATTTTAGCAAGTATACCTTCTACTATTTATGTCTGCAGCTAAGGCAATACCACACACAAAAAAAGTGGAGTCCAGCTTTCCCAGGAATCTCATGACTAAAAAAAACAACTTTTTATACAGGTGAACATCAAAATAGAAATGTGTGTGTGTTTATAAATACATACACACCATATCTCAAAAGTATTAGTGTAGTTCTAAGACATTTAAATTTTATCTACACATATATACACACATATGTAGTCATGTACATACATGTACGGACATACATATGTGTGGGCATATATGTGCATATTTACACAAATACACATACACATTTTTTAAAGGCACACTTACTGAATGCTGACTTCGGTCAAGAAAGCTGTAAGTATTGTAAGTATCACTTGCATGAGTTTTCTGTGCAGTTTCCTAGGAGAGAAAGCAGGAAAATATCTTTAGAATTAAGAAACTTTCAAAGACTTTAAAAAATTTAGTCACTTTTTTGAATTTCAGAATCTGAATTCTGTTTTCTTTCTTCTGGAGACAAGGAAAACTTCATGAAACCAACAGTAGTTTTGCCATTGACGCTAATGATCCAATCATACTGTTCCCTGGACATATTACATCTAAAGTGTCATATTCATACTTTAGCAGGAAAATTAAAAAGAGGTAATGTCAAAATAGAATGCAATCAAAAATCAGTATTTATAATCTTGGAAGGGTCTGGTATCCATCATATGAGGCATAAATGTTGAAAGAGGTTAAGATGCTTAATATGGGGAAAGGTAAAATTGTTATCTTCAAATATTTCAGCATCTTGTCATAAGAAAGAAAAATTAGATTTATTCTGGGGAACTAGGTCTAAAGAATCCAAATGAATACAAGTTAGAGGGAGGCTAAATGGTTTCTAATTCTTCTTCCAATCATATGAGTATAGAGTTCTGTAATCTCTAAATCACAAAATTTGAGAGTTGGAAGGGACCTCAAAGGTCATCCAATACAGTATCTGTAGAGACATTTCTCACTCTGAAATAAGTTGGAACATCACAAATACTGACTTATGGTACTTTTTGAGATAAACCAATCCATTTTGGATAGCTTTCATTAATAGGGGGAAAAATATGTTCCTGCCATGAAGTTAAAATCTGTTTTTCTATAACTTCTACCTGACATTTTTGGTTCTATCAAAGAAATCATATCTAATCTCTTATATGTGACAGATCTTCAAATATTTGAAAGCAGCTACCATACCCCCCTTTTCTTCTTCAAATTAAGAAATCCTTGTTTATTCAACTATTTTCAAATATATATTTTTAAAAATACTTTCATCATCCTTATTAACTCCCTTGGATGCCCCCCAGTTTGTCAATGTCCTTTTAAAAGCTTGGACACCCATTAGCCAATCTATCGTCATACTATAATTTGCCATTTAGAATTTCACATAATATTACATGTATAGTCTGACCAGGGAAGAACACAGCAGGACTAATCTTGGCATTTTGCCTTTATAAATTTAGCCTAAGATGCCATCAGTTTTTTAGCTATTATGTCATACAAATTACTCCTATTAAGTTCCTAGTTCACTTAAAAAAAAATGCAGTGCACTTTGCCCTTGCTTAGATAGTGTCTGCTCACCATCCTTTACTTGGATATATATATATATATATATATATATATATATATATATATATATATATATATATATATATATATGCAAGACTTTTAAAGTTGCTTCTTTTTGTAACAAATACTAAATACCCAAATGGATCTGTGATCTCATCCCATTTGTACATTTCTGCTGATGTCACAGATCACCGCCCATCCAAGCTGCCCATCCTGAGTTCCTCTTGTCCATGTTCTCCCAAGATTTCCAGAGGCCTTCCCATATACTAGGGACCTTCCTTATTTTCTCCTGACACCATAAGGATACAATGAAGTACATTGGGCTGCCCACCTGCCATTACCCTTTGTTCTGCCATATGACTAGTCTATTTTTCTTCCTATCAAATATTTTTCGACTCACTTTATTCTATTTTTTAAAACTTTTTTTTTACTTTCAGAACATATACCTAGTTTTCAACATTCACCCCTGTAAATTTCAATTTTTTTTCTTCCTCTCCTCCCACCACATCCCCTAGATGGTATGTAATCCAATATATGTTAAACATGCACTTCTTCTATACATATCAAGTATTTCTTTATGATATAGCTTACTCTTCCTACTTCCTTATTGGTTGTATGTTGCAGCCTGCTCACATCCATCTGTGGTTTCCTATGACCCTATCTGTTCATTCATTTTCAATTTTTATAGATTGCTGTGCTCAACTATATCACCACACTATCATGGATGGTATTAAAAAGGGGAGACTTTGTTTTCAGAGTCATTGTAGAAGCAAGAAATACAATAGCAATAAAAGAAATATAATCAAAAGCAAATTGTGCATACTTGTTGACTTCATTTTCAGATCAAACTGGAGAGCAACTGTTCTAGTGAGTCAAAGCTGTTGGGCCCTAGGATTGAAGAAGGCTGTCACCTCCCATGGGGAAAATTACTAGGAAACCTACTGTACTTCTACTGTGACTGTAGTTCCCAACCAATAAGCTAGAATCTTGAAACAGTATGTGGTAGGGACTTTAGTGATTATATTTCTTTTTTCAATGATTTGTTGGTAATAATATTGGGAAAGGACATTCCTTCTCACATATGTAATAAAGAATTTGGGGAAAAGAAAAAAATAATCTACCAATAAGCATTTTTATGAAGAAGTTATTATGGGTTTGGTAGGAACTGGAAATACAAAAATAAAATAAAAGCCTTTCTCTTAAAGAAAAACTATTCTAACTGGCATGCAAAAATGTATATGTAAGAATACAGTGAATTAATATAAAATAAACAATGCAAAATATCATAGGAAGGTAAGATAGTTGATTGTTGAGAGGTATAGAAGTGACCAGGGAAAACTTCATGTAGAAGATGGTCTTTTGCTAAGAACTGAAGGGAAAGGGGATTCTATGGTTTGGTAACAAGGAGGGAAGGCAGGAGGAAGCCATTTATGTGACATACATAAAGGCTAGTTTCTCTCAAGTGGATTGCAATATGGGGAATAATATAGACAGATAGTAGAAAAGTAGGTCAGGCATAAGTTATAAAAGGTTTTAAAAGTCAAAGATTATTTATACTTTATTCTAAAAGCAATAGGAAGCCAACAAAGTTTACTGAGTAGGAAATTCACAATCAGATCTACACTGGAAGAAAATCCCTCTGGCAGTTATGTATGTACTCCAGAATCTCTCATTAGTGGCACAAGTCAGTCAAAGGATCATCCTGAGGATAATGAAAGTATTGCTATATTGCTTAAAAGTTTGAAAAGGGCATTTTCAAACATTAACACATCTGACCCTCACAACACTCCTTGAAGGTAAGACATATGACATTATACTCATTTTCAGAACAGGAAATAGAAACTCAGAGAAGTTAATTGATTTGCTGCTGGTTACATGCTGGAAGTGATAGAAATGGGATTTGAAACCAGATTTTTTCTGAATCTATGTCTAGTCTCCTTCTACCACATAATACCACATGTTTATCTGGCATGAATTAATCTAGATTATAGTTTCCATCTCAATTTCTTATCTACTCATTCTATAATATGTCCTGATGGCAGCTTTTCTTTTGCTGGCCACTGTCTAGGAGAAAAGATTTATGCACAGAAAAAAATCAGACTAGTATAAAGTTCTATACCATCTTCTTTCTTTGAATGCAAATAGTATTAAAGAGAAATTCATTTGAAAAATTAATGCAAAATAAGTGTTCTTTTTCTATAACTATAATTTGTTAAAAAAAACTTTTGTGAATCAACACTGTATTAATGATGGAATTTTTAAAAAACACAAAATGAATGGGTTATACATTTTCATATGTATAATTGATATCAATTAACAAATAATCATCTGTTTGCCTTGGTTTACACATTTATGATGGAAATGGAAAGTCAATGAGAAACTTATTTTTTCTACCCTTAATTAATTTTGCTCTAATACTATTGGTATGATCATGAACAGCCATATCCTCTCTCTAATTCTGTTTTCTTATATGTAAAATGACAAAATATTGCTTGAATTACCTACAAGTATTTTGAGAAAAGTACTCTATAAATTCCAAATTATGATATCAGAACTCACTGTTTTGTTCAATTTTCTTTGGCATCCCTCACATAATTAAACCAAGTGGTGAGTGCACAGTAAATCTAAGTGTCTTGACAAATGAAGGAGCATTTGATGGGTACAAGGACAGCAACTTTAGGTAAAAGGAAACCTATGGAATGTATCAGTTTCATATGTTGAAAACAGAGGAAGATTTTGGGGTCAGAGGATCTGGTTTTAGTGCCCTATAACTGAGTAGTTATGTGTACTTTAGGAAAGCTTCCTCCAATTTCCAGCCAATCCTATGTAGGAGGAAATAGAATTCCTGATGGTTAGACCAAATGACAGACAACAAGCTCTGACAAACTCTACTAATACAAGTATACATAATAAATCTTTATTAATCACCTACTATGTGTATAATGTCAGGAATACGAAGATAAAAATAAGGAACTTGGTCTTTAAGGCAGTATTTGGGAAACACAAACATAAAAATGATACAAAGTGACTGGAAAAGAGCATATGTTAACCATTATAGGAATAGAAAAAGAAGGAAGGCTTCTGAGAACTTTCAGCAAGATGAAAAGGTTTTGACTAAATGTTCTTTATCAGTCATTGTGTCTAACAATCACTTTAAAAGGAATGTATTATTATTATCTCAATTTCATAAATGAGGAATCTGAGGCAAACATAAGGTCACAGAACTAGGATGTGTCTGAGGTTGAGTGTGAGTTCAAATCTTCTCAACTTTAAGCTCAGCACACCATCTTAACTGCCTCAATACCAGTACTATGCTAAGTGCTAGGGACATAAAGGAGGACATCATTTTGCTGATTGGCTATTTGAGGATCCCATCTTTAAGTTGAGAGAGGCTTAACTGGAGATTGGTTTACTAAAAGATGAATACCCAAAAATCATTCATATCAAAGGACTGCAGTCTGGTAAAACCATAGATTCTTGAATATTGAACAATGGGAATACATACATACCCACATATGTATATATGCATACAATAGATAGATATTTTTATACACTGTATTCCAACTACCTTCAATAATGAGACTTTTAGTAAATTAAAATGAATTAAAAGTGCTGGGAGGAAAAAGAAATCCCTAGATCAACCTCAGCATAGACAATACTCAGAAGTGGAGATGTGTGGAATGACATCCTCTTGGCTGTTGTCATTTAGGTTGATGGGCAGTTGGTAGGAGCCAAGCTAGTATTGAATTATTCATCACCTTAAGCTCAGAGACATTCCATTCTGAACCAAATGGATTTCCTGTGTGTATCTGTCATTTCTATATGCAACCTATTGTGAATAGTCTGGCTTTCTCTTTATAGATGTGATGATGTCAAACCTTCCTCTGTGTTCTGAAAACAGTATATTGGGCATTTTCAGGTTCAAGAAAAAGACTCTAAATGCAGATGCTTACCTACAATGAATTTTCCCCATTATCCTAATTTATATGTTGCTTGTGTTTTGTCCGTTTTTAGTACTACTAGTACAATTGGGTGTGATTATATTACACAACATGACCTCTTCCTTTCCATTCTTTATTTTAATCAAACAATCTTGCTTCATTCAGAAGTTGAACCTTCTCTACATAAACTCTCCAAATAGGTAGGAGTTCATAAGATGGATATCAATAATGGGGAGTATAAAAGCTATAAATCTATGAGCCATTTTGGAAATTCTCAGTTAAGCCTTTAGGTTACTGAATATCATGCATAAGTCAGTCAGTTAGGGGAGGAGGAAGAGCTGAAGGTTTAGGAGAGTCTGCATATGAATACCTAGATTAACTCCCTATCTTTTTTTTTTTTTTTTTTTTTTTTTTTTTCATCTGAGCTGAAGAGATATGAACTTAGAGTTTATATTTTGGCTACTTGGGCAAGGCATCTGACTTTATGTTTTCTTACCTTTCAGATGACAAGGTTGGATTAACTAACCCTGAACATTCTTTCTGGTTCAAGATATGTGATTTTACTACATAGATAAGCATAAAGACCATTATATTAATGCATAATATGGGGAAAAAGTCAGCTGGGCTGGAATTTGGAAAAATCTGGGTTTGAGTTTAGGCCTATAAAATTATACTGTTGCTGGTATTAAGTTGTTTTTCAGGCTTGTCCAATTTTTCTTGACCCCTTTTGAGATTTTCTTTGCAAAGATAAAGAAATAGTTTGCCATTTCCTTCTTCAGTTCATTTGACAATGAGGAAACAGAGACAAAAAGGGTGACTTATCCAGTTTCACACAGCTAGTAAATATCTAAGGATAGATTTGAACTCAGGAAGTACTTTGCTGACTACAGGCCAAATTCTCTATCCGATGTGCCTCTTAGTTTCACTACAGAATTATAGTAGCATATAAATATTGCCAGAAAGGATTTTGCAATTCATGTGATATAATTTTGCCACTTTATAGATGAAAAAGCTCAGGATGAGAAAGTATGTGGCTTACCCTAGTTAATAAAAGTTAAAAAACAATATGAAAAAACAAAAACAAAAAACAAAAAGTAATTCCAACCTAATTTTTCTGTTTCTAAATTTGGTGTTATTTTCCTTACATTTACTAGCTGCATGACCCTAAGCAAACTCCTTAAATTTCCTGAATTTCAGTTTCCTCATCTGTAAAATGGGCATAATAATATTCATGCTATTTTCCTCAAAGAAGTCTTAAGAGGAAAGTTCCCCATTAATGATCAAATCCTGTCAAGGAGTTATTATTAACATTATTGATAACAAATAATTTCTTATATCAATACACCAAATGAAAGACTTAAATTAAAGTAGCATAGGATTAAAAAAATACTAAGCTGACTCTTAGAGGCCTGGGAAAGTACTGATATTTTTAAAACTTTAAGAGAGACTTTAAGATTACTAGTGAGAAGTCAATAGGGAAACTTGAGTACCCTTTAGGCCTTGGAGAACTGAGCTCAGGAATATTCCAACTTAATTAATACTATAGTTGAAGAGTTCTATTAAGGAAAAAAGTTTACAGTGAATGAGAATAAAGGGATTAATGACACAGATGAATGTGTTATTCCAGAATTCACTATTGTGTCCTTTGATCCTTGCCTAGACAGATGCATAAGGTACTGTCTTAAAATTATTTCTGATACAAGCCTAGATAAGTGAGGATATAGAAGGAGAGCTCCTCACAATTGTCACTGAGTTCAAGTCATCAGACCAGAAAAACAGAAAACGTTTAACAAATGTTTCTTAACTTGATATCCTATACTATTGAAAGAAATTTCAAATATGATTTTCATCAAAATTTTTTAAGCAGAGAAATGGAAGTGTGGTATTGATATAAAGGAAAGAAGTTGTATTCTTTAGAGTATAAGCAAGTAAACTTAATTTCAATGTCAAATTTCAAGCACATTTTATTAATTTTGTGGGAAGTACAAATGTGAAACTAAAAGAGGTAGCCAATAAGAAGAGGCATGACTTTATTAAGAATATACCATGCCAGAAAACCCTTCTTTCTTTTTCAATGGGTTGGCCTGATTAGAAAGTCAAAGGAATATTATATGCATAGGAGACACCTGAACTGCAGGAAAGCATTTGTCAAAGTATGTCACGTTATCTTTGTATACCAGAGGGCAAAAAATAGATGGAAAATAATAGGTGAACTTCGAATTGATTCAATGACCAGACCCAGAGAGCACTGATTAATGAACCAATGTCAACCTGGAAGGAGAACCTCAATGAATTGCCCTAACAATCTACCCTGGATCTTTTTATGTGCATGAGTGTGCACATATACATGCATATCTGCACATATATATGCACACCACATAGGACTTTATGTATGCATACATATGTACATGAGTGTGGGTATATGTATGTATGTGTGTGTGCATAGCACCTAAATGGCACAGTGGATAGAGCACTGAACTTGGAATCAGGAAAATTCAGTTTCATCAGGTTAAATTGGACTCAGCCACTTACTAGATATATGACCCTGGGCAAGTCACTTAATCCTATTTTTCTCAATTTCCTCAACTGTAAAATTAACTGGAGAAAAAAAAATGGCAAACCACTCAGGTATCTTTGTCAAAGAAATACCAAATGGTGTCATGAAGATTCAGACATGACTGGAAAATGACTGAAGAAATACATAAATACACACATATATTCAATGACTTGAATGAAGGTATATCTGACAAGGCTATCAAATTTGTGGATGACAGAGTTGAAAGAAATAGCTAACACTTTGGATTCTGATTCAGTCATCTGGTATGATTTGACAGGCTAAAAATTACCAGGGATAAAGACACATATATGAGTTCAAAGGAATCAAGACGATAAGTAACAAGATGGAGAAGACATGCATAGATAAGAATGTGAGTGAAAAAGACCCAAAGATTTTGGTACATTATGGACTCAGTATGAATCAACACCATGCCATGGTACAGTAAGTTGAATTAATAGAGGCAGAATATTGAAATGATCATGGCGAAAATCTGCCACGCTCTGCTTTGGTAACATCATATCTGGAATATTGTGTTTAGTTTGAGACACCTCATTTTAGGAAAGACTGAAAATGACTTGAAGAAAGGAAACAAAGGGAGTGAGAGAGGCTTGAAACCATAGCATGTAAGTACTGAGTCTTCATGACACCATTTGGTATTTTGCTAACAAAGATACTGGAGTTTTTTGTTATTTTTTTCCTCCAGTTATTTTACAGTTAAGGAAATTGAAGAAAACAGGATTAACAAGTAAAGGTTAATCTGAAAATTATGGTGAGTTGTTATTCCTTCATTCTCCAAGAGGACCATGATATCAAGGAGGAGATGCTATGACATGCAAGCAAATTGGATTTAAAGTGAGGGAGGGCTGGGCAAGGTCACCTGCCTCACTCTCTCCTCTAGAACCATATGGGTCTAGTGCCAGATGTAGATCAGGATGACTGGAGATGGCTATGGAGATGGGATAGACATGATAGCTTTAAGTATCTAAAGGTCCATATGGTGGAATAGGGTCATGCATCCCTTTGGGTACCATGGATCCCTTTCATAGTTTAGACATCTCAGAATGACTGTTTCAAATAACTGATGGAAAAGCTAAATTTCAGCTAGAAGGAAGTAAAAATAAAGATAAAGTTATTTCCCCATCAAAGTTATGAAATCTATTTAAAGACATTTCCTTCTATTCCCATTACCCATAGATATCAGTTTAAGAATCCCTGCACTGGAAAAAAAAATTTAAACATGTTTTATTTGCCCAGAAGGCAGAGCAAGTTAGAACTGGCACAAGTTTGTTGTTGAGTCATTTCAGACATGTTCAACAAATGAGGAACTGAGGCAAACAGAATTAAATGACTTGCTCAGAGTAACACAGCTAGTATCTGCAGCTACACTTGAAATAAGGAGGATATTTGTTTTGGTCTAGTTCTGAATTCCTTTCCCAAATCTGAGACTCTAGAATTAGATGACAACTTTCTTCAACCAAGTACCCTAATTAAGTGATGAAGTCTATCAGTTCCAGGAGCAATGGACCATCTCCTATCTTGGTTTTCCCACTGCTTTTCAGACTATCACACCCCAAGAAGACTGTGCTAATAGAATATTTAGATATGCAACTAAGGCCTCAAAAATATTATCAGTGGTAAGCTGGGCATCTCCTTTCTATGCTTTATTATGGTTCCATGTAAAAGGACATGTTCTGCTCTCTCACAGTGGGTAATTTCCATAAAAGGGGTCTAGAAGACAAATCTGCAAGGCACATAGCCAAGCTTCTAAGGAGCATCAAATGACAATGCTGTTGATTAATAAATAATTTTTTTTTCCTACTTGCAAGTGCTCATTTGTTTCTGGGCTTTAAAAAAAGGATATCTGGGTAACAATGCTGATGTGCACTGAGCTCTGTTTGGTCTGGAGTAAGTGATGTTGTTTAATAGGAATTTGCTTGCATAAGAAGTAAAGGAAAACCTTCCAAGAGAGAGCAAGATGACTCAGTATTGGAATGGTATAATTTATCTGATGAAGCATAACTGGAGCTTTTGATTCTAAGCAGCAATCCTGAGTCAAGCAGTAGCTCTAATCTCATCACATGAATTAACTTTCAGACATAATCGGGCTGATTTGTTGTTCTTGTAGTTGAATTGTGATTGTACTCTAAAATGTCATTTTGTACTACATAACTTTGAAAAACAAAGTACAATGAATCACATGCAAAAGTTTGCTTACTTTGTATTACATATATAAGACATGTATGGATCAAGCCTGACCTTGTTATCATTTGAAGTCTTGTTTTTAGTGCTTATCAGAGCATCTCTTGGTTCCTATGGTTTTGGTTTTCCCTGAGGAAAAAGTTAGCTGGATGCTTTTATATGGATGGTCCACATTTCCTTTTGTTCATTGGAATCAAGCATTCAAGAATAAAATCAAACAAAAAAATCAACTACTTTATAACAGCTTGAACAATTAACTTTGGTCAAGATGTAGTGTAGTTTAATGGATAGAGTGCTTGACCCAAAGTTGAAAAATTCTCTGATCAAATCCTGTCTCATCCACTTACTTACTAGCTCTCTGAACCTGGACAAAGCACTGGGTCCTCTGAGCCTCAGCCTCTTCATCTGCATAATGGGGATAATAAAAGATCTATCTCAGAGGCTTATTGTGAAGATTAAATTATATCATACATACAGATCAGTACATCAATGCCAGCTATTATTATTATAAGAAGTTGGTTACTATCCATTCCATATAACTCATCATTCTACTAATCAGACCATTATTTGTTTCTTTTTAAAATTCCAATTTGAGAAAAAGTAGGTAAAATCATTCAGGTAATTATAATCCTGCATAGGAGACCAACACAGAAGCCCACTTTGTTAAGTAAATAAAAATGTTTCGTTTCCTCAAAGGATTCCATTTCCCCTGTCATGCCCTATCAGAGCAATAAATATCAATTAATTTGTCCGCTACTTTTAATTTGGGTTCACCCCAATAATAAGAGTCAGGTTACCACATCAGTCACTGTACCTGAGAAGGCATCCCTGTAGAGAAAGTCAGATCCCTGCAGCAAAGGGCTTTGCTAGCATTAGGTGCCTAACAATATTACCCCAATTTTGAGGCTTATTGTTGGTCTCAGTTTAATTTCCTGTCTCAGCCTTACAGGAGATTTCTAATGTTTGGGCTGTAGGATATGCTCTGATTAAAAATAATCTTCCCAATTACTGTTTGGCATGAGACTCCCGTCACATGCACTCTGCCACCGGCCTCCGAGTTTCTGTCAGCAATAATTGTGTCTGTAGTGCCTAACTGTAAATGAAAACCCAGGGGGCATGTTTGGGTTCCCAGTTCCTGTGCCTCGCCATATCTTTTAATTTGCACTGTCTGTCAAAAGGAGATGGCCGTGTGTACTCAAAGGAAATCCTTAGAATATCAGGTCGGGGAGAAAAAAGCTAAGGTACAACAGGCTTCTCTGAGAAATTGTATTTGAACCCGTTACAGATAACAGGGTGCTCTACAGAGCACCAAGGTTCCTTTTATTATACTCCAAAGTTTCTCCTGACACCAGTTGAAAAGAGAAGTTTCACTCAAGGGAAATTTCAAGGTGTATTTTTCCCAAGTACATCTTACAGGACATCAAATTCAAAGCACTTGGTGGGAAGCTGTTAAAAAGAAAGTATATTCATGGGACTTGATTATTGCAATCTGGATAAAATTAGAGCTAGCCAGGGGGAAATGTATTCAGCTGGAAAACATCATGAAGCTCTGTTCAGAAAGCCAAGTGAAGCCGGGAGTTAGTGAGTTGCATGATTATCTGGTGAGATTTCAGATCATGCACATGACCACGTGACAATCTAGGTCAAATCTTTTCTGGAACCCATGGCTAATGTGACTTCTGTAGAACCCTGCATTGCCCTCACATCTAACAGCATAACCAAACACCCAAATATTCAGATGCTCCAAAAATTATTCTTAGAAGGGGCCTTCCAAATGGAAGCAGGCCAAAGCACTGGGCCTCATTTCCACCAAAGGAAAAATATGGATAGGAAAAAGGGGGGGGGGGGCTAACTTTGGAATTCTGTTCTCTTTCAAATCTCACTAAGATTTAGAGTACAAAAATCTTTAAGTTTTCTGCATTTTTAGAGGATGTATAGTTCATGTAGAGTTGCTAGAGGGACAGTCAGAAAGAATGGATATAATGTTTCCCTATTACTTCTAAGATAAACTGCAAACTCTTCTCCCTGCTTTAGATCTAAAACCCTTTGCAATCTGGTTCCAATCAGTTTTTAGGAACAGGTTCTTAACTTTGTATTTATGTATGTATGTATGTATGTATGTGTACATATGTTTGAATGTGTCTATATATTAGTGATGTGCTCCGTTAATTTACTAAAGTCTATGAATCCTTCTCTGTATTTTTTAATTCATAAAATTAAATATAAAGGAATATTAAAAAATAAAGGAAACCAATATTTTGAAATAAAGAGATCAATTCAAAGGTACCCTAGTATTTATCCATAGAACTTGAAGGGTTCCCCCAAGTTAAGAATCCCTGCTCTAAGAATGATCTCCCATTACTTCCCTCACACATTCTACTAATTCCCTCATCAAACACACATCAGTATGTAGCACTTTCATATCCACCCACCCTCTCAAATGACTTACATTTTCTTATTTCTGTGAATGTGGTATTCCCTTACCCTATATCCCTAGAAGGAAAACTTCTAAGCTCAAAGTCTTGTAGATAGAAGGTTTAGTGAATGATTGTTGGAGCAATCAAATAAATAGAAAATATGAAACAAGGATAAAGGAAGTGTAATTACATTCTGCTTAGGAGAGTCACTATGAAAAGCCTAGAAAGAAAGGAAGATCCTGCAGAATGCACAGTGAAATAATTGCCATTATTATCATTATAGATTGCATTTATATAAAGTATTCAGATTTCACTGTTTTTGGAACTATGAATTCATATGTTCTTTACAAAAACAAAAAAACAAAAAAAAAACCTGTGAGTTAAATATTCTTTGCATCTCCATTTTGTAGATGAGTAAATTAAGGCTTAAAAAATTAAGTAAAATTGCATGTCTATAAGCATATAATTAATGAATCAGTGTCTCTCTTAGGACCAAGTATAGCACTATAAGTTCAAAGATACAGAGTGTGAGTGTTTTGAGAGATGTCTCAAAGTCGCTGATCTAGGAAGAAAAAAATGCCTTTAAGTAGGTCAAACTGTTAACTCCCTCTAAAATTGTAAGGATGTAAAGGAATGTGTCTAGTATTAGTAAAAATACTTAGATTAAAATACCTCTGACTTTTTTACTTTCTGACTTGTCACTTAACCTCTTAGGACCTCAGTTTTCCTTAACTATTAAATTAAAAGATTGAGGTCCCATTCATCTCTCAATCTTATGACCCTACTATTCTATTTTGTGCCAAGCAGCCATTAGATGGCCTGGTGAAATCATACTACTCACTCATTTATTCAATTTTCAACAAACACTTAATAAATGACTTAATAAGGGATGAGTACTATACTAGATATAGGAAATGCTGAAATTAAAAACAAAAAACAAAAAAAACAAAAAAGAAAGAAAGAAAGAAAAAGAAAAAAAATCAGTCCATTTTCATTCCTTCATGTGGGGGAGTGAGGGTTAGGAGAGAGCCAAGTTGAACATTTGTTTTCTAAATAGGCCATTTCTTTTCTGAAACAGAAAATATTTCATTCCTAGCATAATAGATTTAGGGCTTTAAGGGATCTCAGAGAACCATAAAGTCCAACCTTACCATTTTAAAAATCAGCAAATTGAAGCACATATTTGTTAAGTGATTATTAAAACAAGGTTAAGTGATTTGCCTGGAGCTAAATAGCTGGCAAGTATCTGAGGCAGGAAGAATTGAGGTATTCCTGACTCCAATCATACCATTCTATTCATTATATTTTGTAGCAGCTTCTTGGTAGTTAGAGAAGGGTTACTAACTGCAGAAGTGCCATCCAAGATGCCTGAAATATAAAGAAACAGGAAAATGGAAAAAAAATCACAGATTAAATACCTTCTTACCTCAAAGAGGCATAGCACTACTTAGAGCACCCACTTAGAGGACAGTTCTCCCTTTATCCTTAATGAACCTAGAACCCACTAGCCAAAAGCAAAGAGAACCAATGTTTTGTTGATTTGTTATTGTTGCCAACAAGCCGTGGTCCATCTGGAGGAAAAAGCCAGAGAAATCTGAAAATGTGTTCAGCAGCACATTCATTCAGCACCCTTCGTGGCCTTAGATAAGCTACATAGAACCCAAAGAGACAAGACATCCCTTCAGCAGTGCTTTCCTGACTAATGAGCCCTGAAATATAATGGTTTGAGACTTTAGACCTGCTTCCTAGATCAAGGACTCTGGGCAAACCTAGAGGAAACATCTCTCAAATACTCACACTCCAAAAGATTGGTTCTAAATTCTATCTGAAACTCTGGAGAGGATTAACTCTGCAAATCCTCTCTCAGTTTAGTTCTGCCAGGGGAAACATGCCACAGCAATCTACCTTCTGTTTTATTGGATCTCCTATCCTAGTCATCCACTTATTACATTGCCTAAAAGGCATGCTCACACTACTTCTTCCCAAATCCTCATTTCTATTGTATCCCCTCAGTCCCATTATAACTGAGTGTACCCAAGGCCTGAGCTATTGTTTTGGAGCTTCTACTCCATTGTTAAGAAACTATAACTGGTTTAGAGTTAAAACAGACTAGGTCAGCCCGCTCATTTTGCAGATGGAGGCTCAGAGATTTTGAGGATTCAAAACCAGCTCAATTCCAATATTCTTTCCACTTTACTATAATATTGCCTCTTTTTACTAGATTATTTACCTCATTTTTACCCCCAAAAAATTACTGCTAGTTTTTTATGGTTTAACCTGGCTCTAAATTTCAGGCATCAGATTGCAATCTTAATCTCTGGAGGTCATTTCTCCCTGTTCTCCTATTTCATAGGACCAAGAAGAAGAGCATATTCCTAGCTTCTTTCCTTCTCACCAAGGCTGGAACATTCCTCTCTCACTATTTCTCCATGACGTTCCTTTGTCATGGTCTATGCAATCAACTCATGCTAATATCCATATTATTCTCTTTTTTCAATGAATTTATTATCTAGTTCATCTTCTACCTTTCTAGCTTATCCTTTGCTATTACACTTGAGGACTTCAATAGTTACACTGATAATACCTCTGGCAAGCTGATTTCTTGTCTCATAATCTTTAATTCCAATGACTTCCTTTACACACTCTCTCTCTCTCTCTCTCTCTCTCTCTCTCTCTCTCTCTCTCTCTCTCTCTCTCTCTCTCTCTCTTTCTCTCTCTCTCTCTCTCTCTCTCTCTCTCTCTTTCTCTCTCTCTCTCTCTCTCTCTCTCTCTCTCTCTCTCTCTCTCTCTCTCTCTCTCACACACACACACACACACACACACACACACACACATTTTCAGTATGATAGCCCTACTTAGACCTTCTCTTAGAATTACATCTCCTCTAAGATCCAGAAATTTGAAATTCAGCTCTCTAAAACATAATCTAACTTTCTTCTTCTCCTATGCTCTGACTCACACTAAATAACAGCAATAACTAAGATTTAGATAGTACTTAATATGTGTTCAGGCACTATGCTAAGCATCTTACAATTCTTTTCTCATTTGATCCTCACAACAATCCTGGAAAGTAAGATGCTATTATCCCTACTTTACAGATAAGGAAGCTGAAATAAACCTCCTAGGCTTCCACAGCCAGTAAGTGTATGAGGTCAGATTTGAACTCACTTTTCCCTGACCCCAGACGTAGTGCCCTACGGAACTATGCCATCTAACCACTCATTGTGGCCTTTAATTTGTGTATTTTTTATGGATTTGCCTGCGTATATAACCCTGCCGTTAATGTCTCCCTATATAGTACCCCAGAATCAGTGATCAATGTTCAATGTTCAATGTTTAACCAACATTTTATGTATAACACATTTTTAACTTTAATCCATTATGAACATTTTCTCCATCACTTTCCTGAGTCTAGCTAATCAACAAACAGTATATCAAACCCTGGTTTGTAGTCTACTAATTTCTGAAATATAAATATTCACAATAAAAATTGAACAATCAGCTCTGGAGACGGTTTGAACTGGCTCCGGCACACCTCATTGTTGAAAAGAGCCATGCCCATCAGAATAGATCTTCTTACAATCTTCCTAGTGCCATGTACAATGATCTCCTGGTTCTGCTCATTTTGCTCAGCATCAGAGCCTTGAGACCTTCCTCTGATTTTCTACTAATTCATAGTTGGAGATTTCATTTCTAGATTATGCCCATCATATAATGTCTCCTCCACACCTCACTAGTTACCATTAATAGAGTAAATAAATTAATAGAGTAAATCTGGACTCTATATACTACTTTGTATGACTCGTATTTCATCTTTATTTTATTCCTAGCAGAACTTGGCACAATGGATGAGCCTAAAATCAGGAAGACCTGGATTCAAATCCAGCCTTGAACAGTTCCTGGATGTGTGGCACTGGACCAGTCATTTGGTTTGCCTCAATTTCCTCAACTGTAACATGGAAATAATAACATCATTTTTCTCACAGGGTTGTTGTGAGCATTTAGCATATTACCAGGCACACAGCTACCCACTTTCCCATTCCCACAGTGATTTTAAAAAAATTCTTTCTTCAGATGATCATTACCTTCTCTTTCCTCCTCTTCTGTAGTCACATAAGGAAATATTTCTACTTTTCACACAGAGTAATGATTTTATCTGTTCCCTGTCAGATAGGTTTCTCTGGAACCTGACCAGAAGTCATCATTCTCCTCTTTCATGCCATGTTCAAATATTTTCTTTATGGCTCTTTCTCATCTTTCTATGTATGTAGTCAGGTTTTTCTAATTTTAAAAAGGATATCCACTGACCTTCCTAATTCATCTAGATGCCATCCCATCTCTCATCCTTCCTCTTCATTATGAATCTTTTTTAAGCATTACCTACTAGCTAGCTACATGGCATACCAGTGAGCTGAACTTGGAATCAAGAAGCTGTGAGTTCAAATCTTCAAATCTTATTCTCAAAGACTCTGTGACCATAGCCAAGCCACTTCTCTTTCAGTCTCCGTTTCCTCATCTGTAACATCAGGATACAAATAGTACCTACCTTCCTCATAAGGTTGATTTGAGGATTAAATGAAATAAAATTCATAAAGTACTTTGCAAACCTTAAAAAGCTACATAAATGCTGGCTGTCAGTATGTACTTGACATAGACTTGTTGATCAATTACTACCCCAGGTACATCTCGGTCCTGACAGTTGCCTAACTTTTTTACAGCTACACTCTTACTCTCCACTCTACTGAAACAATTGTATCTGTAATCAACATAAACTTTCTAACTTTCCATTCAAATGGCCTTTTAGAAATCCTTATCCTCCTTGATCTCTTCAGAGTCTGAATCTGGTAGTAATTCCCTCTTCAAGGATGGTCTTCCCTCTCTGAGTTTCACAGTTACCATAATCTCCTATCTTTCATGGTACTTCTTACACAGCTCCGTGGACTTCTCATTCTCTAACTTTTCATTATAGATCCAACATAACAGTCTGTCTAAGCTCTCTGCTGTCCTGTAGTGTTCTGTCCTCTCTTCTCCTCCTCCTCTTCCTGGTTCCTCTTTCTTTTCTTCCCCCTCCTCTTCCTTCTTTCTCCTTCTTCTTCTTTTGTTTTCTCCTTTCCACTCCACTCCACTCCTTTCCTTTCTTACTTCTTTTCTCTTCTTTTCTATCCTCTTCTTTTCTCTTTAATTTCTCTCTCCTCATTCTTTATATATGCATATATATGTATTTAAGTATATATGGATACACAATACACTCTCAGTAATTTCTAGTTTAAAAGTTCCATCTATGACTATAACCTCCAAATCTCTATGTCTCATCTTATCTTACTTCTAAGCTGTAAACCCAATTCTCCAATTCCCTACAATACAACTTAGAACCTTACCATCCTGCCAGCAATTCAAAATCAACATTTATAAAACCAAGGTCATTATCTTTCTCTCAAACATGTGCCTCTTTCTGATTTTCCTATTTCTTTCTGTGGCACTATTATTCACTCACTCTATCATGTTTGAAACTTCATGGTTCTTACTGTTCTCTCTCCTTCATGTCACAAATTCATGTACCAGGTCCTTGTAATGTCATGACCTCCACAGCTGTTAATGCATCTTCTCTTTCTTTCCATAAATACCATTCTAGCCACTTGGGATATTAAAATAGCCTCATAACAGATCTTCCACTGAGCTCTAAAATTCATTCTGGAGTAGGATTAATCATCTTCTCAGTTCTCTACATCTAGCCATCCTTAAACTTTGCTTCACACTATCAATCATTCACAAATACAAGGCACTGTCATCTTATATACATACACAATTAAAGAACAGCTTTTAATTTTCAAAATATATGCAAAGATAGTTTTCAATATTCACCCTTGCAAAATATTGTGATCTAATTTTTCTCCCTCCCTTCTTCCTTACCTCCTTCCCTACACAGCATGTAATCTAATATATTTTAAACATATGTAATTATTCTATATATATTTCCATAATTATCATGCTGCACAAAAAAAATCAGATCAAAAAGAGGAAAAATGAGAAAGAAAACAGAAAGTAAGAAAATAGCAACAAAAAGATGAAAATATTATGTTATACTCCACATTCAGTCCCCATTGTCCTTTCTCTAGATGTAGATGCTCTCTCTGTCACAAATCCATTAGAACTAGCCTGAATCACCTCATTGTTGAAAAGAGCCACGTCCATCAGAATAGATCATCTTATAATCTTTTTGTTGCCATGTACAATGATCTCCTGGTTCTGCTCATTTTGCTCAGCATCATCAGTTCATGGAAGTCTCTTCAGGCCTTTCTGAAATCATCCTGCTTATTGTTTCTTATAGAATAATAATATTCCATTACATTCATATGCCAAAACTTATTAAGCCATTCCACAATTGATGGGTATCCACTTAGTTTCCAGTTTATTGCCACTACAAAAAGGGCTGCTACAAATATTTTTCCACATGTGGGTTTTTATCCTTTCTATGATCTCTTTGGGATAAAGACCTAGTTGAGACACTGCTGGATTAAAGGGGCATATATAAATTTTTCTGCCCCTTGCTTAGAGAACAATAATCACATAAATATTACTACTCTTTATGGAAAGGATATAAAAATTTATTGCTTAATGATTTTACTTACCAATCCCTTCCACTACATATACCAAAATCTCTCATTCTTGTCTGCCACTCCATGATATCTTAAATCCCCTAAATTGAACATAAGTTCTTTAAAAATGATTACTATCTCACTTTGGTTCTTGAATCTCCAATTTCTAGTACAAAGGCTAGCAAGTAATACTCAAGGCTTGTTAATTATGTTTTTAATTAATAGTATTTTTCTCAATTATACATAAAGACAGTTTTCAATATTCTTCTTTGTAAGATTTTGAGCTCCTTTTTTTCTCCCTCTCTTCTCTCCCCAAGACAACAAGCAATCCTTTTTAGTTGATTTCCGTTTCTAACTATCTTCACTCTTGACTCCATCCCTTACAGCTGTGCGAGAACAATTTTATTGTGATCATGCTATTCTTTTGTTCAGAGGTTTACCATAGGTCCCTATTGCCTCTCAAGTAAAATTCATACTCCCTTTTCCTAGGTTTCAGGCCTTCTACAAATTGATACAGTTTTGCTTTTAATCCTGACTTCATATTATTTCCCTTCATAGATTACACTCCAGACATATTGTAAAGGCTTTTTTCTCTTTAAATCTCATATGACATTTCATTTTGTCTCATCATCATAATGGTTTTTATTTGCTGTTATTTGGTTATTTCAGTCATGTCTGAATTTTCATGGTCCCTTTTGGAATCTTTTTGGTTTGCCATTTCCTTCTCCAGTTCATTTTACAGATGAGGAAACTGAGGCAAACAGGATTAAGTGTCTTGCTCAGGGTCACCCAACAAGTAAATGTTTACACTCATGAAGATGAATCTCCCTGATTTCAAGCCTAGTATTCTATCCACTAGATACTTTATATACATTTTTCAGATGAGGAAACTGAGGCTCATCAAGGTTAAGTAACTTGCCAAGGTCATGCAGTAAATAGTAGGATTTAAAGCCAAGTATCTGTAATGCAGTTATCTTTCAATGCTGTATAACACAGCTAATTCTCTTTTTGTCTCTGTCTGTCCTTTTTACTGTGTGTGTGTGTGTGTGTGTGTGTGTGTGTGTGCCTGCCTCTCCACATCTGTCTCCATTTCTCTGTCTCTCTCTATTTCTCTCTTTTTCTGTTTTTATCTCTCTTGTTTCTCTCTCTTTCAGTCTCTGTGCTCTCTTTCTCTGTCTCTCTCTGTTTCTCTCTGTCTCTCTCTTTGTAGCTCTCGGAGTGTCTCTGTCTCTGCATGTCTGTCTGTCTTTGCCTCTCTCTGTGTGTCTGTCTTTGCTTCTCTGTGTGTCTGAATTTGCCTCTCTCTCTGTGTCTGTCTCCTTCTCCGTCTCTCTCTCTCCCCCTCTCCATATAACACACACACACACACACACACACACACACACACACACACACACACACACACTCCATTTGCCTAAATCTGGAATTATACACCTCCTGCCAAGGAGTTATAGAGAGAAAGCAAGAATAAAGGAACCAAAAGCATAAATAAACACTTGTTTCCCTTTACTAGTAGGTGTGTGTATGTGTGTTTGTACAAAGATGTACAATGTTTCATTATAAATAACCAGACCAGACCAGTATGCTTTAAAATAAGAATGCTGTAATTTGCCCAATCACACAAAAGGCAAGTATTTGTATGGGAATTGAATACACATCTTCTCGATTCAAATTCTAGCACTCTATCCATTGTATCATGTTGTATCTTAAATAATAAGGTCTCATAATAAAGAAATTTGAACCTATAAAAAATAATGACTTTCCACAAGATCACAAAGCCATTGTATAGACCTACAAATTGAATCACATACCAAGAAAACTTTCTGACTTTTTAACAAATGTAGAACGAGCAGAAATCTAGAGATCAACCAGTCCAACTTCCCTTCATTTCAGAAAGGAGGAAACAGAGGTCCAAAGAGGAGAAGATTTTTAACTACAGATCAAAGAGGTATGTATTGAGAGAGATGGGATTTGAATCCAGGTCTCTCCATTAGCAACCTTTCCATATCAACTGAAGTTGCCTTATATGCCACTTTTAATAGTTGTCTCAAAGCAGTAGTTGACCATTTGACAAAGATCAAAGTGACTTACATGAACAGATCTTAACCTATAATTAAAACAATGTTTCTTCTTTGAACTGCAAACCTCATTTTCCACTGAACCCTTTTACAGTATCCCTTTCCACTAGTCCAATGGCTACAAGCAGAAGACTATTTCTGAGATTGCAATTGCCTTGTTTGTGGGGGAACAACTTAGGTGGGAAGCTGAAACAACCACCAGATCATATAGCAATCAAAAAGCTCCATTGTGGGTGTGATTTAGACATATTTATAGGCTTGGCATACAAAGCACATCATTGGGAATGCACAGCCACTTTGTTCATTAATCATATTTTATTTTGAGTCTATTTCTCAATGAAAAGTAGCTTTCTATTTCTATTACCAAGATTAATGTGCCAAGAATACATAGCAATATAAAGTGGACTATGGTAGAAGAGAGAGGGGGGAAAGACAAAATCCTTCCTGACCTAATGTGATATATTTGCTTAGATTACAGCTTTATTTACACCACAGAGAACACTTTATTTATTTTTTGGCTTCATAACTCATTTTTGTATAAAGAAGAAAAAACTCAAGTTAAGAGTTCCTTGTTTGACTATGCTGGGCTAAATGATACCATGGAGGGAAATTCCACCTACAGCACCCTGCTTCCCATTAAAAGGAGGAAAAAAAAGAAAGGAAAAAAATTAACACATTGAAATTCAGAGTACCTTATTACCTTATTTAATTCAGACCAGGGAAGACATTTCAGAATAAAAATGGCACTAAAGTGATAGGAAGACTCAGAGCTCTGAAATGTTGACATCATATTTTCTTCAGGAAGATAATCAGCTTATCAGTATTCATTTCAACTCAAGAAAGGTCTCACAACTACACTGAAAATTTGAGCTGGCCTCATCATTTCAAGAATGTAATCTCAAGGAAATACTAAAACTATCAGGGAAGGCTAGATGCAGTTATCTTTATGTGGAAAAATGCTCTGCATTAGATCCCAGCACAATTATGGCTACAAGGTCTACTTTGGTATATGAAAGAGTTTTCTATATAAAGTATTCAGAGCATCTTAGCTACTGATGCCATTTTTCTTGATACAATGGAGCTGTATTTCAAAGGTGCGTTGCTATATTTTATTCCTTTTGCTTATAAAAACACACACAAATTGGTTAGGGAGGTAGCCTGGCAGAGTGGATAGGGTTCAGGATACAGTCAGGAAGACATGAGTTCAATCTGACTCAGAAACTTAATGTTTGTCAGTTAGCAAATATTGATGAAATACCTATTATGAGCCATGATATAAAAAAGGGCAAAACTAATCTCTGCCTTCAAGTAGCTTACATTATATTGATGGAGACATCAATACTTAAATAAAGTACATACAAGATGCAAACAGAGTAGATGGAAAGCAATGTTAGAGAGCAAGGTCTTAGTATCTGTGTGATCTTGGGTAAATCATTCAACTACTGTCCAACTTAATTTCTTCATCTGTAAAAGGGGAGTTGTAATATTGGCCCCTAGCTAACAGAGTTATTATGAAGATTAGATAATATATGTAAAGTATTTGCAAACTTTAAAGAACTATATAAATGATATCTATAGTTATTTTAATGGAAAAAATAATTCTACTTGAAGTTTCCTTCAGAAGACCTGGATTTGAGGCCTGCTGTTGTCCAATCTTATGACTTTAGATGAATCTTTTGAGTCCTCAGTCTTCCCCTTTGTAAAATCAGGGAATAGGACTGGAGGTTCTCTAAAGTCCATTCTTTGTATCTATAGCACTTAATACAGGGTCTGGCGATTAGGAGGTGCTTTATAAATGTTTATTGATTTGGTTATTCTAACTATAGCATTTAATAATTCTATTTACTTATTGTATCTAGATTTTTTTAGTTTGTTGGATTTTTAAAACTTTTTTTTTTGGTTCAAATTCCTTTTTCACTCACTGAGCTATATTTTTTAGATAAGGTAGGGAATAGATGTAGAAAGGGAGAGCTAAGATATCTGGAAACTAGAAGAGAATATCAACCAAATATGTAAGAGAAATCAGAGTTTAGGGAGAAAATGTGGTGTATGCTTCAAAATGGACAGCTTTAACAACTAAATGAAAACTTTACCTCTCCTGATTAGCAGAAAAAATGTCTAGTTTTAAAAGGATGAGAACCCAAAGACCTCCCCAAAAACAAAGAGATTTTTCCAATAGCAGATTCCTTATATTATGTGAAGAAAAACAAAGCCATTTTGTACAATGTTCCAAGAAAACAAAGACAGCAAAAGAAAGAAAAACTAGCAAGAGAAAAAATGTGGATCAATAAAGCACTAAAAGCCTCAGTGGATCTGAGAGGAAATCATAAAACAAAGTTAAAATAGTTGAAAGTTTTCCAAAAGTTGAAAGGTTCAGTTCAGGTAACTACTGAAAGTCAGAATCTCATTTGGAATCTCTCTTAAATTTGCCATTTTGTAAAAATATTTTTATCTGGCTTCAATGATGTGAAGTAATATGAACATAGTCAAAGAAAATACTGCAATTTCTGAGGTGAAAACATGTATCTATTTTTTTTCTTTTAAAATCCTATTTTTAAAAACTGGCTCAATTTCATATTTTATCATAAGAATCTTTTACTCCCAAACATTTGCCAAATCAGGCCAATGAATTCCTTTTTAAAATGTTTTGTGAAAACTTTAACTTATCATTTAAAAGACTCTTGCTAAAAGATCGTACCCAATTCATTAATTTTCAAAGAAGTAATTTCACCCATACAAAAATGTCTCCATCATCTCAACAATTTGGATGTTGCCTTTAAAGGTGAAGAGAGCAAAGTATCCTAGTCCATTCTGAGTGATTCTTGTCCATATCCTCCCACAAATCTGTTACAAGGGATCCAACAAACATCATGGGTTTGCCACTCTTCTATCACATAACTTAGACATATTATGTCTATATTAGATATTTAAACTACTCACCTGTTCTTCCTCAACCCACTTCACACCCAGCCTATTTTCTCTTTTGAACATGCATTTCCCTGAGTTCTTTACTCCTATTCTTCTCTGAAGTTTGCTATTTCCCACAAGTCAGAGACTACTCACACCTACTGTGAACTTATTCATTCACCTCCCTCAGATACTCATTTTCCATTTTTCTTAGATTTTGCATTCCTCTCATATAATTACAATGGGAGAAAATTAGGATTAAAAAGATGAGCCTTTGTTTCTGGAGGAAGTCTGAGGTTATCAATTGACCTTTTAAACTAACTTCCTGAAGGAAATCCAATACATTTCTGTCTTCCTATATCAATCTAGGTTGTAATAGATTTTGACTAATAGATAATTGATAATAGATTTTGATGGAAAAAATATAAGAATATTATAGCTTAAAGTGACTTTGGAAATCATGTAATATAAACCTTTCATTTAATTTAACTCTTCATAAACAGAAGTCCTGAGAAATTTAAGTAGTCTGTTCAAGGTCACGTTAGTTAATAGCAAAGCCAACATCCAGATCCAGGTCCCTTGACTCTAAGTGAAGGTCTCTTTCCATTGCTTCATGCTGATAATTTTTAGGGGGGCAGAGTGGGACAGAAAGAAGACTGAAATGTAAAATTTCATTAGCATGGGAAATTTCAGTGAGGAGACTTTCTTTTTTTTGAAGATTGTAAACTATTCTTCAATTCGAGTTTTATACATAACTACTTCAAAAGTTCATGAGTTGCTCAAGTCACAGATAGTAAATGTCCAAAACAGAAATTGAACCCAGGACTTTGAGGTCAATTCTTCATTCATCATCCAGTTGCCTCTCTAATTTTTAATTAACAATTTTTAATCTAAAAATATTAAGTCTCAATCTCAGGATTAGTGACCTTTCTTCACTGCTGTTATGCAAACTCTTCAATATCACTTGATACCTGTCAAATTACAGGCTTCCATGAACTTGAACTACTAAATTATTTGATGTGGATGTAGAAGCTATGTGTGTATAATTTCTTCCAGAATTGATTTTTGTAGAGACCTCCAATAAGTCAACAGTTTAAATGACTGAAGTAGAAAAATTGTACATCCTGTGTTCCAGGGAGGCTTCTCAGAATCCTCTCATTACCAACTCAAAATTACAGTCATTCATAGCTATCTTACATACACCACAGTGGCACATTAGTCCAATGATGCACATTTAGACTTGGAACTTCTATAATTTATTTATAATTGAATACAATATTATTCATTTATCCAAACAGTAATCAATTATATCAATTGTCCAATAATACTCCTTTCTTTTTTTTTAAATCTAGATCTATGATTCTATCAATTTACAGAACTATATATTTGGATATTCCTTCTGCTCATGAAGAAGGAAGGGGGAATAGGAAGTAAACAAGCATTTACTAATTGCCTACATCAATAGTCTCTGACATTGAAAAGATTGTAAAATTGGTAAAACTAAAAAGAAAATAAAAGAAAAAATCTAGAAAGGAAGAAGGAAGGCAGGAATAAACATTAAGTGCCTAATATGTACCTGGAACTGTATTAAGCATTTTCCAAATATTATTTCATTTAATCCTCCCAACAAGCCTTTGAAGGAGGTGCTATTAGTAATTAAATGTGAGAAAACTGAGGCATCCAGAGATTAAATGGCTTCCCCAGGCTTACATAAGTAATAAACTGTCAGAGGCTGGACTTGATCAGGTCTTCTTGACTCCAGGTCCAGTGCTCTTCTATACATTCTGCCACCTATTTGTCTATGAAAGGCAACTTGTTGCAGAAATAATCAGACACCATATTTTGAAAAAACAAAAAATAAGTTCACTCAAAGCACTGGTATTTTTCTTCTTTTTTTCAAGTTTTAACTTTTCATGTGACATTTTAAAATTTATGTTTAAGATATGTCTGTATGTTAATAAAACTGTCAAAAATTATTTTAAAATATTCACAATAAATTAATTTTACAGAAAGGAATAAGCTTGTCATTTGTGAAAAAAAACTATAAAAAGGGATTTGTTATTTATCTTCATATCACAAATCTAGAACTTGAAAAATACCTCAAAGATCATCTAATCTAGTCTTCTTCATTTCACAGATTATAAAAAAGAGGTCTAGAATTCCAGGTTATAAAAATGTTAAGTGACAAAGGTAAGAGTTAAACTCTTATTTAGGACTATTATCCTATGATTTGTGGGTGTACATAGAGTATATACCTGGGAAGTTCGCTTCACCATTGCATACTTGTAATTAATTTTTTAACTTAAAAGCAAGAATTTTCTGAGGTTCTGAGTATGTTTCATTGACTTGTCCATGATGACACATAGCTAATATATTTAAGAGATAGTAATTGAACCCCAATCATCCATACTGCAAGGCTAGTTTTCTACCTGCTATATATATATATTTTTTCCCCTTTTAAATAGAATTTTATTTTCTAATTTTATATTAAAGCAATCTCTAATTTTATTCATTTTATATAAAATGAGCTCCAAATTCTCTTTCACTCCCACCAACTGCTCTCTCCCCAAGCTGATAATACTTTGATATATTACATATGAGCAATCATGTAAAACAGATTTCCATTATTCATGCTATGAAAGAAAAAACAAAACAGAAGGAAACACATACACAAAATAGTATGCACTGATCTGCATTCAGATTCCATTATTTCTTTAGCTGGATGTGGATAACATTTTCCATCATAGGTCTGGAATTGTCTTGGATCATTGAGAAGAGCTAAGTCAATCACAATTAATCATCACACAGTATAATTGCTACTGTGCATAGTGTTGTTTGGTTCTGCCCACTTTACTTTATATCAGTACATGTAAGTCTTTCCAAGTTTATCTGAAATCTACCTGCTTGTCATTTCTTTTTAGCAAAATAGCATTCCATTACATTCATATACTACAACTAATTCAGCCATTCTCCAATTGATGGGCATTCCTTCAACTTTCAATTTGTTGCCACCACAAAAAGAACTGCTATAAATATTTCTGTATATGTAGTTTCTTTCCCCCTTTTTTATGATCTCTTTGGGATGCAAGCTTGATAGGAATATTGCTGGATCAAAGGGTATGCATAATTTGAATGCCCTTTGAGTATAGTTCATAATTTTCAAGACACCATTTCAGAAATTAGAAAGCCCCAACTTAAAGATTCCTTCTAGCCTATATTATTATAAAAGACTGCTAGCCAATCTTCTTACTTTCCTTAGTTTTTTTTAAGTTTTTATTTTCATAATGCAAGATAGATGATTTAAACCAAGAAAGGATTTTCAAGTTCATCTAGTCCAACTCTTTTTATATTTTACAGGTGTGGAAGCGTGATCAGTGACATAAGAAATAAAACTAGAGAGCCAAAATTTGAACTAGGGTCTTTAGATTCTAGACTCAATACTCTTTCTACTTGACCATGTTTTCCCTAGAGCACAGTCCTTTTAAATTTCTCTTCTGAGAGTGTTGGCCAATTGTGAATCTCTATTTGTTTGATTAATAATAATAGTATTTGTCATTTTAACAAAACTTACTTCCCACACAGAAGGGAGGTTTTTATAAATCAAAGAAGTGTAAAATGTTGGCTGAATCAATTAGGAAAGGATGCACATCACAAACCTTGACATTTTATGGATGTTTCAAAGCTGATTTTGAAAGGATGACATCCATCTCTATTAGAGAATATAGTTCCAATATTCTAATGATGAATGCTTGTGGCTTAATGAACCACTTTTCTGAGACTAAAACAGTATATATTTTTGAGGTCAGGAAGTACTTAATTTTTGTTTTTGTATCCCCAGGATCTGGCATAGTATCTTGCATTTAATATGCACTTTATGGTAGAACTGTCTATCTGTACCAATGGAAGAAATTTCTTTACCAGAGGTCCTCTAAATCAATTAAATCATAGGTCTGATCAAACAAAAATGACAAGTGCAGTATAGTAATTCTTAGATAATCATAGAATTCTCTTGCATTTTATTAGTACACTGGTGTAAATAAACCTATTGTCATTAGTATTTAACTCTAGTATTTTCCTACTATTCCTAGTATTTCCAACTAATATTTCCCATAGAATACCTCCCTCCACAACAATATTTAAAATATGTTGGGTGAGTCATATAACAAGCATTTATTAAGTATTTTCTCTGCACTAGGCATTGTACTAATTAATGGAAATACATATACTAGTAAAAAGACAATCCCTGCCCTCAAGGAGTTTTATTCTATTTTTGAAAATTTATTTTATTTTCAATTTATAGAATAAAACAAGCATTTCCATAATATAACAAAAAGATGATTGCACATGAAACTGCAAATATACTATGTACAACTTGCTTATTAAGGAATTTATATTCTGATGGGGAAGACAAAATACAAAAAGGAAGCTGAAAGGGCAAGAAAGAGATCTGGAAGAAAGAAGATAAGAGCTAGAGTTAGCCTAGTGAAAAATCAAAACGGAAACAGTTGTGGGGAAGGAGTGTGTGTGTGTGTGTGTGTGTGTGTGTGTGTGTGTGTGTGTGTGTTGGACATGATTAGAACTTGGGAAGAATGAATTTGAGAGAAGAATTTGTAAGCAGGGAATCCCATTAGAAGGTTATCAAAATAGGCATGAAAAGGGGATGGAGTCAAGATGGCAGAGAGAAGCCAGAAGCTGTCTGAGCTCTTCCCAGTTTCCCTCAGAAACAACATTAAATAAAGCTTTTAAAATAATTCTGGAGCAACAAAATCCACAAAAGACAGAGTAAAACAAATTTCTAGCCCAAGATAACTTAGAAGCCTTTCAAGAAAGGTCTGTCGGGTAAGAGGGAAGCATGACACAGAGCAGGCAGTGTCCAAGTAATCTAACAGGAGGCTAAGCCAGAAAACAGATTAACAACTGATGTCCCATCATTTGGGCTCAATAGGCCAATGACACAAAAGTTGGATATGAGATCTCCAGCCCCAGCACAGCAATAAAATCACCAGTTCTGAAACCCAAGGCACATCAATCATGACTAGACCAGGCCACCCTAAATAAATGGCAAGCTGCCATCTCCAGAGGCCTCCATATAGAAAGCCAATGACTAAGTCCCTGGCCCCTAGAGCAAAAATTGTTTGACAGTATTTATTTATACCCAGGTATAGAGATCAACTTTTAAAAATGAGTAGAAAACAAAAGAGCCCTGAACATAGAAAGCTACTATGGCAAAGATCAAAGGGAAGACCAAAACACAAACTTGGAAGAGGATGACAATGTCAAAATGTCTACATGCAAAGCCTCAAAGAGCAACAAGAATTTGTTTCAAGCCCAAATAGTCCTCTTGAAAGAGCTCAAAAAATAATTTAAGAATCATGTAAGAGAATAGAAGAAAAATTGGGAAAAGAAATGAGAGTTATAGAAAAATTATGAAAAAAGAATTAACAACTTGAAAAGGAAGCACAAAAATTCACTGAAGAAAACAACTCTTTAAAAATAGAATTGGTCAAATAACAAAAAAAGCCACTGAAGAAACAATGCCCTGAAAAGTAGAATTAGCCCAATGGAAAAGGAGGTACAAAAGCTACCTGAAGAAATCAATTCTTTAAAAATTAGAATTGGGCAAGTGGAAGCTAATGAGACCAAAAAAAAAAAAAAAAAAAAAAAGAATCAGTTAAACAAACAAACAAACAAAACAAAACAAAAACCAAAAAATATGAAGAGATCATTAACTGGAATAATTTCCATAAGAATTAAGAGCTGGGAGTAGATGTAAGAAGTATCTTAAGAGTAGAATCAATAGGAGTTGTTACCTGTTTGCATATTTGGGATCAGAAAGAGGGATAACTCAAGTATGTCTATATGGTTGGAAAATGCAATGACTAGTTGTGTTGTTAATATCATGATGGTGAAGTGGAAAGAATACTAAATTTGGAATCACAGGTACAGAGCTCCAATCCCAATTCTGCTGGTATCATCTTGGGCCAGTCACTTTCCATCTCTGAGCCTCAATTTCCTTGAATGTAAAATAGTTCACTTGATGATCTCTGTATTTTCCATTTCTAGCGTTATGTACAACAAAATGGTTATTGTTATTGTAATAGGATCCTGTGTTTACTATTGATATCAAGAAACATTTCTGACGAGACTTTGGTAGACACATCATATATCTCTAACATGCCCATAATTTGATTCCTTTTCCCATATAGAGGTAAAATGGGTAAACAGACTCAGGGGAAATTGGCAAAAATCAGCCATACAAAATCCCATCAGAATCATAGGATTTTTATTGAAAATGACCATAGAGGTACCTGGTCCAACTCTGATTTTGCAAATGAGTAAACACTGAAGAAAGTGATTTATACAAGATCACAAAACTAATTGTTAAACAGAAAATGAAGAATTAGAATTCATGTAATCTGGCCACAAATCTATTTTTTTTTCTTTTTTTCCCTATGTATTATTATTTTTGTTGAAGTTTTTTTTTATTTTCAAAACATATGCAAGGATAAATTTTTCAGCACTGATCCTTGAAAAACCTTGTGTTCCAATTTCCACCTCCTCTTGGCCTTCCTCCTTCTTCTAGATGGCATATCATCCAATATATGTTAAACATGGTACAAATATATGTTAAACCCAAAATAGGCATACGTATTTATACTATTATCTTGCTGCACAAGAAAAATCAGATAAAAAATGAGAAAATAAAATAAAATTCAAGCAAACCACAAAAAAAAAATAGAAATTCTATATTGCAATCCATCCTCAGTTCCCATAGTCCTCTCTCTCAGTGTAGATGGCTCTCATCATCACAAGATCATTAGAAAAGGCCTGAATCATCTCATCGTTGAAAAAAGCCATATCCATCAGTACTGATGATTATATAATCTGGTTGCCATGTATAATGATCTCTTGGTTCTGATCACTTCACTTAGCATCAGTTCATGTAGGCCTTTCCAGATCTCTCTGAAATCATCCTGCTGATCATTTCTTATAAAATAATAATATATCATACCATTTGTGTACCAGAACTTATCCAGCCATTCTCCAATTGATGGGCATCCATTCAGTTTCCAATTTCTCACCACTACAAAAAAGGCTGCCACAAATACTTTTGCACATGTGGATATCTTTTCCTCTCTTTGGGATATAAGCCCAGTAGAAACATTACTGGATCAAAGAGTATGAGTTTGATGTAGTCTTTCCTTTAAAAAAATCTCCAGAATAGGAAAATACATTAAGATGCCTCAAGAAAGTAGGAAGAAAAAAATTAAGGTCTCCTCACTCAATTGTAGTAAGCCATTTGGGAAGGGCCAGGATACTATTCCAAAAATTTAAGAATTCCAATCTAAAAATTTTGCCTGATAGGATTACTGTGAAAGATTCTTAACAAAATTTCCTGTTTTCTCTTGTTTTTTAAATTCTTTTCAGCTTTTATTTTATAACACTGATTTATTGATTTTCCTTATTCACAGACCTGATAATACTACTCTCCTACACAAAAATCAAGTACCAAGGTTCCATGATGTATAGAGTGCTGAATTTAGAATCAGGAAGTCATCTTACTGAGTTCAAATCCGACTTTAGCCATGCAGGTCATATGATCCTGGGCAAATCACTTGACCCTCTTTGCTTCAATTCCTTCAACTATAAAATGAGCTTGAGAAAGAAATAGCAAACTACTCTAGTGCCTTTGCCAAGGGAATCCTAAATGGGGTCATGATGAATCAGATATGACAAAAATAAGTAAACAGTAACAAACTTAAAAATCCATGAATCTAATTTAATATAACAGTAGTCTCTAAAGTAGGATGGCTGACTCCAGCTTCCATCCCATTCTACTTTCAATAGTCAACTGACAGTCAACCATGGGATTTATCTCTAATGCAACTCACATCCCAACACTGTCACTTCCCCATGTTGTGCAAACTCTCACCTTTTCCTTAGCCTAGTGTAGGCCCTTTAGAATAAAAAAAAACCAGCCACTATCCAGCATAGTTTCTCAGGATCCACTAGGAAAATTTCACCACCTCCTGCTAGCCTCTATTTTACCTTGTGACCATGTCAGGAAAGAATTTTGCTTCTCCCCTTTTCACTTTGGGTAACATAGAATAAGTCACAAGATGAGCAGACATAGATGAATTGTGATCTGAGTTGCAGATATCTGAGTTGTAATTGCAAATCAATTATAAACATTTTCTCCCAAAGCCTATTACCTTCAAAGGCATCACTATTTTTTCTAATCACCTAGGAGTTATCTTTAATTACTTGCTTATACTCTTCTTCATATCCAACCATTCACCAAATCTTGTAGCTTTTACCTCCACTTCTGCCCCATACTTTCTATTTAACACAGTGAACACTTTGCTCAATTCAAGCCCTCTTCACCTCTCAACTGGTAAGTTGATCTCTCTATAATAAATCTCTTCCTAGTCCAACTTATCTTCCACAGACCTGTAAAAGTAATTCTCTTAGCACACAAGCTTGACTATGTCACTTACCAATTCAAAAAATTCTCATGACTTCTACTGACTCTATGATCAAAGTATTATTTGATCATTTTTTAAATTTTAAATTTCTTTTGGGAAGCAAGTTTTATAAATAAATATACATGTGCATATAGGAAATATATGCACATAATTTATAACCAAAATAAATATATACATATTGAAGTCATGCCCCAAGATGTTTACTAAATGGGTTATGTCATCAAAACAATTTGGAAACTATTATCCTGTAGAATAAAATATAGTATCTTGGCATTCAAGGACCTCTATAAATATGGCATTACTGTATTTGTAGATTGTCTCATACTTCTTCCTTTTTTCTTTCTATTTAATAGAGTAAAATTGGATTATCTGCTATGTTTGCCATATTAGCCCTCTCCTTACTCCTTTTGCTACTTGTTCCTGTTGAAATCCCATGGATCCTCTAAAAATGGGCTGATACCACCATCTTCTTAATCCAATCAATCAAATGCATTTCCTCTCTTCAAATACTAATGAGAGACAGACACAGAGAGAAAGATAGAGACAGAGACAGAGTGACAGAGACAGAAAGATAGAGACAGAGATACAGAGAAATATTTAGGCATAAGTGGATAAAGGATTCTGGGCCTGATGTCATGAATACTTGAGCTTGGACACTTAGTAACTGTATGACTCTGGACAATCCATTTAACTTGTTTGACACAGTTTGTTCATCTGTAAAATGAAAGAAATAGCAAACCACTCTGAGAACCAAGAAAACCTCAAATGGAGTCATGAAGAATCACATGGGCCTGAAAACAACTAAACTGAGGCAAATAGGGTTAAAAAGTCTTGAATGGATTATACTGCTAGTATGTATCTGAGGACAGATTTAAGCTCATGAAGATGATTCTTTATGATTCTCAGCCTAATGCTCTATTCACTGCCTTACCCAGATGCCCCATAGTAGATGCTATATAAATGCTTTTTTTCCCTTCCCTTCTTTTCTTTACCAGTTTCATTGAGGAACTTGATAAGTGCAAAGAAACTCAGGGCTCTCTGACTCTTCTTTCAATGTCTGTGAGCTCTGTTTTGAACTGCTGACACCTCACTCTATTTCACTGCTGCCCCCAGTGATAATCAGATGAAAATGTGTGGAGAAAATTGCTATGTTAACTCTGATGCTTTACTGAATTATGATATGACCCAAAAGATATTATCAGCACCCACTAGCGGTAATCCTTCATTTCCTATCTCTCAGCAGACAAAACTGACGATGTTCCCCAAGCTCTCTAGAGTCAATGGCCAGTTTTCAATATTTTTTTTTCTCTTTAGAGTTCTCCCCTCTTGCCCCAGCATTTTAGGAAAGAGGTGAACTAAAGGTAATGGTATCTTCACCATCATTCACTGTCTCAGCAGGTTCCTCCCTAAGTAATCTGACAAATGTGAAATAAGACCGCTTATCAATTTAAAAAAAAAAAGTGTGCCCAGAGGCTTTCAGGGTTGAAACAAGAACCTGCTGGTTGCTGCAAATCTCCCATCAGTGCATTTCAGTCTGACACTTAATATTCAAACCAAAGTCCAAGTTCTATACTCTGAGGATAAAACTCAGTAATAACACATGAATTCTCAGTCTGACAGACTCAGCATACAAACCTCTAGTTAAGCCTCATTTAAGAGTTTTCAACTACAAATGGACTTGAGCTTTAAAAAAAATGTAGAAAGACAGTAGCAGTGAAAGAATAAATCTCTCCTCTAATCTGCTGCCAATTGCAAAATCTGCAAAGATAAAAAAGCAGAAACTTTTATCGTTTTCATTAGTTTGTCTTCTGAAATGATAGTTTCTTCAAAAAAAGTGCAAAAGTTTCACTTTATAGGTGTGTGTTTGTATAAATTAAAATTTTGCATAACATATATATGTATATATATAGAGAGAGATATATATATAGATATACTATAGATATATATTTAAATATTTAAATATTGTTGTTTTGTTTTTTTGCTGTTCAAAGACAGACAAGGCATCAGGGAGGCGATGTCAGGACATGAATTAGATTTAAGTGAGGGACAATTGTGCAGTCACCAGTCTGACTTTCTCCTCCAGAGTCATCTGGGTCCAGTGGCAAGATATAGATCAGGATGAGTGGAGATGACCTTCAGAAGTAAAATTAATAGAGAAGAGTTAATTGCCCTGACAAAGGATTTTTTTTAACAATCTGTAATATGTATGGTATGTGTTGTTTGTGAAAACAAAGTTCTTATAACTCATATTGGGAGAAGCTTCATAGTACTGTGAATAATCAGTCAATCATATATTTAACAAGAGGTTAGTTCAAATCTGGTTTTTGGTATACACTGGCTGTGTAACTGTGGGCAAGTCACTTAACCTCTTAGTGTTCCCAAGTAACTTTATATAAAACTACAAAATTATAGAGCAGGTACTAACTGCCTTGCCAAATGGAGTTTCCCAGTAAATATTTGTTTGTCCCAGTGAAATCTTAAGTGTGGTATCCTCCTGCCTCCTTTTCACCCCCCCAAAAGCAAATATTGGCCTAAAATAGTGAGTTTTCCCCACACATTCTTTGTTTCTTTTATATTTCATTTACAAGTTTACATGACATATGACTATACTGGAAGTACTCTGCAGATAATAAAAATGTGTCCTAAATAAATAATGAATTCTCATACTGTTGAGAAAGTGAAATCTTGAACTGCTAGAGATATGTTGTATACTTGATACAAGGACCATTTTATCTCCTTAACTACTAGAATGTTTCTACTTCAGATCTCAAGTAAACACCTTTACTATCTCTTCCTTTAAAAATTACCCTAAGTTCATACACTACATAGTCTTCTCCCTCTGAATTATACGATGTTTTGTAAAATTGTTAATGATACAACATTGCATATAGCAAACCATCTTTTCAAAAGACCTTTGTTATATAAGCACAACATGTTATTATGGAAAGAATTTTATTGTATAAGGGTCTGTGGAAACTGACAGGGGTGATGAGTATTACCTCCCTTCCCCCCAATGGATTGCATGTCCATTGGCTCTAAATCTTTCCCACCTCCCCCCTCCTAAATTTCATAACTTATTCTTATATGCTGTGGGAAAGGCAGAGCAATGTCTTTGAAGACAAAGGAACCCTAGATATTCCCAAGTATTTGTTGAATGTTTATGATGCAAAAACTTCTATTTTGGATACTTGCAATGTAAAGGTAGTCACTTAAAGCAGGAATACTATGTAGTTACCAAAGGTAGTGACAGAAAAGAATGACAGCTAGACCCTCTACTTATGGAGTTCATAATATAGTAGGAAACATATGAATTCTCCATCACCTTAGTTTCTTGATGTCATAGTCTTTTCTTAGCCTCTATTCTATTAGAGCTCCCAAAAAACATGGCCTTCTCTCTTTGGAATTTCTCAAAGCACCCCTTAAAACATTATTAAGGAGTTCACAGCTCCATACTGACCTGGTAATCCTTTTGAAGATTTAACATTCTCCATCAATAAAGATCTGATGATATTCATAAGACATTGTTCTGTATAATTATTAGGCTCTATTTTCTGAACTTCTACATAGAAAGTTGTCAAATGCTAAAAAGATGTCTTCATCTTGTAATGGCAAAAATAAAAAATAAGTGTATCCCATGATTAGCCTGCTTGCTCTCTCTTCATCTCTACCTAGCTTCCTCCAAAGCACAGCAACGATGCCACTTTCTGTATGAGAAAATATCTATTGATCCTCATAGTTCATGGGTTTTTAACTAGTAGTCACTGAATTTTTAAAATATTTTATAACTATTTAAAAATAATTAGTATCATTTATAGTCCTATATATTTTATTTTATACATCAAAAAAACTGTTTCTGAACAAGAGTTCATAGGCTTGGGGGGAGGGGCAGCTAGGTGGCGCAGTGGATAGAGCACCAGCCCTGAATTCAGGAGGACCCGAGTTCAGATCTGGTCTCAGACACTTAACACTTCCTAGCTGTGTGACCCTGGGCAAGTCACTTAACCCCAGCCTCAAAAAAAAAAAAAAAAAAAAAAAAAAAAGAGTTCATAGGCTTCACCAGAATGTCAAATGAGCTCAAATGCACCAAAAAAAATTTAAGAGCTCTAGTCTTAAGTGTTACTATTCTGTCCTCATTCAAAATCATTTAGCTTTTAACATGTTTATTTGTGTGTGTGTGTGTGTGTGTGTGTGTGTGTGTGTGTGTGTGTGTGTGTGTGTTGTATTGACTAAATGGCATACATATTGCTTCCCCCATTAGATCATAAACTTCTTGGAAGCAGGGACTGTCTTTATTTTTTCTACTTGCCTTTTTCACAGTGTATTCTGATGCTCAAAAAAATTGATTGCTAAATTGAAGGGTAATCTATGTCTACCAGCTTATCTACATAAAATGAAACAATTGCAAACCTTGGACGGCATAAACAACAGAGCATTAACCTCAAAATTAGGAAGACCTGGGTTGGAGTTCTGTATGTAGTACATACTACTGGCTGTGTGACCATGGCCAAATCACAATTCTCTTATGTCCAAGACAATTCCCCAAGACTAGAAGCTGAAGACTAGGTACTAATCTATATGACTTGAGGGAGTTCACTGCCTAGAATTTCCTCAAACCAATGAAATGAGAGGAGTAAACCAAAGACAAAAATAACCTCTTAAAATGTAAACCCTTGAAAGCAAGCTTTACTGAATATTTGCTTTAGTGTTTTCAGAGCCTAGCAAAATGTTTGGCTCACAGAAGGTGTTAAATAAATGTGTTTTGATTGATTGTTGGATAAATATCTTGACTTTTATATATGTACCATTTTCATACCTGTAGAGTTAAAAATTTTCAGAGGAAAAAAATAATGCATTTCCTTGGTTATTGACAAGAGCTACTATGTTCTTAATTCTCATCCAAACATATGACAGAGCTAAAAGGAAACATGTTTTTCTGCAGCCTTTATCCCATTCCTATTCCAACCAATAATGCTACAAAAGTACTTTTAAGAAGGAGAAAAAATTCTAGACACAAAGTTTTCTTTGATATTCTAAAAACACTGAAGTTTCTCATACATGGTAAACCCAGAATAAAATGCAGGTCTAGCAACAGCAGGGACTCATATTTATTTAATATCAAAAGACAGGCTTACTCTAATTTTAAGCACAAGCAATATATTTAAGCATGGTCCAGATTTGTGAGACAAATTTGAAGAAGAGAATTGAATATTCAAACATTATAAAATTATTCATTTTGGAATTTATTTCGGTAATACATACTCCTAGTTCATTTTAAAATAGGATTCAATGCATAAAAAATTAAGTTTACCTGATGTTTTTTAGGAACATGTACTTTGTATGAAAGACTGTTCTGAAAACTCCAAGATGAATGAAAACAAAGCTTCCTTCAAAAATCCCTAGTGGACATAGAAAGGCTAATGGCCACTACTAGACTTGCTAATCAAAGTGGAAAATGGAGGCAATTATATAGATAAATAAAGAAAGAAATGGTATTTTCCCTTTAATTATCTCTGTTTACTTTAAGCAAATGTTTTTTGAGACTACAGATCACTGAAGAAAGGGTATTAGCTTTTAAGTTAGAAGACATGCCCTCTTTTCCACTATGTAAATTATATATGAATGTGTACATGCATATACATATATGTACATTATACATATCTATGCATATGAATATATATACTCTTGATCAATTTAGAGATAGAAAAGGATTAAGAATTAGAATAACTTCAATAACGTTTTAAAAACATTTTTGAAAATTATAAGGGACTTTCTTAACTGTAAAAGTGCCATATATATGTGAACTATTAGTAATAGTCACAACAGAATTTTAGAATCAGAAGAGCTCTTAGAAGTCATCAAGTCTAGCCCCTTTTATTTTATAGAATGAGGTTAAGTGACTTGTCCAGTGTTACACAGCTATTAAGTAGGTGTCTGAGAAAAGACTTCTGTTCACTGAGAATATGTCAATTCTTTGACTTTTTGTTGACTTTGTATGTACAAAGATGCCCTTAAAGTTAGAAATTAGTCACAGATTTAAAGCTGGAAAGAATATTAGAGGTGATCTAATTTTCCTTCATATACATATACACTTAACATTAGCATGCATGTGTGTTTGTATGTGTGTGTATATAGATAGATAGATAGATAGATAGATAGATAGATAGATAGATAGATAGATAGATACATGCACATATATTTGTGAGAAAGAGTTGCAAAGACAAAAAAGTTCTATGACATTCTCTAGAACTTCTCCCTAATATCAATCAATGAGATGAAAGTGAATGTGGTGACAACAGGAGAGGGAGAGAATCAGTAAACTAGATACTACATCATGGGCATCATGGGGGAAAAAAAACTCAGTTACTTGAGCAAATTTTACTTCCTTGAATCATCGTGTTGGTGTCATAAAGAAATAGACTAAAACTATTTTAAAAAATTGAATTTAACAGCGATAACAATGATAGTACCTATGACTTGTTCTTTATTGTCATAGCTTCTCCTGTAATTTTGAGACTTGCTAAATTCCTTGGCTGGTTGTCAATGCTACCATCAGCAAGAATTGGGAAGAAGAACAGGAGAAAATTTTTTAAAAAATTTACAAACAATAGTATTATTTAAGGAATATTTTACTTAAGCCAGAGGCCTTCAATTGTGTCACCTGAGTCTTTGTTTATATTTCCCCACAAAAAAGGCTTTTTTAAAAATTAACTCTTCTATTCACTCTTTATGTTTTATGGTTTCCTTGGTATTAACCTCTAAGGGAAACATAAACCTCACAGCAGAGTTTTCAAAAGGTTCTACATAAAATGTACTTGTGAATATAATACACGGGATGAGGAGAGGAGGAAAAAAAAGAAATATATGTAAATAAGAATATGACACAGCAACTTTATTCCAAAAGAATGGCAATATATTTTAATACAATCTAAACAACAAAATAAAGGGAGCATCTACTCCATAATATCTCTAATTAAATTGGGGAGACCAGCCCAGCTCAACACAGCTCTAGTGTTCAGATTAATATTTTTCTTCTATAAGTTATTAAATATCACAGAAAAAAGCTAAATACTTTATACTATGAGAGCACTGATAAAGGAATTTCTTCTTATCCTTTTTTTCAACAGCCCCATTCACAAAAATAAGATGTACAGCTGATTGTTCCAATTAATTTTTTGTGTAATACAAAGGAAAGAAGAAAAGAAAAAAAAAATTCTTGAAATGTTTTTTAAACTTTTAGTTTTATCCTCAAGTTCAGTTACATTTGTTTCAACTTCCAGTCCTATTAAGATTTTCCAAAGCATTATTGTTGCTTTTCCACAAGCACTTAATGTGTTTCCTCTGTTCATCTAGATAGCTTGTGTTTCATCCAATTATGTTATGTGTGGATGTCTATTTCTCTGGACACATACATACATATTAATGCTCTATTTATCCTTCAAACTTAGTCCCCTCTAACCTTTCCAATCTTCTTACACCTTATTCCTCAGGATGCAATCTTTGATCCAGTGATATTGGTTTCCTGCCTGTTCTGTGAACAAGAAACTATATTTTTCAGATCCTGTAGGTAGTTTGCTTTGTATATGTTTATTTGCATGTTGTCTCCCCCATTGGACTTTACCCTCCATGATGATAGCGACTGTCTTTTGCCTCTTTTTGCATGCCCCTCTGCTTAATGTACCTGGCACATAGTATATGCTTAACAAATGATTACTGAATTGGACTGAAATATATGTATGGATGCATTTATTTAGATAGACCATAGAGGATACACAGATATGTAGTTACAAAGATAAATAGATATAATGTTCAAACTTATCAGAAAGCTGTTATCTCATTTAAAAATAGAACTTATGGATTTCTTAAAAAGGAAGGAAACTACTTCTTTTCAAAATAATGATGGATGATTTCCTTCTTATATTTTTGTCCTTGTTTTTCCTTTCTTCCCTGTGACACATTCTATATCATATAAAGATAATTTATATATAAGTATGTACATACATATAAGTGTGCAACTTATAAAACTAGAATTCCTCTATTGAAGCTAACATTTAATCTATACATGTAGAATCTGTATCCTGGGTTGACTCTTCTAAGCAACATAGAAAATTTTTGAGAAAGAATTACTTGGGTACCTTCAACAATGGTATTCTATTGTGCTCAGTGGATTTAATTTACTACTGAGAAGTGTTTCCATTCATACACAAGGATACTATTATTACTGCTACTCTTGCTGTTGATATTATTACAACCACCATTACTACTACCACCATCATCACCACCACCACCAAGACTACTACTACTATCACTACTACTACTACTACTACTACTACTACTACTATCACTACTACTACTACTACTACTACTACTACTACTACTACTACTACTACTACCACTACTACTACTACCACTACTACTATCACTACTACTACTACCATCACCACCACCACCACCATTGAAATCCTGTGTTTTAGGTTTTACAAAATGTTTTAAGTACATTATCTCATTTGATGCTCCCAATTTGATGCACTCTGGGATTGGTGTTATTGTTATCTCTTCTTTCAGATGGGGATATTGACTGAAAAAAGTCAAGTAATTTGTCCAAAGTGATATAACTAAACAAAAGTCTGAATTAGGATTTGAACTTAAACTCACTGAGCCCAAGCCCGACACTCTATCTACCACACAACCCAATTGCCTTTCAATTCTAGCATTCATTATATTCCAAACTAGAAACAACAATGCCCTTAATTTATATTTTATATAGCTATCCAGATGAATAAAAAACTAACCTATGGCAGAAGTGAACTAATAATGGGTCACACTATAACTTCATATTCACCATTTTAAACCCACAAATCAAGGATCTAAAATATTGTTTTCTGTGATGTAAATTATAAACAATTACATGTAGTTTTAAAGAATCACTGAATCTCAGAAGGATTTGGTTATTTGGTCATTGTCATTTGGCAAGTAAGTGTGAGAGGCAAGATTTAAATTCAGATCCTCATGGCATCAACTCCTGAACTATGCTGAGTGTACCACTAGGCTATGCTACCTCTCTTCAATTCATATAGAGATAATAATCATTGCAAATTATGATATATTACTTATAATTAATTTTGCAAGTGAAACCATGTAATTTCTTTAAAATCCTTGGGTGCCTACCATTACAATTTATGATGATTTTCACTTTCCTTTCATGGCTCAAGATGGTTCACCAACTTTTGCAATTCTGAACCCTTTCCTCCATTTCACTTAATGGGAGTAGTGGTCTTTTCCCAATCTTGTTGCATCTTCTACTACTTCCCTACATTCATCTTGTTACGCTTTTATATTCAATTTTTCTCATTTCATTATCAACTATCAAAGGTATTCAGATTTAGTCAGTTCTCTCTCTTCCTCCACATTGCTTTATAAAATCATTATTTGTATGCTGTGAACTGATTTTTTATGTTACTCCTTCAACTTTCTCTCCTTTACTGCTGGTCTTAAATCCCCACTACATTCAACAGACATTTGTATTATTCTTCTTCAAGTGGCCCACAAAAGTTTTTTTTTCACATGGACAGTAGGCATTTATTCCTTTTTCCCATTTTCTAATTTTTAATTTAGGTGGTTTCTCTTTATTCTACCATCATCTGTTTTGGAAGTAAAACTGAAGCTTGTTGTTGAATTAAGCAGGTTCTGGACATGAGTAGAAGATGAAAGATACTCAATTAAAAGATCATAAAAGTGAACCATTCCAGTTGTATTCAGTGAAAAGCCAGAGTTTAGAAGTTTAAGCATTCAAGGACTCATGATTTTTTTCTCTTCCTCTCACTAATATGATGAAATTGGGAGTTGATTATTTTAACCATCTAGCATCCAAGCCAAGATTTCCTCAGTTCCCCTGCCTGTTTAACTGTCAGCAGGATTTTCCTAGGCAGTGCAACTCATAAGTGTAAAGCTAACTTTTGCTATCATCTATATCCACTCTTCCCTACAAATCAATAAAGCAAGGCCACCCAGACATCTGTAAAGAGAAATTCTATTGTTTGTGGATTGTCTGATGGTGTGCTTTAGAGGAAAAAAAATCATTTTGATTGTCAAACAGATCAATATGTTTTTAGTTATTTTTGAAACATATATATATATATATATATATATATATATATATATATATATATTTAAAGTGTGGATATATGGCAGGTAAAAAGATATTTTTGAAGTTTTGAGCACAGATTGAAAATGAAGTTGGTGAAATGATAAAAGTTCAATGTTTTAGAAGAGTTTGGATCCTATTAAATCTTAGTTCAACTTTCTCAGCAATCATGACAGCTAAAACTATTGGTTCTGGGTCCTCCTGGGGAGTGACCAACTCTTAAGAAGAGTGAAAATTCCTCAAAATAACATGTAGCTTTGGCTGAAGGCTACTCCAAAGCTTACAGCTCCAGGCATCTAATGGGGTATTATCACCATGTGAGCAGAAAGAAAATTGAGAACCACCACAAGTAAAGTGATACATTTTCCCTACTATAAAAGAACTTAGAAACCATTCAAATAGCTTCAAATTCTAAGTCTCCCTTTTTAACAATAATATATGGCTTCCTTTCCTTAGTAGAGATAACTACAAGAAAGTCTTACATCAAATGATTGCCATAAATGAAAAGCTACTTACTATAAAACAACTAATTTCTTGCAGTAATCTTTCTAGTCCCTTGAGTTTTAAACTATAAAAGTTGACAAAAATACAAATTGTATGTTTATTTTGTTTAAAACATTTATATTACACAATAATTGTTTTTAACAAATTATGTAGAAAATTATGCTTTTTTCCTCTGGTGAGCAGACCTGAAGTAAAATCTTCCTTAACTTTGCTTCTTTTCCCAGCAGCAGCCTCCCTGGAACTTTCCTGCAATCTTTCCCTCCTAGATTTAATTAAATTAATAATACATTTTATGTCATTTACTTTGGCACTATTTGTGGTCTCATCATAGGACTATCAGTTATGGACAGATTCTGAAAGGTCTTACCAAAGAGAAAAAGCTTCATTTAGGAGACTGGTATTAGATGACACCTATTTTTCAAGGCCTTAGCCCACTTAAATTGTCTAGCTCAGCATCTTCTTAGATTGACTACAGGATGATAAGTTTTTCCAATCATTATATCTCCCAAACATTATATATCCATTAAAGCATAACATAGTTGCAACCTTTGGAGTGGAAGCAAGTAATTAGAGCTCCTTAAATTACTGAGATGTTCACTACTCATGGTTCAAAACCATTGTCTTAAAGTCCTGTAGGCTATACACAAAAAATATTTGTGAAATTGACTCAAATCTTGTTAAGTACCAAGGATAGCTTGGATACTTAATCTCACAGACTTAAAACAAGTTTTCTCCTTGCTCTCAAGAAAAGCATCATCTTTTGGAACTTGGGAATATGTTGGAAAATAAACTGAAAAAGCTGGATTATTTTTCCTGAGGATTTCCAATCTTCTGATGCTATATACTGTGCTTAATCTTGAATATTTGCTTAGGACATTAATCATATTTCAGGATATATTATATATATGTATATTAAGCCCTAATATATTTCAGAACTTCAGAATCTAAACCTCAGTGAAAAAGTGACTAAGGAAAGCTTAAAAATGGCAGCATTTTTTCAACTAATTCCAGCAATTCCCTTGGGAAAAAAAAAAACAAAACTGAATATTTATTATCAATGATTAAAATATTTAATTTTTATTTTAAAGTGATATACTCTATTTGCCTTAATACTTACTCTTTTACTCTTAGCATACTTTAAAATAAATAATGCTTTTCCCATGATGTAGCACCACATTCTACTTTTAGATGAGATGCTCCAATTTATTTAATTATGTGATTGATGATTTATTGTTGTATCCTTTACATGAGTTTCATGTCATGTTAATGGGCCATCAATGTAAATAAGACTCCTTGGTGGAAGTTGCTGCTCTCAATGCAGCTGACATTATCCAAGAGGACATAGCATATGGACTGCATCTACCAATGATATCAAGCGCTCATAGAATAGTACTGCAGACAATAATCCTTTTTGCTTGGCCACAGAAGCTGTGGAAATATAAAGACAGATGGGCTATTACTCGGAGATGGACTCTGTAAGAATGCTCTTTACCTAAAGGCAGCCACCATTTGCATTTTAAAAAGCAAAAAGTTTTTCAGATTAGTTCCTTTGGAAAAGAGGGAAGTGTCCTTCTGAAATTGGTATAAAGTGCTGTTCTCTTTCACTCTACCTGACATTAGAGGTCATTCAGATATACCCTCAATGAGATAAATGAACAGTCCTTAAATGGACACAATGACTTGGGAGACTAGTTCGTGGACATAAAAGAAATGTGGAAATGTCCATTAATTCTATACACTAAAATGAGGATAGCTTCTCTTTTTTCTCCACATTTCCTCTCTTCCAGATTCATTTTAAGCTGTGTCAGCCCTCAAATCAGCACTTAAAAACAGAATCAAAGACTCTTTGTTTGAGCATCCAAGCAACAGCAAAGAAGTTTCTGAGAATCTCTGATTCTCTACACCTCTCCATTCAAATTCCTTTTGGTCCAACAGCATAGATTAGGGAATTCATTTCCTTCTTGGCTATGCATGTCTAATATCAGGGCTCCAAGTTTCAAAGTAACAAGACCCTCCTTTCTCCTCCCCCTCTCACCCATGACAGATTCGGAAACTTTCTAAGCTGTTATATTTAAAGTTCAGTTCTCTTGGCTCCTTATTTTAAAATCTGGGGAGAAATCATAAATGTTAAAAAAATTAACAGATCTTAAGTTTTATGTCACGGCTGGTGTGATTTTGCAGCCTTCTGTCCACTTCCTAATTTTGAATGTCTAATTTAAAATCTGACAGGCATTGGGCCATAGTAGATAAAGAGTTGGCTTTGAAGTCAGGAAGCCTTAGGTTCCATTGCTTTCTCTCTGAACTATGCTTAATGTAAGATAGTGGACAAGTTATATTTCCATGTCCCCAGGCAACTCTGACACTCTTAAAGTACATTGTAGGTGTAGTCTGAATTGGTATAGGGAGTTCCTTCCATAAAAGTTCCCTTTATCAATTGAATCAGAGGTTCAGTACAGTAAAAAATAATTGAAATCTTGATTTTTTTGGTCATTTTGATTAATAGGAAGTGTTAGAAGGTTTAAAATAAAAATAGTTACCATTTAAAGATACATGGTGTTTTTCTTCCCTCTATTATCACAATGCTGGTTTTATACCTTCATGAAGGCATATAATTGATCCTTTATTCCTTGATAGGTGAAGATAGAAGGAGCTCAAAGGAATACAATTCTAGAATCTCCAGGACACATGAGTACAGAAGCCATTTAAGTGAATGCCAATGATTTATCAGAATATAGTCAGGGTTCTTAAACTAAATCATTTCCATTTTCACCAGACTTGCCAAGGTCAGGGTTGCTGTTTTCCATGATTGAAAAATTCCTAAGCTTTATAAGGTATTGCAACAAGAGCTAGGAATCTATCTCACCTTTTGGAAACATGCTTGACTTATTCTGATTAAAGATTAACACCACTGATTTTTTAAGGTAGGAAAATACTGCTTTTCCACTTTCTTCTCTGGATAGATAATAGGCATATAAGAAAACAATGGAATTAGAGGTAAAGAGTTTGTTCCTTTAGTTTTTAGAATATCCATTCACAATGGTTCCATAAAGCCAACATGTCTACAACACCAGTTCAAAACATGTTTCATTCACGGTGGTTATTAAATTTTAGGTCCTAATTAGCATAGTGGCTCTTTCAAATACTGGCAGGCTACCAGCAAGCATTATTGGTGTTTGCTTTAGGTACAGGTGTGAACTGATTGAAAATTGATTTCTAAACTATTCCCAGGGCTGGCTTGATAGTATAAGCAAAGAAGTTGAGAGCTCCAGTTAATTTCAGCTCCATTAGAGACTCAGAGGAATAAAAAGGGACAAAATTGCTAGAGAAATTATATTTTCAAGCTGCTAAATAGATAATATGAATAATGGGGGGAAATGATTACTATCTACCATTTGAGCACTGATGTCCTGGATGTTGTGGAGAAATAATTAATAATTGATGTGTTTTCCATGTAGAGATCCATTAGCAATATCCTTCATGAAGTGGGGAGAGGGGTGTATTTTTCTTACTCTACTTTACCAAAGCATCAAACCTAAACTGTTGGGTTTTTTCTATGTAAAAGTTTTTTTTTCCTCTTTTCTTTTACTTAATTACAAGTAAAACTCATTTTAACATTTTTTTTAAAACTTGAGTTTCAAATATCTCTTTTTCTCCCCCACCACTAGAAGGCAAGTAATTTGGTATAGATTATAGACACAAAGTCATGCAAAACATATTTCTAAGGGCAGCTAAATGAAACAGTGGATAGAGTGCCATCCCTGGAATCAAGAGGGCCTGAATTCAAATTTGAGCTCAGACACTTAGTATTTCCTAACTGTGTGACCCTTAACCCCAATTGCCTCAGCCAAAAACAAAAAACAAACAAAAAATAACATTTCTATATTAGCTATGTCATAAAAGAAAATATTGACCACTCCCCCTCAAGAAAAAATAGTCACTTAAAATAGCATGCTTCAGTCTATATTTAGACTTTATCAATTCTTTCTCTAGAGATAGATAACATTTTTCATCATAAATCTTTCAGAATTGTCTTATATCAATGTATTGTTCAGAATAGATAACATTCATACTTGATCACTTTACACAATTAATATTACTGTGAGCAATATTCTACTCACTTTACTTTGCATCAATTCAGGTTAAGTATTCACAAGGTTTTTTTTTTCTGAAAAATATCCTGCTTGTCATTTCCAAAAGTAAAATAGTGAAATATTTTCATCACAATCCACCACTTCTTCATCCATTCATCAACTGATGAATATCCCCATAGTTTTCAATTTTTGCTTTCACAAAAAAAAAAAGCTGCTATAATTTCAGTTTTGAACATGTGGGTCCTTTTTCTTTTTTCTTTGGTCTCTCTATGAACAAATTATTGTTTCCTCATTAAAAAAAAATCCCTTTCTAGAACAAGTCTTATTGGTTCTACATAACTGAGAAATTCCAAACACCAGCCTTGGTTTGCTGTTTAAGAAGCTAGATGTGTTCTGGGATGATGGGGGTGATTCACTTCATCTATAATGTGATATGGTTCAACCATATCACAAACTGATAGTGGACATTTTGAACTCAATGTAGAAACTCAACATGGTCAAAACAAAACTATCATTTTGTTCCTAAATTCAATTTTTTGAACTCTTCAAGTACTATTATTAAATATTATCATCCTTCTCAATGAGCAGGATTACAAACTTCAGTATCATTCTTGACTCATCATTCTTGTTCACCTGACAGAGTTGCTGGTTTTGACATTCATTTCCCTAAAAATTTCTCATATATGATCTTTTTTCTTCACTTAAGTGGTCACCACTGTTATTTGAGCACTTATCAATACTTACTGATAGTATCGTATATAGTTCCCTGCTCCAATTCATTCTCCACATGACTTCCAAAGTAATTTCCCCAAAGAGTATAGCTGTCTATATCCCACCCTATCTCAGTAAATTCTAAGGGCTCTTTCTTGTCTCTGAGATTAAAAATAATTTCATTTCACATTCAAAGCTCTTTAAAACATGGCTGCTCAGATGAATACAGAGAGGCTTGGAGAGACTTACATCAACTGATGCTGAGTGAAATGAGCAGAACTAGGAGATAATTATACACTTCAACAACAATATTGTATGAGGATGTATTCTGATGGAAGTGGATATCTTCAACATAGAGAAGATCTAATCCAATTCCAATTGATCAATGATGGACAGAATCAGCTACACCCAGAGAAGGAACACTGGGAAATGAGTGTAAACTGTTTGCATTTTGTGTTTTTCTTCCCATGTTATTTTTACCTTCTGAATTCAATTCTTTCTTTGCAACAACAACAACAACAACAAAATTTGGTTCTGCACATATATATTGTATCTAGGATATACTATAACATATTTAAGATGTATGGGAATGCCTGCCATCTAAGGGAGGGGGTGGAGGGAAGGAGGGGAAAATTCGGGACAGAAGGGAGTACAAAGGATAATGTTGTAAAAAATCATCTATGCCTACGTACTGTCAAAAATGTTATACTTATAAAATTAATTTTTAAAAATGGCACTCCCAAGTTTTTCAATTTTCTTCTACATCATTCCTTCTGTACACTTAATGGTTTAGCTATACTGGCCTACCAATCCTTATATACAATACTTTATTTCCCATCACCATCTCACCTATGAGTAGAATATTCTTCTACTTTACTTTTGTCTCTTAGAATCCTTAGATTTTTTTTTCAGCTCAAATGTCACTCTCTATAGGATGCCTATCCCAGTCCCTCTATCCCTATTGTTAGGGGAAAAATCCTCTCTTAGATTACAATTCATCTATTCTGTATTTATCTCATATGTGCTTATCCATATATGTCTCCCAAACTAGAATGTGAGTTCATTGAGGGCAGAAGCTGTTTTTTTTAATCTTTTTGTATCACAAGCTGGTTGACTGATTGGAATAGATATTTTTAGAATTTTCAAATTCCCAGAGTTCACTTAAAATCCCAAATTTCATTCCATTTATCAGTAATTCTAAATATATTTCTGTTAGAGAGCTGTCAAACTTTAGAAGATTTTGCTAAGATATTCTATGCCTAATTAGAAGATGAGAAAGGAATAGACTACAATTATAATCTTGAAAGAATCATTCTACAAATTTCTGGGAATATTGTCCTTTCAAAGAGCTACAGATATACTTACTATAACAAATGCAACTATTGCTATTTTCTATGACACCAAGAAGTGACTAAATATTAAAAATAGCTGCTTTTTCCTAATTCCTCATTTACTAGTTATATACTATTGGTATTAGGTAACTGTTTGCTATATGTATATATATATATATATATATATATATATATATATATATATATATATATATATATATATATATATATATATATATACATGTATGTATACATGCATATGTATGCATATATGTATATGTATATAACCTACACAAACTAAGTAAATTAATTTCTAGTTGTATACATTTCCCTCTCAATTTGAAGCAATAACAAGGGAAGCTATTAACAAAAAATTCATTCCCTAATGTTACCCAGGTAGTCACGATCTTTTTCACTAACCATAATCTTGAATATTCCTAGAAAAAAAAATCTTATTTATACATGATCTAACAATCATTTGACAGAATTTGAACTGAGGACAATCAATCAATACACTACATTAAATGTGCTGTGGGGATATAAAACCAAAAAATAAAATGGATATCCTTGATTATTTCACTCAATAATGAGAAGAAAAATGAATGTAGATTACCAAGTTGAAATAGTGCCTAAATTCTTCGCTTTTAGCTTGTACTGTGTCCATCTGTTATCCAGATTTGGAATATTGGTCTATCAAAGCTGGGATATTTCATAGAAGCAGCCAAAACTTGTGATTTCAAATGAAGATAATCAACCTAAGCTTTTAAACTCAGGATATGTCATGCTTGGTTCTGAATTTATAGCTTATTGGCAGGCTTTTGTCATATCATTCTCTTTTTCCATAATCTCCTAAAAATCCAAATTCCTTAATCTGGCTTTTGAAATTGTTCACAATCTGGCCCACGAATACCCTTCTGAATTTATTTACAACTTTTCCCTGAATGAACTAAGCTATACTCTTCCATTTTCCATACATATGCCCAACTCATTACCCCCCAAAGTTACTCAACCTCATTGCCATTCCTATGCAAAAACCATGGCCCTTAACAAGCTTATGTTCCTCTTCTATCTGAGTCTATTCTGTCCTTAAAGACCCAGAACCTTTCTGAAGCTGTCCTTGATGTTGAGAGCTTAAAAAGACATCAGAGGACATTTATTCCAACCCTTCATTTTACTAATAAAAAAACAAAATTCCAGGAGAGTTACATGATTAAGCTCCATTTTCTAACCCCAGACTTATAGCTCTTTCCATACTGTTCCATTCTAGCTCATTTTTATCTCACCATTCTCTAAACTTTAATGCCCATTCCATTCATTTGGCACCTTAATATAAGGCAGCAAATAATGCTTTCATGCATATATCATATATCCTCAGCTGGATTTAAAGTTCCTTGAGAAGAGACTTTCTCATGTACTTTTTGGATACTCCCTATACTGTGTGGCACATTACTACACACAGAATTGATTCTTTAAAATTCATGATTAACTGAGAAATCCACCCAAGTGCTCATGGTTATATGTGAATTTTGCTTCCTAGTCCCTTTGATGCTTTCACTAGTCCTCCAGAGATTTAGGATTTTAATCAGTTGCCAAAATCTTATCTGGCCTACTTTAGCCAAATTTTGTAACCTTTGTACTGCTACCCCCAATCACTAAACTGAATAAAGTCCTCCCCAGATGCCTAGGAAAACACAACAGAGAAAGGAGGCAAAGAAAAAGTACAAATCATGAACATTTTATTTTCCCTTTATCCTGGGCTTAAGAGGACAAGATTAGTTTCAGATCTAGAATCAGATATTTCAAGTTTCTGAGACACAAGCAGCTATCATATTTGTTACAGCCCTTCCAAGCACTTCCTATGCATTTAAGTGCAGACCAGTATGAACATTCTCAATTGCCCATTTCTTAATTTTCTCTTGGGATGGATTTGAATTATAAAATTTCCCTATGTTAATTACTTCTGGTTATGTCCTACACATCAGACTAAATAACAGCATTGCATTCTTCTTGTTTACATATCTTAAGTATCTGTGCTTTTCTGTCCTCCTTCACAAATTGCTTAGCCAGGTTAGGCAAATACAATTCCATTCATCTTTCTTCATAAATCAAACCCGTCTATTCCCTTAATCTGTTTTATTTTCCACTGCCAAAATTTTTTCCAATCTGTCTACATCTCACTAGCTACCACAGAGGCAACCAGAAATGAATGCCGCAGTCCAGGTGTGATATGTGAAGGGAGGGAAGAAAAGTGATAGGGGAAAAAAGGAGTGAAAATTATGAGCAGAGGATAGGGCTAGGGGAGGAAGAATAGGGCAAAAATAGGTTACCAGTGTTCCAGCTGCTGGGTTCTTAAAAGCCGCAACTTATCCCCCATTCATGTTTTGAAATGAGAGGCATTTTGATGAAGATAGTATCACCTTGAAACTTTCAGGTTGTCCTTAACATTCATTCTTCTACTTGAATTTTTAAACCTTTTCTACCAAGTTTTCCTACACAGGTATATTTCAGGATGGCATTTTATATATTTCTTTTCGACTATGATAGGCATTAGCTTGAATTTTCCAAGTTTAATCTTATTTTAATCTTTTCTGCCTATAGTCCTAACCTGTTTAGGGTGAGCTCTTGTAATTTCCTCAGTTCCCACTCCTGTTTGCAACACCTTCCAATTTAATATCATCTGCAAATTTCATTAACATGCAATTTATTTTCTCTTCCAGATCATTAGAATAAAAAAAACCACCAAGACCAAGCATATTACCAATCCCTGAAGCACTCTCCCTAGATCCCTGCCAACTGGGTACATTACCATTTATCATTATCTTTTGTTTATGATCTCTCAGCCAGTTTTCATCTAAGCCGATTTAAACTAATCTTGACGTAAGGAGGGGGAGATAAATAAATAAAAATGAGACAGTGAATCAAGAGCTTCTCAAAAGTTCAAATATTTAGTGGGGTTAATGGAAAAAATTCTGTTTGTTTCTTTATTCTTCTGAGAAGTCAGTTACATGAAAAGTTATGATACATTCTTTCTTCAAGAATGAGGCAGAAGTTGATTTTCATTTAATGAACATTTCAGACATGTGGCCAAGGGCAGACCAGTCTCAATTACTTAGCCAGACAGATTGTGGAAGGTCTAGCTCCCTTAGCAGGTTTTTTGTTTTTGCTTTTTTCAAATTCAGGAAGAGTTGGGGCTTTTATTCTAAAAGGCAGATGTACCCTGTTGAGACTCTGGAAACATTCAAAGACTTGTCACAAACTTATTCCAGTAACTTCTGTTGAAAAATCCATTCACTGTTTCCAAGACCTGAAGATTTTCTGCCACTAGTCTTGGCACTTTGCTAGTGTCAGATAATGAAGTTCTATTTATGGCTTTTGATGAGGATAAAACAGCCATTTCCTTAACCATGTGCCAGATATGGAGATTGATAACAAGACTAATCCTAATATAATTCCCTTAATAATGCCTGAAAACCACTCAAGTACCTTAATACATCAAGATTTAAATGTTTTATAATACCCATAAACACTCCCAGAACCTAATGGAGTTAATACCACTAAGAGTGAAACAAGTGAAAGGTGGTATAAAAATCAATTTGGCCTCACCTTCAATGATTTATTTGCTCCATAGAACCAATTAATTTCTTACTAAGAAAATGGCTAATGAAATTTTAGACCAATGATATATCAAATAAAATCTCATTTGTAGTCCAGGCTTACATAATTTGTTGGATATCCTATCATCCTCCCAACATAAGAAAGTTCAAATGAGAAGTCATTTCAGTGACATTTAATATCTTGAATATTTTGTTGATGGTGCAAGAATTGCATGTTTTTTTTCTTCTCATTAAAGAAAATCTGATTAATTTTATTTCTGTCTCATTGACATGTAAACCAATATAATCTTCATCCTGCTCAATTCACAGCTAATACAAATTCTTCAGATGCTGTCCTTCAAATTACAGTTTATGGAGTAAGTTTTTTTTTTAAAGTGTGATTTTGAAAATCATCATTGTCTTTTTATTTTGCTCTTCAGTTAAAGGAGCTGCCTTAAATGTGCCTCAATACAAGAGATTAGTTTTGAAAGTCAAAGAAAGGGCATAAGTCATTATTACATAAGGAGTTTCTAGTCTTCTATTTTTACAGTCAACATTATTTTTCTAATGCACAACTCTAACCATGCAACTTCCCTGCTCAAAAATGTATGATGGTTTATTAATACAATTTGGTACTGACTTGCCTTTTCAACCTTATTTCAGACTAGTTTATTTCATGCTTTTGCCTTCAATCTAAACTGGACAACATTCAAGTCCCCAATTCCATCCTCAGCATGTTCATGTGATCTATCCCTATGTTTCAGTTAGGTCTGTCTTTATTTCTATCTCATGAAATCCTCCTCTTTGAGACTCAATTTATATATATCCTCCAGCATGAAGTCTTCCCTGATAAAAAGTGCCTTTGGCCCTTCTTTTTTTCTGTATCATTTTATATCTATCTCTCCTTTTTCCTTTATCACTGTCTTCCCCATATCACACTTATCAGCCAATCAACAAGTTAATAAGAATTTACAATATTCCAAGCACTTTGCCAAGGCTAAGAATACAAAAAAAAAATTAAAATAATTTCTATATTCAATAAGCTTATATCTTAGTAGAAGGAGTTAATTAAATAATAAGGATTTTGGGGCACATGCTATATTTTTTACATCTTTGTATTCTGCATAGCACAAAGTATCTTGCATATAACTGGCATTTAGTACACTTGTTGAATTTCTTCTGGATGGTATTGACCAATCAATCAATCAATCAATATTTATACAATGTCTATGATATGGTACAATGAACTATGATGAGATTGGGCATAATAATCTTTGTCTCCAAGAGCTTATACAGATGAGACAATATGTGATGTATACACATAAGTAGATAAGGATTAGATCTTGACCTGAAAGAAGTAATTAGGGTATTCATCAGATCAAATGAAATCTGGAAGGCATATAAGATCATCTAATCCAACCAACATCATTATTTTACAGATGTGGAAACTGAAGGTTTGAAAATTTAAGGAACAATATCAAGGTTACATAGTAATATTACAACCTAACTTTCCATTACACCATGCTAGACTGATTGAATTAAATTACTTAGTTGCATAACAATTTTTACCTAATTGGGTTAAATATTTTAGAGGAAAATATGAATAGCTGGGGTTCAGCTAACACTGGGGAAAAATGACTGATGATTTTTTATCACATGACATTGGGGAAATCACCCACACTGAAACATGATTTAATGAGAACTAAAATCATAAGGAATTAGGTGGTCAGGAAGCACATGCATCAAAATTTATTGTCCTTTTTTATGGATTTATAGACTGCCCTTTTATGCAAAATTGCATGAGAAGACCCATTTATAGGACAATAAAAATCAACTAACTAATGGGCTATGTCAAAGAAACTTCCCACCAACTTGCAAAAAGAGGAGACTCACATTTTAATTAGTTCTGGCTGAAGAAGAAAGTCAGAATATCAGAGTTTACATAGTGAGTGTCCAAACTAAGATTCTAAACAAAAAAGAAATGTAATTTATATAGAATTCTTATTGGAGGCAGAGCAGTTTTTTGAAAGTCTTGTGGTACCATTCTACTGGAGCCAAGTGAAGCTTCCTATTTAAGTCATGGCTCTCCCTGTCTCTATTAAAAATAGCCAAACCATCCTTCAATCTCCATAGTCCATTCGTTCTTTCATCTATTTACTTATACTACATAAATTTGTAAAATACTTAATATGTACAAAAGATTGTGCTGGGCCCTAAGGTGCATAAAACATTTATGATTTGGGCCTTCCTGGAGCTCAAAATCTAATGGCTGGATAAGGCAACATATTCCTTATGATATAAAAAATATATGAGGTTAAAACAAAAAAGGGGTGCTGTAAAGTTCAAGAGAGAGAACTGTTACCTAGATAATGCTTCTTGGACAAAGAGGAATTTTAATTGGAATTTAATAGATACGCAATTGAATAGATGAAGAAAAGGATATGTGTGTGATTTTATGTGAGCTATAGACAGACAGACAGACAGATAGATAGATAGATAGATAGATAGATAGATAGATAGATAGATAGATAGAGATATGTGTAGTAGAGCATTCTAAGCTCAACTGATACCTTGAGGGTGAACTTGTATTGCTTTTTCTGATCACTGCTGCTCTATATGAGTTCTCCATAAAATTTTCTTGGTATGGGGAATTCCTCCATTGATTTTCATTGTAACCCATTTTATAATCTATTTTACACTTACAGACTTAGAGAATTGTCTGAGGATTAGAGAAATTGATTCGCCCATAATTACACAGTATCAAGAAGTAGTATTTGAACCCAGTGTTCTTGACTCCAAGTCCAACTTTTCTGTAAAGTCTTGTTTCCCCAAGGCTTATTACAGTAAGAAGGATTCTTGTCAACTACATTCAAAACCCTGAAGGGGCTGTCATCCTTGGCTTATCCCACTTCATTTCTCAAATCAAATCAGGAAAGGAGTCTTCACCATTTTATTTCCATAATATCTGTCTTTCTGTCCACTCACACACTCACTACCTTAGTCCAAACGACTACTGCAATAGTCTCCTAATTAGTATCTCTGATTCTAGTATATCTTACTGCATTAATCTCTAAGATCTTAAAGAGTGAAAACAGGAGAGGCAGAGAGCAAGAGAGACAAAAATAGACATACAGACTGACATATCACACAGACACACACAGAGAGACACACACATATAGGTTTAGATCATGAAGATCTGATTCCATGTTCCAACTCTTGTATGCACTGACTTTGTGATATTGAGCAAGTAATTAACCTCTTAATTCTGCATACAGTTGTTTAACACTATAAATTACAAAATCGATACTCATTGGTATTGGTAGAGGCAGTTTCTTTACTAGAAATTATTTTTATAAAGAAAATCATAAGTCTAATTGAAATCAATAAATGTATGATATTTTATATATTACAAATATATACATGATATTTTATTAATTATCTAAATATCACAGTCATCAGATTTTTTCCATATAATATTTCAAATTGACTATTGACCCATATAATGATACTATGAGACTTTTCATTCAGGATAAAGTAACTTCTAATGATTGAAGATCCAATTTTAGTCATTACAGTTTTAGTTATATCATATAAGATTCTAATTTATGATAAGTTTCTAATTCTGTAAAATTCTAGTTCTATGAAAACTGCTAATATATGGATAGTTTATATAGCCAACTCAATTACTCAAAATATTCCCTTTACCATTCCCTTAACCACTTCCTAATCATTTATATAAATTAACTGTATTTTAACTTAAGAAGAATATTAATCATTTATTATGTACCTTGTTTTAAGCTCTCTGGGAGGTTTTAAAAAGATCATTCAAACATGGTCCCTGCCCTCAACAACCTTAGAGTTTAAAAAGAAAGTCATGGACATAAATCACTATAATACAAAACACAATATAATGTATGTGATTTTTAAAAGGTACAAATTAAAAGCTCCTGGGAGAGAGAGTTCCTTTTGGGTAGGGACATTCATTATGACTTTATAGAGGTAATACAATAAATATGGCAAGATAATAATGTAGATAATGATAATAATAATGATAATAAAAAATATTTATCTAGCAGTTTAGAATTAGCAAAGAATTTTATATACATTACATGGGGTTTTGGAGTCATTTCCAAATCTGAGATTCTGTAACTTTGAGCAGTCAGAACTGCAAGACAGGGCATTTTGGACAATAGGGAACAATGTGAGAAAAAACAAACAAACAAACAAACAAAAACCAGTGCAGATTCAGGAAACTGCAGATAATTTGGTTACTTGGCACATAGAATTATTAGAGTAAACTGAAAAAGTACTGAAAAGGTAAGATTGGGTACAAATTTTACATGTCTTTGAATGCCATGATTAAGAATTGAGATTGTATCTTTCACATCAGTTATTTTTTGAACTTTTTGTTCTCATCACCCTTTTATACTCTCAAAAGTTATTGAAGATTTACAGAATTTTTGTGTATATTGCTTATATCTATTGATGTTGCTATACTGGAAATGAAAATGTCTTCAAATTATTAAGAAAATAATTTTGACCTTGTAGATTCCCTTAAAATGATCTTAAAAGGCTGTAGCCCCAAATGTCATTCAGAAGAGTTTGTATAGACTACCAATATCTTCAGAGATATGTTTAGAAAAATATAATTCATTCAGATTTTTCATTATAATTATTAGTTATGATGCATTATTAAAATGTTCTTCCTCTTTCCTTTTTTTTTTCTTAAAGAAATTATTTGCTATATAGGATGGCACTCTTAAAAGAAAAGAAAAAGGATACAAATGGAAAATATGTAATATAAAAAACAAAATATATCAATTTAAATTTATTTTGAAAAAATAATTAGATATTTTAATGAAAAGAATTGAAATTGAATTTGAAAGTTGAATTCAATTCAACACAACAAACAGTAAGTAAGCAAAGAGTACAGAGCCCTGTACTCAGTCCTGAAAGGATCTACAAAGTTTAGATAAGAGATTTTTCTTATCTATCATGGAAATTATGGTATGAATAGAGAAAAAAGACAGGTATACAATAATATCAGAAGATAATTCTTGTATATTTAAGATATATACAAAAGGATAAGACACATAAGATTAGGCATGGATTGGGGTGGGAAGGACTAGTTACTCTCTGGGGAGTATCAAAGAAGTCTTCATAAAATTGTGGTATTTATTTTATTACAACACAATTATAAAGGACTGGTAGTATTTCAACAGGCAGAAAAAAGAGGTCTTTTCAAAAATAGGGAAGAATAGATGATATGATGGCATACTTAGAGAACCCTAAAGAATTAACTAGGAAACTGGTTGAAACAAGTATTAACTTTAGTTAAGTTGCAAAATATGAAATTAACCCACATAAATTATCAACATTCCTTATATGCTCTACAAACAAAATCTAGTAGGAAGAGAAAGATAAATTCCATTTTAAATAATTGAAGACAATATTAAATACTTGGAAGTCTACCCATCAAGACAAAACTCAGGGACTATATGAATATAATTAGAAAGTAATTTTCATGAAAATACATATCTAAATTTTTGAAAACTGTTAATTGCTCATAATAGACCTAGATAATATAATAAAAATTTCACCTAAGCTAATTTACTTCACTGCCATACCAATCAAACTACCAAAGAATAAATTTATAGAACTAGAAAAAAATTCATCTGTAATAAGAAAAAGTCAGGAATATCAAGGAACTCTATGAAAAAAAACATGAAGGAAGCAGCAGATTTTAAATTTTATTACAAAGTAATGATTATGAAATGATCTGGTACTAAGAAATAAAGTGGTAGATCAGTTGAATAGATCACATACATAATACACAGTAGCAAATAACAATAGTAATCTAGTGTTTGATAAATGCAGAAATACCAATTTTGATGGGGGCAAAAACTTACCATTTGAAAAAAAAATGCTAGAAAAACTGGAAAACAGTTTGGCAAAACATGGCATAAATCAGCATCCCGAACTATATAAAATGAAATTAGAATGAATAAATGATCTAGTTCCAAAGAGTGATATCATAAGTAAATTAGGAAAGCATGGAAAATGTGCACCTGTCAGATATAAGAATAAGGATGGAGTTTATTTTTATTTTTTTAATTATAGTTTTTTATTGACAGAACATATGCACGGGTAATTTTTACAACATTGTCCCTTGCACTCACTTCTATTCCAACTTTTCCCTTCTCTCCCTCCACCCCCTCCCCTAGACAGCAGGCAGTCTTATACATATTAAATATGCTATAGTATATCCTAGATACAATATATGTGTGTAGAACCGAATTTTTTGTTTCACAGGAAGAATTGGATTCAAAAGGTAAAAAATAACCTGGGAAGAAAAACAAAAATTCAAGTACTCCATATTCATTTCTCAGTGTTCCTTCTGATTCTAGCTGATTCTGTCCATCATTGACCAATTGGAACTGAATTGGATCTTCTTTTTGTTTAAGATATCCACTTCCATCAGAATATATCCTCATACAGTATTGTTGAAGTGTATAATGATTTCCTGGTTCTGCTCATTTCACTCAGCATCAGTTCATGTAAATCTCACCAAGCCTCTCTGTATTCATCCTGCTGGTCATTTCTTACAGAACAATAATATTCCATAACATTCATACCACAATTTACCCAACCATTCTCCAATTAATGAGCATCCATTAATTTTCCAGTTTCTAACCACTACAAAAAGGGCTGCCACAAACATTTTGGCAGTACAGGTCCCTTTCTCTTCTTTAATATCTCTTTGGGATATAAGCCCAGTAGAAACACTGCTAGATCAAAGAGTATGCACAGTTTGATAACTTTTTGAGCATAATTCCAAATTGCTCTCCAGAATGGTTGGATCCATTCACAACTCCCACCAACAATGCATCAGTGTCCCAGTTTTCCCACATCCCTTTCAACATTCATCACTATCTTTTCCTGTCATCTTAGCCAATCTGACATGTGTGTAGTGGTATCTCAGAGTTGTCTTAGTTTGCATTTCTCTGATCAATAGTTATTTGGAACAGCTTTTCATATGAGCAGAAATAGTTTTAATTTTATCATCTGAAAATTGTTTCTTCATGAGGTATGGAGTTTATTATCAAACAAAAGAAGGAGATGATCATGGGAAATAAATTGAATTATTTTGATTATCTGAAACTAAAAAATTACCTTTTGTACATACAAAACCAATGTAGTGAATTTAGAAGGTATAAAAGACTGCTTTTTTAAAATATATATCTTTTTTTCTGATAAAGGCCTCATTTCTTAGTTACATAGGAAACCGAATCAAATTTATATAAATTCAAGTCATTCTCCAATTGATAAATGATCAAAGGATATGATCAGGCAATTTTCAGAAGGAAAAATCAAAGTTATTTACAGTAATTTAAATGTTCTAAATAACTATTGCTTAGAAATATGCAAACTAAAATAATTTTGACATAGTATCTCATACCTATTATACCATTTAACATGACAGAAAAGAAAATGAAAATGCTGTAGGGGATGTGAAAAACAGAGACATAAAGATACTGTTGGTGAAGTTGCGAACTTGTCCAACCATTCTAGAGGATAATTTGGAATTAGTCCACAGGACTATAACTGTACATACCTTTTTACCCAGCAATAACCTTACTATGTTTCCTTCTTAAAGGGATCAAAAGAAAAGGAAAAACAACACACATACACACACACACACACACACACACACACACACACACAAATAGCTAGAGCAGCTTTTTTGTAAAAGAATTAAAAATTGAGGGGATATCCATCAATTGAATAACGGCTATACATTCTGTAGTATACAATCGTGATGGAATACGATTGGGTTATAAGAAATGACAAGTGGATGGTTTCAGAAAAACCTGGGAAAGCTTATATAAACTGATACAAAGTAAAGTGAGCAGGATGGAGAAAACTTTGTACATAGTAACAGCAATAATGTAATAGTTATAAACTGTGAAAGACTTAGCTACTCCAATTAAGACAATAACTGAAGATTACGCCAAAGAAGCATGATGAAAAATTGCCCCCTACTTCCAGAGAGAGAACTGATGAACTCTGAATGTAGATTGAAAAATGTTTTTTTTAACTTTTATTTTTCTTTTTCTTTTTTTTTTCTTTTTGATGTCTCTTTTCTTTTATAACATAGCTAAAAAGGGAAATACATTTTGCATGACTTCACATATATAATCAATATCACATTGCTTGCTTTCTCAGGAAATCAAAGAGAGGAGAGTAGGAAAAGGATAATTTGGAATACAAAGTTTTCTTTAAAAAGTTAAAAATTCTATAATAAAACTGGGAAATATTTTGTGACATAAAATGCATTAAGAGCCTAAAAAAGAATTGGGAGAAATGCAAGCAAATGTATAGAACTGGGAAAGCAGGAGGGCATGTTTAGGGATACAGGTATAGAAAGCAAATTCAGCTTAGAAAATATTTCAAATGAAGACTGAAATTTGTTGTAAATCTGAATGCTGACATAATTTGGGGGATATTGAGGAACAATAAAACGTTTAGAATAGTTTCTATGATCAATAAGATAAGAAGTTGATAAGAGTTCCATAAAGGGATTGTAGAGCAACAGTGAAGGTTTTAGTAGGAGACACACAATAATTTGAAATAGAAACATAAAGTTTATTTTTTTTCCATTAATGTTCAACAATTCTGGAGTGGGAGCAAGATAAACAAAATGTGAGATTACACAAGAATATGAGTTAAAAGACCAAGAAGAGAAGATGTTTGGAGAAACTAGAAATGAGAGGCTGGAGGGATCCTTTGTTTCATTCTGTTTTATCTTTATTTAAAGAAGCAAATAAAGTAAAAATAGGCTATATTGGATTGAAGAATAAGAATGAGTCAAGGGATCAGAGGTCAAGATTTGGATGAAATGAGAATTCAATGTTAGTTAAAATAAATGAGAGGTGGAAGTTTTGTGCCTCAATTTCCCTTAAATTGTTTTGCCTCAATCTCTCTGGTTGCAACACAACCCTTCCCCCCTGATCTTTAGAACTGATATAATTTAGGGCTGGGTACTCTAAGATTATAAACTGTAAATGTTTAATTCAGATAAGGAAAGACCTTCTATCTTAGACATCATGACCTTCCCTACTTATCAGAATGTCCAGTGCTTCCCTCCATTCTTGTTCTTTTTGATCCCAACTTATCAGAACGTCCAGTGCCTCCCCCACCCTCTCAGAACCAGATTGATAGTTCATTCCTGATCTCAGTGCTCTGACTCCACTCCTGCCTCGGTCTACCCAGGTAGCTTGGAGATGTGTATATCTATACTTCATGGGAAGCACACATTAGCTGCTGGATTCTTGGAGATGATAGTCTCATTCAGCTCTGGGACCCAGAACAATCTCTTCCTCTCAAATAAAATATTAAAAACTCTCTCATCTCTATCTTGCCTCAGTTTCTCTAGCATTACAGAAGGATAGGAGATGTGATTAGAGAGAGAAACATCAAAGCATATATTCTGCAACTGCTATCCAAATCCTAAATTTGGAGCTAACGCCCAGTCTATCTGACTGAGGATATTGCAAGTCCACTGTTAAAAAAAAAAAAAACAAAAACAAAAGCAGCAGCAGCAACAACAAAACAGATTAGTCAACTTTCAGCAAGTGACTTCACTATCCTGGGCTTCACATTTCTGAGTAAGTAACAGTGCAATTCCAACTAGAGATAGTACAGTAGCATGGAATTAGTGAAGTCCTTTCTGAAGTATGACTAAAATAAGGTAAAGAGAAAATCTTTGGTTTTTTGTTTTGTTTTGTTTTTTAAGTTGAAGAATTATGTGCCTGTGAAAGAAGAGGTCAGTATGAAGGCTGAAGGCAATGAAGATGATGGCAAGGGATAGAATGTAGAGGAAGATTATAAGTCAGTAAAATTGCTTCTAAATCTTATTGTTTCTAGCTTTAAAACATCACTTATATTTGCTCCCTTCTCTCTTTTCACAGTCACAACCTATGTTCAGGTCCTCATTGTCTTCAATCTAATTTTACTCTTTCTTGCAATGATTCTCTGTTCACTCCAGTTCATCCTCCATAATTGCCAAAATGATCATCATTAAGTGAAGATATGATCTGTACTACTCAGTAAAGTCCAGAAGCATGAACTGATCCAAAGTGAAGTGAACAGAACCAGAACACTGTATACCACAGCAGCACTATGGAATGATGATCGACTATGGATGATATTTTTAGCAATGCAATGATCCAAGACAATGCTAAAGGACTCATGATAAAAAGTGCTATTTAGCTCCAGAATAAGAACATATGGAATCTGAATAAATATTAATATATATACATATATATATATATATTTTACTTTCTTTGTTCTTCTTGGTTTTTTTCTGCTTTCTTTCACAACATGGATAATATGGAAATGTGTTTTGCATGACTGCACATGTGTAATCTATATCGAATCACTTGCCTTCTCAATAAGAGGGGAGGAAATGGAGAAGAAAGAAAATCTGGAACTCAAAAAACTGTTAAATGAATGTTTTAAATTATTACATATAATTTGAAAAAACATATAATTTTTTTACATAAAAAATAAACTCCAATGGTTCCTTATTGCCTCTAGGATCAATAAATGTCACAGTCTACTCACTTTAGTAAAGTCTTTCAAAACTTGGCCCCAACCTATCTTTTCAGTCTATTTGAATACTATTTTCCCTCCTATATGTTCCCTTCTATATTCATGATACCAAGCTTCCTTCGGGAGAACTTAAGGCTTGGGACAACTACCCCTACTCAGACCATTCCACAGTGTAATCTTTCCCAGGGGGTACTCTTACCTTCCCATTTGCCTTTCATAGTCACTGTCAATGTTTAAATGAAGTCTCTTGTAAACAGATGCAAATGTAGGACAAAGATTTTAAAAGGAAACATTTGAGCAAATGTCTGGCAAAAATTTCTTCAAAACCTATAATGTACTTTGCTGAAAGGGAGATGACAGAAAAGTATTTTCCACCCCTCCTTGCTTCATGCATTTTAAAACACCTCACCTCACTGAGGGTTTGTGTTTACTCAGTGCAAGGCCTTTAATACATTCAGTCTGAGATTGAAGCAATTTTAATATTAATAGGCTCTTTATGAGAATTTAATAACAAAGTCATAGCATCCTTGTGTTTCAAGACACTGGGGTTAATTACTTCAAACTAGTTGGCAGGGAAAAGGTCAAATCTTAATGCTGGCCTTAACAGTTTGGGATAAATATAAAAAGGTAATAACCCACTTTAAGTCATGATTCTCAACATTCTTTGTAGACCAAGGAATTGCTCTGGAGCATCCAACCTGTTGGTCTTCCATGCTTGCTATTGTATCACATCACAGCTATTCTTGATTCTGCACAGTACATCTGCAGATTTAAATCCAGGGTAAAAATCAGGCCTGATTTGTCAAGGGAGGGGAATGGGAAATTGTTTCTTTAAACCAAAGCTTCTTATATTGTGGATTGTGACCTCATGTGGGGTCATGTAACTGAATGTGGAGATCATGAAAAATTTGGTGACATAAATGATATCAAACATTCTGCCAAAATTTAATTTTAAAAAAAAGCACATACATCTCATGTAAATTTGCTTTCATCTTTAATAAGTGGTAAAATTATACATGCATATATATTCACATATATAGTACCAAGGAACTGCTCTAAATTTTTTTTGTGATTTACTATCAGTAAATGTTTGATTTGTATAATTATTTTATATACCTGTATACCTAGCATCACATAAAACTTTCTTGAGCAAAAAGGGATTGGGGTCTTAAGTGGAAAAAGTTTAAGAAGCAGTGTTTTAAAAGAACTATTCTATTTAAGAGTATTATTCAAACGTAAATTCCTAGAGACCAGGAATTCATTTTGCTTTTTCTTTGAATCTCAAGGGCTTGGTCCAGTATTTGGCACATAGTAAGTGTTTAAAAAAAAAAGTGCTTCTTGGTGGATTTTGGAATCCTCCAGTTGCCTTTGGTATAGTGTTATGTAATGAATACCTAAATATAGCTATGCTTACTGAAGCCCCTATTGATGAGCAAGATGTCAAGTTTTCTCTGCAAATGAGGCTGAAGCTTCTTTTCTTCATAAACTGTTGCTTTCAGGACTTGGTCCTGCCCATGTGTTCAATCCTCTCTACTTCTACTTCATCTTATCTTGGAATGAGGCTCTTTCCCTTTTATGTTGCCCACTCACACTGGAATCCACTCTATATTTAACTTGAACCATCTGTGACAGTCAATACAAACTTCCCTTTCTCTCTTTTCCTTAGAGATTTTATAATACTTTGACAAGAACATTGGCTCTGAATTCAAAAGAACTGGATTCTAACATTTATTACCCGTGTGATCTTGAAAGAAGTAATCATATACATGGGTTTCAATTTCCCCATTTGCTTCACAGGGATACCTTCTAACCTTAAATTCAATGATCCTTTATTAGCCTAGTGAAACAACAACACATGGACTTTAATCCTCTATGTAAATTATTCCTAGTGGATTTAGGATACTCCTTTGCAAATAATTCTTGTTTTCTGCCCTAGTCCTTTCTGTATCAGCAATCAATATATGCCACAGGAAATCTAGAAACTTCCAAACATTTCCCTGAGTGTAGCAAGTTGAGAAAAAGTAGGGCTTGAAAAGCTTACTGCAAAGATATGCTTTATTTTTCCATTATAGATAAATACCTAAAATTCATAAATAAACAGAGTGGATTGGAGTGGGGGCAATTGTCAAGAAGGTTGAAAAGGAAAAAAAATCTCATGATGGTCCTTAAAAATTGAACAATCCTTTATAACATATTGAATTTATAGTTTTCTTATTTTTGCATTGTTTTCATTGCAGAATTATCTATGTATTGTTGGCTATTCTATACCTAGCAGAATACAAACTACTTGAAAGCAAGCACACTTCTCATTTTTTTCCCCCTGGGATTTGCTACAATGTTTGGAAGATAGGCAAGACTTACTGAAAGTATTTTTGACCTGATTCATTGGCATCCTTTGTTTTGTTTTCTTTTTTAAGTCTGGATTTGTGATTTATTTCAATTTTGTGGGAACTTTCAATAAAGAAATTCTCTACTAATGCCTAGTGGCATCTGATCTGTAATTTAGTGTTAAAAAGGTAAAGGTGTCCTGATTTGTTAAATGTTAAGTGTCCTGTCCATAGACACAAATCTACTATATGCCCTAGGTGGAAATTGAACTTAAGTATTTCTGAATTTTAGCCCAACTCTCTTGCCATATTAAATGTTATATTAAATGAGAGGTTTAGTGACTTAACCCACCTCTGGTTGTTTTTGCTCTTATACAACGATTTCAGTCATAACATAATTTGGGGTTATCATTGACTTTTCTAGCTCATTTTACAGATGAAGAAACAGAAAAACTGGATTAAATGACTTGCCCAGGGTTACAGAGTTAGTAAAGGAATAAGACCAGATTTGAATTTAGGAGGATGAGTTCCTGACTCAAACTCACCATTTTGTCTGCTTAGATAGTGGCAAAACCTGGTCTGGACAATTAAGATCTATAGCTCTGAGGTTTTGTCGTATGTTCCTTTGTTAGGCTATGAATTGCTTCTCAGAATCTTTTTGTTGTTTGCTCAGTCATTTCTGACTCTTTGTGACTCCATTTTGTGATTTTCTTGGCAAAGATACTGGAAATGTTTGCCATTTCCTTCTCCGGGTCATTTTACAAATCAGAAAACTGAAGCAAACAGACTTAACTGCCTTGCCTAGAGTTACATAGCCAGTAAGTATCTGAAGCCAAATTTCAACTCAGGAAGATAAGATTTTCTGATTTCAACAGGAAAAAAACAACAACATAGGAATAAAAGGATAATCAATTATACTGAAATGAATTTTTAAAAAAAAATTAAAAATCATGGCCTCTATATTAAGAAACCCTGATCTAGAGCTGATCTAGACTAATGCTTTTCCATAACAACCTGTTCACAAGTCAGTGTTTTACCACAGGGAATTCTGATCTATCTGAGGAAAAATAAAGGCAAACTGGCTAATGCCAAGCTACATTTGGTGGCTTAATTTCTTCCTCTTAGCCAACAATGAATTTACTTGTCCTCTGACTAAGAACGACTACAAATTATAGAAAATAGGAGAAAAATTGAACAGATTGCTGAGATTATGTGTCTGAGTTCTAACCTTAAGAGAGAGACATACTGGCTTGGGGGATAGCTTGTAATTATACTTATTTTCAAGATTGTTCACCTTTCTGGGACACAGTTTTGATGACAGGGTAAATAGACTGACAGATAACCAAGGGATCCAGTCCGGAAGATCCAAAGTATAAATTTCAATTTATTCCAGAAGGGGGGAAATGCCATATCACTTTGTAAACAGTCCAGCTATAGATATAAGAGATATGATTAACTGTAAATTTCAGCATGCCTAAAATAGCACAGTAATTGGGTTTCAAATGCAGCTTTATAATCAGTCAAAATAAAGTCAAAAATAGTCTGGGCAAATTGTCCTAATGTAAATCTTATCTTTTTTTAGCCTGACTTGCAAGTAAGAAGTTGGTTTGCTTCACAGATCAGGCAGTTTTAATTCCTATTAATCCTTTAATAGTAAAGTTGCCAACCTTCTCTGCTCTAGCTTTTGACTGTGGACTGGTATTTTGGAATGAGATACCCTGTTTCACAGATGGAACAGTACTTTCAATATGAAGATATTGAGATATTTACCAAACCATAACATTTCTCTTTGTAGAGTTAACAGCACATTTACAAACAAAAAGAAAAGCCCTTGAATTGTGAAAACAGATGGGATAACTAAGATGCTTCCTAGGAAGCAAATAGACTTCAACAGATATGCCAGGGGATGGAGAGATAGAAGAATGGATGGATGGATACATTCATACACACACATATATATACTTGTAGTGATATAAATGATATTATATATATATATATATATGTACATATATACATATTCTATATGATCTATATATATGTTATATATGTGTATATATATATGTTATATATGTGTATATGTATATGTGTATGTGTATATATATATGATAAAAGGGAAAGAGAGAAAGAGACAGAGCTCAGGCACATGGCAAACCACAGCTGTCACCATGAGACAGCTTGGAAAGAGAAAAATTGAATTGAGTGATTTTATAACTGCAGGCATGGATCTCTTTCTCTCCAAATCAGGAAATTTTCAGCAATCCACCTCCAAGCAAGTTTTCTGTTTCTTTTCAATCATTTCAATTTCTTAATTGAAGTCTCTTTTTATGGTTTCTAATAAAGACAGGTGCAGACATAATAATGAATAAGCTTATCCCCAAAGAGAAGACAAGATAATGCACCTCCTCCTGTTCCTTTTTGCAGAAGTGGGGGCCTACAGGTGTTACTAAAACTGGCAGACAAGGTGGAAGCATTTAGTTTTTCCTGAATTTTTCCCTAGCATTTTACTTTCTTTTACAAGTTATAGAATATTAGAGAAAGAGGGGAAGAACACATTTGGGAATGAAAGTGATAAAAAATAAACAAATATATAAAATTAAACAAAACAAAAGTAGGTATATAGCATTTCCCCTACATTCTATGTCAGTGTATTATTTCAGTACTTTTTTAACTGATCATTCTTATTACTTCTAGACTCAAAAGGTTGCAAAGGAGATGCAAAACTTGTCCTAGATTCAAGCACTTAATAGCACATGAGCCTATGAAAGATTTATTTAAGTATTTTCTGCTTCAGTTTCCTCATCTGTAAAATGGAGATAATAACAGCACCTACCTTTCAAAGATGTTGCAAAGATAAAAGGAGATATTTGTCAAGTGTTTTGCAAACCTTAAAATGCTGTATAAATGCTAGCTATGATCAATATCTGGCTGCCCAAATGCCTATGACAATCAATAAACATTTATCAGTTGCCTAATATGTGCCAAGCACTGTTGCTTTAGCATGTGGTATAACAGTGACAGTCTTGACTCTCAAAGACCTCACAGGACTTCAAAAAATATTTTTGGAAAAGAGTAATTAATTTGTGTAAAGTAAGGGCCAGAGCAGCTAGATGGTGCAATAGAGTCCTAGACCTAGAGTGAAGAAGACTCCTAGATCACCTAGAGAAAAGAACCCAGTATGAATACCTTGAAAGTTTTGATTTCATGAATAATATAGGGAGAGAAAAGATAAGTATAGAGGTTGGGCCTAGAGAATGTGAGTATGGAGTAGCCAGAAAGAGTATATCAATAATAAAGAAAGTGATAGAAACTGTCTCTGAAAAGAAGCACAGAAAATGAAGTTTAAAAAAATAATGAAGACCACTAGTTGAAGAAGAGAGGAAGGGAGAATCTACTTGACTGGGAGGGAAAATGGCATGAGTGAAAATTAACCAAATAAAAGCAGAAAAGAAAAAGGAATGAATGAGCAAAGTCCCAAAGAGAAATGGGTAAATAATGGGGTAAAAGGATCACAAATGAAAGGGGGCAATGAGTCATTGGGAATATTATTACCTTCAAAAATAATAAACTAATTGAAGAAACATAGTATTATGTTCATAACCAAGAAGGAAAAATCATAACTTGGAAAAATTTTAGAGACAAATAGAAGAAAATATAAACATAGCTCATACCTTTAAATGGGAATGGATTAAACAAAGCAATAAAATGAACAAGAGTGACACATTGGAAAAGAAAGCAAACCCCTACAATTTATATTAGATACTTAGATGAAGCATCTTTAAGAAATAAAGACATACAAAATAAATTCCACAAAATAAGATTGAGAGGATGGAAAAATATTTCTTATACACAAAATAGATTAAAAATAATAATAGGTACAGTCATACTATGTAACAAAGAAAAAACAAATAAATAAAAAGAGGTACAAAAGCAATATACACTATTTTAAAAGGAACTCTAGACAGCAAACTAATATCAGTACTAAACTTAAATGGGCCAAATAATATAGTATCCAAATTTATAAAGAAAACATGAATAGAGCTAGAAAAAGATATTTATAACACAAAAATACAAAAATGAAAGGATATTTCATTATTCCTTTCAGTTTTGCATAAATGAAACAAATTTTTAAGCAAAAGAGAATGCATGGAATTGAATGAATTACTGAAGAAAATAGTTAAAATGCCTTTAATATCTTCAAAATATAACAATGAAAAAAATATACATATTTCTTAACTCCAAATGGAACTTTCATCTAAAAATGATAATATTTTAAGGCATAGAGATATTCAAACATATGTAAAAATAGGGAAATAGTTAATATATCTTTGACTGATAGTAATTTTATAAAAACAGTCATTGACTTGTAGATCACAAAAAAAGAAGGCCATCCAAATGGAAATTTAACAAGATACTAAATAATGAGTGAGTCAAAGAATAAACCTCATAAATAACTAATGATTATGTGAAAGAAAATTATAATGATGAAATAACGTATAAAAAATTCTGGGATATAGCTAAAGTAGCCCTTAAAATGAAAATAATTTCCTTACAAACATACATTAACAAGATAGGGAAAAAATACATTTAAAATTATAAGACCTCAAATCTGTGAAGAAGGAGGAAATTTGTGACCAAAGAAGTAATTAAACATTATAGAATGCAAAATGGATAATTCTGATAATATTATGTTAAAAAAGTTTTTGTACAAACAAAACCAATGCAGACAAGATTAGAAGAAAAATAATAAACTGGAAAAAATGTACATCCAAGGGTTCTAATAAAGGCTGAATTTTTAAAATATATAAAGAATTGACTCAAATTTATAAGAACTCAAGCCATTTTCCAGTTGATAAATTGTAAAAGGATATGAAAAGATTATTTTCAGAAGATGGAATTAAAACCATTTCTAATCATATGAAAAATGTTCTAAATCACTCTTGGTCAGAAAAATGAAAATCAAGACAGCTCTGAGGTACCAATACACACCTCTAAGATTGGTTAATATGACAGCAAAGAATAATGATTAATATTGGTCTGGATGTGGAAAAACTGGGATACTAATACATTGTTGGGAGAACTGTGAACTGATCCAACTATTCTGGAGAGCCATATAGAACTATAGCCAAAGGGCTATCAAACTATGCATATCCTTTGATCCACCAATGGCTCTACTGGACCTATATCCCAAAGAAATAATTAAAAAGGGGAAAAAGCCCCAAAGGTGCAAAAATATTTGTAGCAGCACTTTTTGTAGTGGCAAGGAACTGGAAACTGAGTGGATACCCATCAGGTGGAGAACGGCTGAATAAGTTATGACATATAAATGTTATGGAATATTATTGTTCTATAAGAAATGATCAGCAGGATGATTTCAGAAACACCTGGGGAGACTTACACGAACTGATGCTAAGTGAAGTCAATAGAATGAACAGAACATTGTATAATGTTCAGCAACAATAAGAGTATATAATGATCAATTCTGATGCATATGGCTCTTTTCAACAGCGAGGTGATTCAAGCCAGTTCCAAAGGTCTTATGATAGAGAGAGCAATCTGCACAGAAAGAAAAGACCTTGGGGACTGAGGAAAGTATTTTCACTTTTTCATTGTTTTTTGCTTGCATTTTGGGTTTTTTTCTTATTTTTTTCCATGTTTTATTTGATTTTTCTTGTGTAGCATGATAATTTTGGAAATATGTATAGAAGAATTTCACATATTTAACATATACTAGATTACTTGCCATCTAGGGAAGGGGGTGGAGGAAAGCAGGGAGAAAAAAATTTGGAACACAAGGTTTTGCAAGAGTGAATGTTGAAAACTATGCATATGTTTTGAAAATTAAAACCTTTAAGAGAAATAAAATTATAAAACCAAAAAAGTAAATAAACCTAAATAAGTGCACAAAAGAGATATTAAAATTTAGAAGAAAAACAGATACATTGGAAAAATATATAAAAGTAATAAAATTAAAAGATGATTTTTTGAAAAGACTAAGAAAATCAATATATCTTTAGCATATAAAAAGAAGAGAATAGAAAAATCAAATCTATAAAACAGTAGAAGAGGAAGGAGAAATCAAGGCAATCCAAGATGTAGGGAATGGTCAACTGTATCAAATGCTGCTTTTCTTTCAAATACTTAAAAAAATAAGAGTACAGAATACATACACATATGCAATGAACAAGATAGCATGTAATAAAAATTACATTTTTGTAATGTACATTTGTACATTTCAAATTTCCATTACACATGTAATATAACATCTCTGAATGTGTGTATATATGCTGGAAAATAGTGGATAGAGCACCAGCCTTGGAATAATGAAAACTCACATTTGAATTCAGTCTCTGGGATATAGTAGTATTAATATAGAACAAGCCTGCAGACTGTAAGTTTTATAAAAGTTCCTTTAGAAATTAGCTTAGTAAGAAGAACAAAAATTTGGAGCCTATGTGATATCTTTTTAAATCTACACAAAATTTTAAATATGCAATCATATTCTATATAGTGTTCTATATAGTGATGAATTTCATGTAATTCAGGTAGCCATACTCATTCGTTCATACTGGAAGCCTTTACAAGGAATTATGGCAATTGCTCATTGGTAGGCAGAGATAATAGAATAAAAATAATGATTTAATCAAAATTAATTTACTTATTAAGTACTTTATTAATCAAACTATCAAAATTATTTTATACACCTAGGAAAAAAAATAACAACTTCATTTGGAAGAATAAGCTATCAAGAATATTAAAGAAAGTAATGAAAAATACAAAGGAAAGTAGCGTAGATGTATAAGATTTAAAATCATATTATAAAATAGCAGTCACCAAAATCATGTGGTTCTGGCTAAGAAATGTAGTGGATCAATGGAATATGTTAGGTATACAAGACATAATAGTCAATGAGTAATGCATATGTCTGAGATAGTAATCTAATGTCTGATAAACCCAAAGATTCCAGCTTCTCACTATTTAACTAAGAACTCACTATTTGACAAAAACTGGTGGAAAAACTGGAAAATAGTATGGAAGAAACTAGGCATAGACTGACATCAAAATAGTCATATGATTTAGACATAAAGGGTGATAATATAAGCAAATGAGAACAAGTCTCAATTTACCTGTCAGATCTATGAAGAAGGAAAGAATTTATGCCTAAACAAGAGATAGAGAACATTATGAAATGCAAAATAGATAATTTTGATTAAATTAAATTTAAAAGGGTTTGCATAAACAAAATAATTGCAACCAAGATTAGAAGGGAAGCAAAAAGCTAAAAAATAATTTCTATAGCCATTATTTCTGATGAAATTCTTATTTCTAAAATATATGAAGAACTGAATCAAATTTATAAGAATACAAGTCAATTCCCAATTGATAAAAATGGTCAAAGAATATAAACAGGCAATTTTCAGATGAAGAAATTCATATGATAATCTGTAGCCATATAAAATGCATCACTATTGATTAGATAAATACAAATTTAAACAACTCTGAGGTACTACCTCACACCTATTATATTAGCTAATATAACAGAAAAGAAAAATTATAAATCTTGGAGAAGATTTGGGAAAATTGGGGCACTAATACATTGTTGGTGGAGTTGTGAACTTATCTAACCAATTTGGGGAAACAATTCCCAAAGAACTATAAAACTGAACATGGCCTTTGACACAACAATATCTCTACTAGGTCAGTATCCCAAAGAGATCATAAAAAATGAAAAAGGACCCACATGTATAAAAAATATTTATAGAAGTTCTTTTTGTGGTAGCAAAGAATGGGAAATTGAGGGAATACCCATCGGCTGAATAAATTGTGGCATATGAATGTCATTACTTTAATATTTCATTAACTATTACTGTTCTATAAAATGGTGAGCAGGTGGATTTCATAATTACATGAACTGATGCTGAGTGAAGTTAATAGAACCAATAGAACATTGTAAATACTAATAGCAATAGTATGTGAAGATCAACTATGAAAGATTTTACTCTTCTGTAGTGGTCCAAGTCCAAGAGACTCATAATAGAGTCAGAGTGCAGAATGAAACATACTATTTTCATAGATTTTGTTTTTGTTTTATTCTTTCTTGTGTTTTTCCCCTTTTGTGCTGAGTCTTCTTTTCTACATGACTAATGTGGAAATATAATTAACTTAGTTATACATGTATAACCTATATCAGATTGTTTGCTATTGTGGGGAAGGGAAGGGAAGAGAGAGAGGGAGAAAAATTTGGAGCTCAAAAATCTTACAAAGATTAATGTCGAAAACTATGTTACATACTATTAAAAATAATATACTATTAAGTAAAAAAATTTTTTTAGTGGGGAATGAGTAGTCAGAGTAGTAACTTCTTGTTACTACTTCATGTCACAACTCAGGTATAGTGTAATAGTGCCTAAGTTCTACTTATCTGCTCTGTCATAAAGGAAACAATGCCCTAGTTCTGGGGGAACAGGGGCTTATTTCCTGTCTCAACTCTGTTACTTCCTTACCTGTGTGAAATTGAATAAGTTGCTTTATAACTCTTGGCCTTAGTTCTTCATCTATAAAACTAAGAAGTTACTATTAAAGGCCTCTAAAGTCTATTCCCATTCAAAATGATGCTATGATCTGCATTAATCGAAACAGTGGAAAGCCCTCATTCTGATGAATATGGCTAAAACAATTTTTAAAAATTCTATCCATGTACCTGTATATCATTGTGATGAATCTCAGATTACATATTAAGTGGGTAAACAGAGACTCAGAGAAGTCATTGCAGCTGTATTTCAAATAATATATCATATTGAATGTAGTAAATAAGCATCAAGATGGTGCCCAAGTTGTCCTAACTATCTCATCTTGGGCATTCAATTTAGTTCGATTCAACTCAGCAAAATTTGTTAAGGGTGTGAAAAATACAAAGCTGGAGAGGAAAACAGATGAAAATTATTATCTTTCCCTACCTTTAAGTAGCTTATGATTTTATTTGGCAACTTTGATGTGTACATAAATAAATAGGAATCAAGAAAATGATAAAGACTAAGGAGGGGTCCAGATCCAATTTTTGAGGAGGCAAAAAAAATCAATTGACATAGATGGGTAGGAAAAATGGAAAAGTCAGTCAAATAGAGCTTCATGTAATAGGTCAAATGTGAGTTTATTTTGAGACAAGAGGACTTAAATAGAAGGGAATGTGAAAGATTTCTTTCCATAAGAGCTACAGCTGCAATTTTATTAATACAGGAATTGAAGAAATTCTTTTCACCAATACAATTCCAAATTTTTTCTTCAACTTAGAAGAACTTTAAAGCAGGTGTGTTTTTTATTGTTGTTGTTATTTGTTTGTTTTGGTGGGACTATAGGATGTATAAGTACTTTTTTGTATCACAGACCCTTTTGGCAATCTGATAAAGCCTACAAATCCATTTTCACAATAAAGTTATAGAATGAAAATAAAATAAACTGCATGATGAAAAATCAGTCACATAGAACTAAAGATGTAATTGTTTCTCCAAGTTCAAGGACCCGGGTCTGTCTTAGGGTGTTGCCTAGAGCTCCAAGAGATATGGGCCACAAAATCAGTATGTTATCAGTTGCAAGATTTGAATCCAGATGTTCTTGCCTTGGGCTTGGCTCTCTATACACTTCACATGCAGCCATATTTTTATAATGTAGCTAAGTTAAACAAACAATTATTAAGTAATAGTTTTGTGCAAAATGATAAAACTATCCACAGTTCCTTGGATACATCCTACAAAACCATCAATATTATTATTCCCTGACACACTTTTATTGAGGAAAGAGTAGAATGCATCAGTATGGTATGCAGAATATATCTAAGTTATCCTTGGATATGTATGTTTGTCTTTACTCTCTCCACAACAAAAAAGAGGAATATAAATAATAAAGAGAAGGAAGAAGGGAAAAGATGAAGAGAGAGAGAGAGAAGAGAGAGAGAGAGAAGAGAGAGAGAGAGAAAGAAGAAGAAGAAGAAGAAGAAGAAGAAGAAGAAGAAGAAGAAGAAGAAGAAGAAGAAGAAGAAGAAGAAGAAGAAGAAGAAGAAGAAGAAGAAGAAGAAGAAGAAGAAGAAGAAGAAGGAGAAGAAGGAGAAGAAGGAGAAGAAGGAGAAGAAGGAGAAGGAGAAGGAGAAAAAGAAGAAGACACACAGAGACAGAGAGACAAAGACAGAAACAGACACAGAGAGACCGACAGCAGACAGATAGAGAAACAGACATACACACACAGAGAGACAAGAGAGAGGGAGAAGGAAAGACATTTCATAATAGAGAGGCTGGAGTTTAGGTTCAGATATGTACCTGGCTTCTTCTCATAATTAGAAGGAAGAAATAGTTGATAATCTTTTTTCAACATCTGGGAGAAGCAGGTAAAAAGGAAGCTGGAACATCTATAAAACAATGTCCCCTCTGTCTAGCAATGACAAGGAAAAACCATGTTTAATCCTCCAACAGTATATCAACTGTCATGAAGTGCAGGCTGAATATAAAGGATGGCATTATTTTAAATGGGAAAACTTTATTTCAGCTCAACTAATCCTTATAGAAGGCAATAGATACCTAGGATCAAGAGCCTGCAGATTTATGGGGGAGGGTGTTTATCAGAACTAGAAATCTTGAATGCCATTTCTCAGTGATAAAATAACTACTAAAAGTATCATACTCAGAATTGAAAGTTTTTAAAAAAGGACTCATTTCCATCACAGATTCAGTATTTCTAATTCAAGGGTATTGTTGTCTATCACTACTCCCCATGACAAACTTTGAAAGGAAATATATGAAGGTGAATGGTGATTCTAGTGTGACTATAGAAATGGAAAAGAAAATATAAATATATTCACCTCTGTATACTAGACAGACAAATTTGTGCAAGGAATAAAGTTTGGCATTTCTTTATTTTTTTTTACAAGCTAGAATAGGAATTTCACTTCCAGTGAATTAGGAAGAGATTGAATTCCATTAAAATCATTTACCAAAGCAGTTAAAGTATTAACTCTTAGGAGAGAAATAGCAAAAAGACTTTTATGACAAGTATTTTGAGCAGGGAAAAACATACCAATATGAAAACAATATGAAACAAGCTAACATGAAAGCAAGAAAAATTATTATTGGACAAAAGAAGTCCAGAATGATAGATCAAATAAATATACTATAGATGATGTTCATGAATAGGCTAATTTCCAACATTAACCTAAAGCATTAGCTAACATTTCAGTACAGCTGAAAACAGGAAAGAAAATATTTTGTAGTTTGTATAGGCATCTAGATATGAAATGATCTACCTTATGAGCTGGCATGTTCCTTTTCACTAGAAGTGTTCAAGCTGAGGTTAAATGATTGCTTGAAAGGAATATTGATGAGATGATTCTTGTTTTGGCTTGGATTGCACTAGATAACCTCTGAGGTTCCTTCCAACTCCAGGATTAGATGATTCTTTGCTTTCATCTTTCCTGATTGACAGAGCAAATTAAACTGATCATCCCACAGAGAGGGGACCTTCAGTTTTTGTTTATATTGAAAATTAGACATCCCCTCTTGGGTTATCATTGGATGGTATCCAGCTAATGTCATATACAAATCCACAGAACCCTAGTAGAAGGTCATCTCATCTAAGCCTTCTTACCCAATGCAGACTCACTTCAATAGCACCCCTCACAGATGGTCATTCAGCCTCTAATTGGGTAAGCACTTCCTATATATACTAGGGGAAAACACAATTTATAACTCACCAACATATTATCATATAATAGCTATAACACAGAGGCATGTCCACATGGGTTAATATTTTTAGATTTGTGGATGGTTTATATATGTATGTATGAATTACTGGACCTATAATTTAATTAGTATTGAAATCTTTCTTTGCCAATGAAGCCAGTTAAGCATAACTAGTGGTCTTGAGGAAGTTTCCTGAGATACTGTGAAGTCAAGTAACCTAGGGTCACACAGCCAGTGTAGGTCAGAAGCCAGATGTTTCTTATTCCAGGGTCAACTCACTGTTATTCCAAGCTGCCTTTTATGTCATGTCACTCTTATTGCAGGCATTTCTCAATTTATAATAAGGATAAATTTGAAATGAAGAACACAGGGTTGAACCCTTGAGGTAAACTTAGGATAAGGATAGCATGAATAAGAGTTTCATGAAATAGGAAGACATGGATGTGATCTGTATTGTTGGAAGGAATAACTGCATCCATGTGTACATATGCATACATATTAATCTCCAAATCAGGAATAAGAAAGAACTTTAGCAAATGTATTATCTTGTCTAAATATTGACTTGTCTTTTGATCTGGTACCGATATACTCCCTGACATGATGTTAATATACAACCATTGCAACCATTATTAATGGAAATATTTGAAAGTTGAAGGAGACCATTTTTATGTAGTCAGGAGATTAACTCTGTTCTAGCAGCACCTCAATTTGTTATTATTCTAAATTTATTTAATGACCAATTCGCTATGGAATAGAGTCATATATAAGCTAGAAGAAAATATAATTAAATGTATCTATTAAAATAAATAAATTGTAATCAAAGAACTGGCATCAAGATTAGGAAATAATACTCAGAGAGACAATGCCAAAAATCACATCATGTTGCCATAAAACAGAAATGAGAATGTTATGGTTTACCTCTAATCTGAATGCTGGAAAAATAAATTCAACTCTAAAGTGACAAACTTTATACTAATTTTGCTCCTCCCTTGACTGAGCAGCCAATTGCATAATTTCAGAATAATGAATGGCAGGATATATGTAATAAAACACTGATTTCCCTGTCAAGGTCTGAAAAATCAAATCCAGCCAAATTAAAAGCTCTGAAAAATTTATTATGGAGTTGTTTTACTTATGAATAAGAGTGCTAAGTTCACCCAGCATGATATGTCCAAGCTGTCTTCATTTATGTATGGCTTAAGACAATTAGCCCAATAGAGAATTTCCTGATCTTTACTTCTGATCTGTCCTGAAGCAGATAATCTATCATTGACCCCAGGAAGAGATTTTCATCACTTCTGAATCTCAAGAATCTTCAATGATTCCTTACTCTTAATATTAAAAAAAAAGAAAAAGAATATGTTTAGAAGAATTGTACATGTTTAACATATATTGGATCACTTTCTGTCTAAGGAAAGTGGGGAGAGAGGGAGAACAATTTGGAGTACAGGATTTGGCAGAAGTGAATGTTGAAAACTATTTTTGCATGGATTTTGAAAAATAAAAAGTTATTAAAAAATGTCCTTCCTGGATTTCAAAGTTCTTCATATTCTGTCCCCACCATATTAATTTCCCACTATTCCTTACTATGTAATTCTGATCCAGATAAGTTATTTTCTTCTTTTCACTATCTCACCAACATGCCATGCCTTTTCTCTCTCTCTCTGTATGTATGTGTATATATATATAGATAGATATATATATATATGTGAGTGTGTGTGTGTATATGTGTGTGTGTGTGTGTGTGTGTGTGTGTGTGTGTGTGTGTGTGTATGATTTGCTAAGGCAATTGGGGTTAAGTGACTTGCTAGGAGTGTTAAGTGTCTGAGGCCAGATTTGAACACTGATCCTCCTGACTTCAGGGCGGTTGCTCTATGCTATTCTATGCTATAGCTACTATGCCACCAAACTGCCCCTCTACTTCCATATTTTTATTCATCCTACTTTTCTTTCTTGAAATATATTCCCCAAACTCTATCTCTCTAGATTTTTCTCATCCTTTAAAATCTGCTTAGGTCTTATTCTTTTATTTGAGCACCTAGGTAATACAGTATATGCAGCCTAGAGTTAGGAAGACTCATCTTCATGAGTTCAAATTTGGCCTCAGACATTTACTTGCTGTATGATCCTGGGCACGTCACTTAATCACAGTTTTTCCTTTGTAAGATGAGCTGAAGAAGGAAATGGCAAACTACTCCAGTATATTTGCCAAGAAAGCCCTATAAATACTCCGACATGACTGAATAACAATTACAAAATTATTTCATTAGTCCTTGTTTATTATTCTAGCCCAAACTCATCTCTTCTTTCCCTGAAAGTACAGCAAATATTTATTAGATGCTTATTATGTTTAAAAAATCTTAAAGCATTTTTTGTGTTTAACATTCATTTGCTACTTGATTCCACAATGCCTTGCCTAACTATTTAGCTATTTTATTTGTGAATGCATTGTGTCCTGAACCAGACTATAAACCCCTTGAGGGTAGAAGTCATTATGCGTATTTTTAAAATATTCTCCACAGGCTTGGATACAGCAGTGGATCTATAACAATATCTCAAATCTTCATTGACTTAATTATCATCGGGGTCTTCTATAACAGATAAGGTTTCAGTTAAAGAAAAAAAGTCTCACCATGCACCTTGGACTAATTTTGGACCTTAAAATCTTGAATTAAGTTTGAATACTATCTCTACCATTAACTATCTTTATGATCTTGGATAAATCATTTAAGTATTGTGGGCCTCAGTTTTCTCATCTATAGAATGGGGGGGAGGCCAGCAAGGGCAAGACATGGAAAATCTTTGTCTTCTTCCAGGTCTAGAACAATCAACCTATACTGGCATTCCAAAAAATTTATTCATCACCCATTAGTGGGGGGAAAAATTCTATTAGATACTACATGAGCTCTGTTCTCTCAGTCTATTTATAGGGGTTGTTAAAATGAGATCTGTGATTTTGTTTTATAATACATATACATAAATACACATATATACCTACATATTTATGTATATATATATATATATAGATATATATATATAAGTGTATATATGTGTATACATGTTGATAATTATTTCAATATGTGTGTGTGGGTTGCAATTCTATATATTTTAATTTATGCCTTTCAAAACAGTCTTCAGAGAAAGGTTTCATAATTTTCTCCTAAATTGCCAGAGGGTTATACAAAACCTACATGCAAAAATTAGCAACTTTTGATCTAATATATGGATAGCATCAAATACACATTTTAAAAAAACAGTTATAAGACATAATGTATGTTACTTGGGATTCTTAGGTTCTGCTAGTTATTTTGTTCCTGCCTTTTTACTGGACCAATTGAATATGCTATTTTCCTAAATCAACTATCACCACCACAGAAACATCTTTCCTGGCTTCTACTACATATTTTTTTAAAAAATGAACCCACTTTCACCAACATCCTGCCATCACCAGAGACAATTATAGTATACTCAGGGTTTCCTAAGCCTTTTGTATTAACTTTAAGGAGCATTTTATAAGGGGAAAAGTTACAGACTTGTATATGCTCTCCTATGACCTTCAAGGTTTCTGAAAGACTTCAAAGCAAGTTTAACTCTCATTACAATGAAACTGGGTTGCTGCTGTATGGCTATAGTTTTATAATGACTAGTGTGCACCTTATCCTCTAATAGGGACATAGATCTCTACAGGTCTAGGAAAAATTCTTCTTTGAACAGCAATTCCACCCAACTGTTGCCTCTCATCAACTCTATTGTTTCTAATTTGGAATATAACTAGTCCTGGTGGATCCTCCAGAGCCAAAAGAGTGTTCTCATTGATTTCAAGACATCTCATATTAGCTCAGATATTATCAACTTCACTATCTTGAGATTTTGCAAAATTCTTGACTCTTGTTGCTTCTCATTCTATTCTCATTCTATCTTGCTGAATACCATATCAGCTCTCTTCTCTCAGTATTTTTACAAAGGTAATCCAGAGACCAAGAATTGTTTTATATATTATGTTATGTTATATCATGTTATGTATATGTGTATATATATATGTATATATATATATATATATTAATACATACATATGTCTACAAACATACTCAAACATATCTGATAGGGTTCAGACCACTTGTATTGGCCAAGTTATATTTGTACTTGACTCTCCAATAAGGAAATAAACTCCTTATAAGTAAGGATTGTTCCTTCCATCTTTCCATCCTTCCTTCTTCTTTCCCTCCTTTCCTCCCTTGTTTTTCTTCTTTCCTTCCTTTCTTTCCTTTTTCTTCCTTCCTTCCTTTCTTTCTCTTTTTTCTTTTTTGTTTGTTTCTTTCCTTCCTTCCTTTTATCCTTGCTTCCTTCTTACTTTCCTTTCTGTCTCTGTGTCTTTGTCTGTCTGTCTCTCTCTCTCTCTGTCTCTCTGTCTGTCTGTCTGTCACTCTCTGTCTATCTCTCTCCCCCTTTATTTTTTACTTGAGCTTCCAGTTCCTAACATGGAACATGACATATAATAAGTATTGAATAAATATCTGCAGTTTAGGGATCATGTTCTACATAAAGCCCTTCCCAAATCCCACCTCTTCATGTTCTCTAATATGTATCCTCCTTCCCAAACTTTCTCTTGTTTAACTATTTTGTATATATGTATTTATGAACTTTGTATATTCCATTGTCCCTAAATTCCTTCTGTTGTTCTCAAGTCATTTGGCCCTCTCAATAATCTGATTCAGATTTTTGTTGTCAAAAATACCAGAACAGTTCGCTATTTCCTACTTCACGTCATTTTACAGAGGAGGAAACTAAGGCAAACAGGATCGAGTAATGTGCTTGAGGTCACAGTTAATTAGTGTTTGAGGTCAGATTTGAACTCAAGAAGATGAGTCTTTGTACTTCCTATCAGTGCTCCATCTACTATGTAACCTAGCTGCATATTTAATCTATTAAAGCTCAGAACTGCTCTAAGATTTTTGGAACATTTTATATTTATGTCATTGTAGTCTTCCCCATTAAAATATAAGCTCACTGTGATAAGGAATTGTTTCATTCTTTAAGCCTGTATTCACTATGGAATTCCCTTGGTCTCAGCCATCAGGAAATCTTATTTGACCTACAGTAGTTTGATTTCTTGGTCCAAACATAGGGCCACTGTTTACATCCCCTGTTCTCTCATTGGTTATTTTAATCATAGTATCTATTTTTGAGAAAACATTATCATTCCTCAATGAGATCAAGCTTGTCCTCTTAATGTTCTATTTGATGCCCAAGGCCAGGCTCATTAGTATACCAGGCAAGATAGCACGAGGCAAAAACCAGTGAGTCATTCTGTAGTCCAGTTCTGTGAGGTACCTATAGCTTCTACTCTCACAGCCTGAATATCCACCTTAAGAAGACTAATATTTCATCCTTTTCTAAAACTGACAGATTTCCTATGCCACACCTTACACAATCTTTTTATTCTATCAGATGAACTTTGTGTCCTTTGATTTTTTATTTAATTCTCTGACACATCTCCAGATTTGGTGAAGGAAATAATACTCTCCTTGGTGATATTTACTTCAGTGCCCTATATTCACTTCACTAGGTATGAATCAATGACCTTCCTTCATCAGTTCAGGATGACATTAAGGAAATACTATAATATTGGCTCATCACATTTGAAAAATATACAATTTTAAATCTACATCAAAAGTGAAATATAAGCAGATTAAAAAAAAGAATAGAAGTTTCTTTCCTCCACTTACCCATGATTCTCAGAACATGTTAAAATAAAGGATGTGTACAACTGTAGAATTGTTTCTGTTATCATAGACAGGTCACAGGAGACTTGGTTGTGAATTATTTCCAAAGACCATTTTCAAGATGGAAGGGAATAACTCTGTATTTCACAATGGTATTATCTCTAACTAAATTATAAGACCCTAGTGGGTAGTCATTTTATACTATGCCTAGCATAGCAGTGAACACAGCAGGTGCTCAGTAAATAATTCTGATAATTGTAACATTGATCCATGAGATGGTCAATCACCACCACACAAAGCAATGTGAGTTTTTCTAGAATCTATTTTGGTTCCAGTATTATAGGAAAAAGGAAGGTGGAGGAGGAGAGGTAGTGGAGGAAAAAGACAGAAGAGAGAGAGAAGGAGAGAAACAGAGACAAAGACACTGAGACAGAAACAGAAATGGAGCTGGAAATGAGTTCCCCAGTGTGTATTTGCCATGACACCTTTGTTATTTCTTTCTTTATGAGACTTTTGTCCTACTCTGAGTTCAGATGGAAAAAAATTACCCATTTATATTCACTGCACTCTCCTTTTGGTTTTATTTCAATTACAATAGTGACAGCCCTGATGCAAAGAGGAATATCAATATAAAACTAGAAACCAAGCACAATGCTGCTTCAAAATCAGTAAAATGGCCATTCAATGAAAGAGGCAAGAGAAGATGGAAAAGTTTTGACTTTGAGCTCAATTACTCTCTCTTGAGAAAGCCATATGACTGAGGTCTGAATGAGGGTCTAGAGACCATTTGCATTGCACTCTTTGCATTGCAGAGGGGAGAACTGACACATTAAATGATTAAGGTTCTTGCCCAAAGTCACATAGGTAAACATCTGGGATGCGAGGTCAGGTCCTCTGACTTTAAATCCCATGTTGCTCCCCTCTACTCTCACACTAGGCCATAATCATTAACTTCAATATCCCAAAACTACAGACCTTGAAGGCACTTTGGTGATCTAAAGAAATCTTTACTCTAATTCCCTTACTTTGCAAGCTATAGAAAGTTGTTCTTTGTGACAAAGGTGAGATTATCTTTGGGAAAGAGAAGGTTTTTGAATTTAGCTGGAAGTCTGTTTCAATCACCAGATCACAGATTTAGAGCTAGTGAAAGGTTCTTAACATTTTTTTTTGCTTCACAGATCCCTTTATTAGTCTATTAAAGCCTAAGGACCATCACACCTCAGGAAAAAGAAAAAGGTTTTAAATGCATAAAATATACCACTACAAAAGAAAACAATGATTTTTCTCTGTGTTTCTCTCTCTCTTCCCCTGTTGTCTCTCTGTCTGTCTCTGTGTCTCTGTCTCTGTGTCTCTTTCTCTGTTTTTCTGTCTTTGTCTCTCTTTCTGCCTCTCTCTGTCTCTTTGTGTGTGTCTCTCTCTGTCTCTGTCTCTCTGTCTCTATCTCTCTCTGTCTCTCTCTGTCTCTCTGTCTCTCTCTCTCTTTCTCTGTCTCTCTCTCTCTGTCTCTCTCTCTCTCTCTCCGTCTCTCTCTCTCCTCTCTAACTCTCTGTCTCTGTCTCTTGTTGTCTCTCTGTCTCTGTCTCTCCTCTCTATCTCTAACTTTGTCTGTGTCTCTCTCTCTGTGTCAGTTTGTCTCCTCTCTGTATCTGTCTCTTCCCCTCTCTTTCTCTGTCTCTTTCTCTTCCTCTCTCTCTTCTTCCTATTTTTCTTCCCTCCCCTCTCTTTCTCTCTCTCTTCCTTCCTTCTTCACTTCCTTTCTCTGCCTCCCCCCTCTTCTCCACTCTACCTTCTCTTCTCTGTCTCTCTCCCTTTTTTCTGCCTCTGTCTCTTTGTGTGTCTCTATTTCACTTACTCTTTCTTCTTTCCTCCTCCCCACCTTCTTATGTATCTCATGAATTACAGTTTACTTTGATTAGTGTAGCCCCACCACTCATCTAATCTGTTTTAAAATGAATAATAGTTGCAGCAGTAACAGGCCTAGGTAACAGGTCAGAAGAGGTTAAATAACTTGTCTAAAGTTATATAAATAGTAAGTTACAGGACTAGGATTTGAACCCAGGTCATCTAAATCTAAAATCAGCTGTTTTCCTCCCCACTCTAATACATTGATTATAATGTTTTCATGTTGTTCCTTGTAATCAGTAAACAACTCCACTCTGGATAACCATTCAGGCAAACCATTATCAATCTCCTTCATGCTCAAAGCACTCTTATATGGTACCTGCTGACAGACAAGCAGCAATTCCTTATAAATGGGTATTGCCATTAATTGTGCTGTGCCCTACACATGGCACACTCTTACACATCTAAATAAGCTATGTTGAACCTACTGCTATTAATGGGAACTGTTTTCTAATTCTATATACAGAAATGAAATATTGTAGACTACCTCATCTGCTCAGCTCCATGCTAATTATCTATTTATCTTATTTGAATATCTGTTGCAAATGTAAAAAGCCAGTATTGTCCTTCTGGCTCGTGGCTGCATGCATACTGTCACAAATGGAAGTTTACCAAGAAATACTGTCCCGGAAAAACCAAACAAACTGAAACACCCTGTGGTAGAAGAATACACTCACTGCCAACTGGATGTTCTGGGTTACTTTAGGCTGGCTTTGCTAAGCAAGTCAAGGATTGCAAACAGATCTCAACTATTATCCTGATGTTACCTGCTAACCCACTTTATTAACAATCAATAAGATTCTGTGCCAGACCCCCAACTTCATGCATGATAACTTCTTCTCAATCTGCCTTTGTATCTACCAACTGCAGGATTTCCATCACAGATGCTAGCAAGCAGGGCAAGTATTCTATGGAGACAGTGTTGAGTTCAATGGGTATATAAAATGGCCAACAAAGTTTGGTTGACTCAATTATCTTCATTAAGAGAGGGAAGCAGGAATCTGGATAATCAAACATGGCAGCTGATCCTTGTAAAATATTTGGGTTGGGGATCCCTATATTTATATTTATATTCAAACAAGGGTGTGTCAGATGTTCTGGGAATTAATTTCAACAAAATAACAGTGCCACAAAGTGAAATTCTGACTTAGACTGGGAAATCATCCAGTTTCTCTATTCTGTTCCCTGTTCAACTCCTCCTGCAACCCATCCCATGCTGTGAAGAGACAGCTTGTTTTTCTTACTAACGCAGAGTAGCAATCTAAGCAGGGCTGACCTCTCTCAAACCTTCCCTGGAGCAGGCAAGGCTTGGGTTTCAAAGGGTTCTCTTTCATGAAAATTAAATAGAGAGAGCCGATTTTCCATAGATAAGCCTCTCTATATCTGATTTTAAGTTTTTCTCCACTCATATCAAAAGCTCAAACCTTACTTCCAAAACACTCAACAAATTGGACATATAGCCATAGCTAGAGCCCCTTCCATTATTTGGGCTAGAAATTAGAAATTATAGACCTTCCTAGAAGTTCACATTAACTTAAAAGTTTCTTGTAAAAATTTTACTGCTGTTGTTATACTATACACAATTCAAGTAAGTGCAACAAACTTTTAAAAAAATAACTAAACTTGTGAATTCATTGGCAAAAGGAATTCTAAATGGGGAAATTCTCTCAATGAAGACTGACATTGCTCTACAACTTGTCAAATAGAGATACTTAGGGCACTGAGAAGTTAACTGACTTACACAGGGCCAAAGAGTTAGCATATGTTGAATTCTGTTTAAAATACAAAAACTAGATATTAAATATGGAGTTTTAAGGAAAGCTAGAAGGCCAATGAAGTTGGTAGTTCTTTAGAAATATCTCTTATTGGAGATGTCAAGCAGATAGTTGGTAACAAAGGGCTGGGGAATATAAACAAGATTAAGGTTGTATGTACGAAAAAGGAATCATCATTAGACAGGGATCAATGGAAAGGACATATAGAAAGAAAAGGTGAATATATACAGTAAAACCTTAAGGGAACATCTATTTTTGGAAGGATTCGTGTGCACAGGTACTGGTCTAGGAATGCACATACACAGAGAAGATGAAGCAAGAGAGACTAATGTTATGGAAATCAAGGGATAAGAGACTATACAAGAAGAAAGTTGATAATATCAAAAATTTCAGAGAGTTCAGTAAAGATGATGAGTGAGAAAAAGATTCTTAAAAGATCCCTGCTATTGTTGGAAAGGGCAGTTTTAGTAAGAAATATATAGTCAGAAGCTAGGCAGAAAGACAATGAGAAGTAAGAAGGAAGAGAAGGGAAAAATGTAGATTGTTTCTTCTAAATTTTTGCATTGAAATGGAGTGAATTGTATTGAACATGACAGGATGGCAGAATAAAGTAAAGAACTTTTTATTTTTTTTTTATTTTTAAAGGGCAAGAAAGAAGTGGCCATGTTCTGAGGAATCAAGGCAAAAGTCAGTGGATACTAACAGATAAATGATGAGAAAGAGGGGCACAGAGGGAAATGATCAAAAACTGTAAAAGAGACAGAAAAATGTGCAATCAATAACTACAGGAATCAATCTTAGAAAAGATCAGGGTCACTTCTTCCAGAGGGACTGAGGAGAAAAAAAGAAGAGACTTGAAGAGAATATGCAATGATTAGCTAACTAAAAATGTTTGGTTTCTTGATTGATAGATATCAGGTAGTCAGGACTTCATGGATTTAGAAAGAATTCATCTTAACATCTGCCCTCTTCCCCCAGAAATGACAAGGATTGATATCTAAAAGCAAATATCTATGTAAAGTATATTCAGATTCCACTTGGGCCTGGAGACTGAGGCATTTGATGATTTCAAAGGCATTTTTCCCAAGATGATTTGAAGTAGTAAGATTGAATACTTCCACACACAGTGATCGATTCTTTGTCAGGAATACCTCTAAATTTAATTCCTTTAACTATATGATGCTAAAACAACATTTAATAGAGTGATGACAACCCTGCTTCTGTTCTCTGGGTCCTTATAATCTGTATATTGAAATGATCAATCCATCTTACTGGATTTTATTCAAATTCAATAATGCAATAGAAACAACATTGGAGTTGATGTCAGAAGTCCTAAATGTGAAACCTGCCTCTGATGTGCAATACTATATGACCATGGATAAGTCATTTTACTTTTCTACACCAAAGTTTCCCCATTTGAAAAATGAGCTTGGAATAGATGACCTTTAAGTTTCCTTCCAATTCTGAATCTATGGTCTTCTGATACTGCAACTCTAAACTACTCATAAATACTACCCTCCTGGATCCATCCATAGGAGGGATAAGACAGACACTTTTATATTTCTGTTCTTTGATCGACTCTTTTATCATTCTTCTCTCATGTCAGATCTAGATCTAGCAAAAAAGAAGACTGACTCATCACCATCAATAAGCAAAGCAGCCTATTCCCTGTCCACAGAACTGCTTAGAAGTACACAGGCAAGATTCATACCCAGACCACCGTCAGCTAGCTCTCATCTACAGATGGCTCCCCTACAAGACAAAGGAACATAATTCTCAGTGATTAAAAGGAGGATCACAATCAACACAGTATGGAAAGTACAACATAAATCATAGAAGGGAAAGCTTAGAGACATTAATTTGTTCAGCAACTTTAAAAAAAGCATATATCAAGTCAATATATTAAATGTCTACTATATAAAAAGAACATGAATTCAGAGACAGAGATATCACTTTTTTTTTAATCTTTAAGTATCTAGAACAGGGACTCCACCTTTTTTTGTGTTACAGACCCTTTGGTAGCCTATGAACCCTATTTAAGAATAGTTTTTTTTTAATTCATAAGTGTAAGAAATGTCAATTTTGAGTTAGAAGTTAGTGGAAAATGAAGATATATTTTCCCATCCAAATATATGTATCCCCTAAAAATCTCTCCATGAATCCCTAGAGGGTCTATAGATCCAAAGTTTAAACCCTGATTTAGAAGAAGACTTGGGAGTGAAGATAGAATGAGCTACCCCTCCCCAAGAAAAAAAAAACAAAGCATACCAAAAAGCAAAAACAAAAATAAACCTCCTCAAAGTTATTTGATTAAAAGAAGAGTCGCTGGGGGGAAGGGGGGAAGCAGCTTCAATAGAATAGAGGTCTCTCCCTTCTCTATGAAGCACTCTGCCTCCCCCTTTACAAATGCACTTGGGCCACAGCCATTCTGAGCAATGGACTATAGTATGCTTATTTATAGCCACATCCCTGTGGCTAAAAGTGATCTTTAGGCAGCCTGCAACCCTGCTGAAAGAGCATGTATATCACGGGGAGACAGACTATGAAATAGACTCTGTTGATTTCACTAGAGAAGCCCATTATTTGACAGCAAACAAAACCCAGATTCTGACTGCTGCTAACCATGCTTCCCCCCCCAGCCTTATTCCATACCTCCAATCCAAAAATACATTAAAAATAAAGCAGCTTAACCTATTTCCCTTTTATACAAACAGGCTCGACTTAAGGTCGGCCTCATCTGGTACACCGACTCCTATTATGGAAGGAATAAAGGATGGATAGCTCTTAACAAGAAAGAGACAGCTTTTAATGACAGTTTCCGAATCATGGCCTTTTGTACTTGAAGAGATCGACTATAAAGCTCACTGTCAACTGACAGTAACATCAATGTCAGGGCACAAAAGAATTGATATCCCTCAATAGGAGCTCATCCTAGAGTCATTAACCATTGCTGGTCTGCTCTGCCATCTTTAAAGACTGGCGCTTGTAATAGCCTAGGTTCTATTCAATTCTAGTAGAAAGATAGCTAAGAAAAGGCACTCCATGCTTGAGAAAAGAACTCTAATGACAGGTATCAATCAAGTGAGGAGACTCCACTACTCATCCTACTATGTGCTGAACATCAAGCTAGGCAAAGTGAGGAATAGGAAAGAAAGAAAAAGGTGCAATTGGGCTCTTTTGGGAGATTTAAGATCTTTTATATGTGAAACAATTAAGAAAGAATATAGCATATATAATAAAGTCCTAAATTGTGCATACTGTAAGTATAGCAGTACTTAGAAAAGGTAGTGTGAGGGAAGGGACTAGAGTTATTAGGAAGGCTACCTGGAGGGAATGAAACTGGAACTGGACTTGAAGAATGGTCAGGAAATGAATAAAAGGAAAAGGGAGGCAAGATCAGGAGATAATATCTCCTCTGATAAATTGCATGTACCTCTTAGGGTGATTGTGTGGATCAAATGAGATAATTGGAAAATACTTAGCATAATGCCTGGCACATAGTAAGTGCTATATAAATGTTAATTGCTGTTATTATTTACTATTATTTTTATAGTTATTAACCAATAAGATGAATGTGAAAAAGCAGTTAAGGAGTATATTATATAGAAATAGCAAAGAGATTGCCTTGATTGCAGGAATGGATTACTGTTAGGGAATAGCCAGAATAGAAATAATAAACTATGAATAACAAATGTTTATTCTATACTTTGTTATTAATAAATAATAATTTGTTACATAATGTGCAGGTAGTACAGTGGATAAAGTGATAGGGCAGGACTCAAGAAGAACAGAGATCATATCTGGCCTCAGACATTTACTAATTATGTAATACTAGTCAGGTTGCTTCACTTATTTCTGCCTCAGTGTCCTCAAAATTGTAAAATGGGGATAATAGTAGTACCTACACTACAAGTTTATTGTAAGGATCAAATAATGTGATATTTGTGAAAGTACATAGCATGGTGCTTGCAGTAGAAATTTTATAAGTGCTTCCTTCTCTTCCCCTACTATATATAAAATAGTGTGCTAACTGTGGTAGAGTGGGTTTACAAAGCTAAAATAAAAAGGATCCAAGGGATAGAAATGGGATTGGGATATTGGGAGTGGGGATAATAAAATTTATACACTGAGAAGTAAAAACAATATAATTGTAAAATGTGATTTGTAAATAAATTTGTCAATATGAAGAACATCCTGATTTTTAAATTTTTTTTACACTGTGGAAAATTTTCAGGATGACAGTTTATTCAGCCAATGCAGATCAGCAATCTTTCTAAGATTTGGAGTTTTGGAAATTTGCCTAAGGGCACTGAGAGTTTAAATGATTCACTCATAATCTTAAAGCATTAGAGATAAGACTTGAATCCAGGATTATCTAACTCTAAGATCCATGATTCTATACACTACACCAGGTTGTTAAAATGTATGTTATAGGGTTTTGTTGAAAAATCATAAATGGTGGTCACCAACAATAACAATGAAAGGTTTTTGACTATTGTTTGATCAGATGCTATTGGGAGTCCCTGCCAGATTAATAATTTTATGATTCCATATCATTTTTATCTGTGTGCCAGTTCTCTGTATATTTCCCATAGTAGATAATATTTCAAACATTGCTGCAGAATTAAAAGTATTTTCCACAATTAGATCTATACTCCAAAGAGTTCACAAAAGAGGGAAAGCACTTACATGGTGGCATTTTCATGGTGGCAAGATACTGGAAACTGATGGGATGCTCTTTAGTTGGGGTAGATGAATGTAATGGAATACTATTAAGCAGTAATAAGTGATGAACAGAAATATTTCAGAAAAACTTAGAAAGACTTGTATGAACTGATGCAAAATAAAATGAACAGAAACAAGAATACACTGTGTACAGAATCAGCCACAATTTATGATGATCAACTATGATTGATTCATCTTTTCGCAACAATACAATGATCCAAGACAAGTACAAAAGACTCACAAAAGAAAATGCTTTCCATAACCAGATAAGGAACTAACAGACTCTGACTACACTTGGAACCATATTTTTTCTCCTATTTTATTTTTCTTGGGTAATTGTCTTTTAATCTATTTCTTCTTTTACAACTGTAATTAATTTAGAAATATGTTTTACATGATAGTACATATATAAACTATCTCAAAATGGCTTCCATCTTTGTAAAACAGGAAAATGGGACTCAATTTTTAAAAAATGAAAACTAAACATTTTCTTGACATATAACAGGAAAAAAAACACTCTTTTAAAAAAGAATTAAAGGCACTTTCACCAGCTGTACTCCATGCCTGAAACTCTGTCCCTCTTCATCTCCATGTCCTATTATTTTTTTTTTTTGTTTCTTCAGGCCTTACCTGATATACCACTAACTATATATCTCCTTGACTCCATCCTGCTGACATAATTTCCAATTTATTCTATTATACATTAAACATAGTTGTTTGCCTATATTCTCCCAGATTTAGAGGAGGGCTTTTTGTGGTTGTTGTTTTTTTGTTTATCTATGGTTTGTGTGTATATGTGCTTCTTTGTATCTTCAGTGGTTATCAGTGCCTGACACATAGTAGATTCTTAATAAATATTTGTTGACTTGAAAAACTGAAGAAGGTACAGTAGCATAAAAAGTCATCCTAAAAACCATTCCCTATTTTAACTTTCTAATAAGCATGACTTTCTGATATTAGAATAGTCAGCATACCTCAGAACTAGCATCAGTATCATTACTAAACTCCATGAACTGATAATAATCCTAATCTTCAAAAGCACAAGAAAAAAAAAAGTTTGCATGTAGGCATGTATATATATGAATGTATATGTATTATATGTATATATATATATGTACATATGTAAATATATGTGTATATATATATAGATAGATATATGTATGTATATAACACTATACCTATCAAAATAGTTAGGTCTGTAGGTCTAAACTTTTGCAAAATAACTTGTAGTCCAAGGAGGAGTCAAGATGGTGGAATAAAGGCAGGAACTCTACTGTGCTCTCCCTTAAACCTCTCCATATACCTTTAAATAATAATTCTAAAGAAATTCTAGAATGGCAGAAAATACAAAAAAGATTGAGTGAAACAATTTTCCAGCCCAGGACAACCTAGAAGATTGGCAGGAAAGATCTGTTTTACGAGGGTAAAAGTAGAACACAATCCAGCAGAAATCTCACCATCAGAGCCTATGTCCTAGAAAACTAGGAACAGGTCTTGGGAGACATTAAAGCAGTATCTACTTCCATAGTTCTCAGTCTGTAGATGATTAGGAGATCAAACAATTGGTCAGAAGGGGATTACAAGGGTCTCTTTGCTAACACTGGAGCAGGACTCTATTACTTTGTCCATACTCAAATCTAAATCACAATCCTTGATGGCAGTCTTAGGGGGAAAAGGAAACTAGCACATCAGAGCTTGCAGCCACAGTGTAGCAGGGACCCTTCTCATAGTTACAAATCAGAAGACATGTATAGACCAGAGCACAGACTAGAAGAGAAGTAAACATATCTCTTCTTAGTTCACACTACCTTGGGAGAACTGAAAATATAGAATCCTAGAAATATCTCTGAAAACAGCTGCACAAAACCCCTGAACCTTGGTTCACTATACCCTCTACCTTGGAAATAGAGCTCTACTTTTAAAAAGAGTTTAAGTAATGGGCTAGGAAAATGCGCAAGCAACAGGAAAAAACAATTAACCATAGAAAGTTACTATGGTGACAAGAAGATCAAAGCACACATTCAGAAAGAAGATAGTCAGATCTTCTACGTCTAAAACTTCCAAGAAAAGTTTAAATTAGTTTCAGACCATGGAAAAGCTCAAAGAGGATTGTGAAAATCAAGTAAGAGAGCTAGAAAAATTGGGAAAAGAAATTAAAATGATGAAAGAAAATCATGAAAAACAACAAACAAAAAAAAAACATGAAAAAAGTCAATAACTTGATAAAGGAGACACACACACACACACACACACACACACACACACACACACACAAAATACTGAAGAAATTAAATCTTAAAAAAAAAAAAGGTAAAGACAAAGGAAGTACAAAAAGCCAATGAGGAAAGGAATGAGTTTAAAAAGCTGAACTTAAAAAATGGAAAGAGAGGCATAAAAATTCAATGAAGAAAAAACTCCTTAAAAATAGAATTGATCAAATGAAAAAGAAGGTATAAAAGGTCACTGAAGAAAATGATTCCTAAAAAATTACAATTAAACAAATATAAGTTAATGACTTTATGAGAAATCAATAAACAATAAAACAAAAGCAAAATAATGAAAAAAAATTCATGTAAAATATTTCATTGAAAAAACAACTATCCAGGAAAATAGATCCAAGAGAAATAATTTTAAAAATATTTAAGTACCTGAAAGTCTTGATCAAAAAATAAAGAGCCAAGACATCATCAAGGAAATCTTCCCTGATATTCTACAAGGATATAATAGAAATTGAGGATAAAATAAAAATTGAAAGAATCTACTGATCACCTCCTGAAACAGTTCAAAATAAAAACTTCCAAGAAGGTTATAGTCAAATTCCACAGCACCCAGGTCAAAGAAAAAGTACTGCAAACAGCCAAAAGGAAACAAATAAAATATTATCAAGCCACAGCCAAGAGAGAATACAAGATTTAGCAGCTTCTACATTACAAGACTGGAGGGCTTAAAATATGATATTCTACAAAGCAAAGAAGCTAGGATTATAACCAAGAATCACTTACCCAGAAAAACTGAGTATAATCCTTGTGGGAGGGGAGAGAAATGGACGTTTCAATGACATTAAGCATGATTGATGAAAATACCAGAGCTGAATAGAAAATTTGGTTTTAAAATACAAGACTCAAGAGAAGCATAAAAAAATAAAGAGAAAAGGAAAGTCATAAAGAACTTAATAAGGTTAAACTGTTGATATCCCTACATAGGAAGATGCTACTTGTAACTAATAACTTTCTCCTTATTAGGGCTGTTAGAAAGAGCATATCTAGACAGAAGACACAGGTGTTAAGTAGAATATGAAGGGAGAATATTTAAAAATACAAAATTAAGAGGTGAGAAAGGGATGTGTTGGGAGAAAGGGAGATTGTAAAATAGTGCAATATCGTCTCACATAAAAGAGGCAAGAAAAAGTTTCTACAATGGAGAGGAAGATTAGAAAGGGGAGGGAGAATGAGTGAACCTTACTCTCATCAGAATTGGTTCAAAAAGGGAATAATATGCCACTCAATTGTTTTAGAAATCTATGTTACCCTACAGGAAAGTAAGAAGGGAAGGGAATAAGAGACAGGAATGGTAATAGAAGGAAGGGAAGAATTGGGAAGTAGTTAAAAGTAAAACATTTTTGAGGAAAGACAAGGTAAAAGGAAAGACAGTATAGAATAAATGGGGAGGATACAGTTAGCAATAGAACAGTAAAAAAAAATAGAAGCAAATTTCTCTGTAACACCTCATTTCTCAAACATAGAGAAAGGAATCAAATTTATAAAAAATAAAATCCCTTTAATTGATAAATGATCAAAAGATATAAACGGTTTTCAGATGATGCAATCAAAACTATCTATAGTCATATGGGAAAATGTTCTAACTCACTACTGATGCAAATTAAAACAATTCTGAAGCATTATCTCTTATCTATTTGATTGGCTAATGGGACAGAAAAGGAAAATGACAAATGTTGGAGGGTTTTTTTGCCTATTTTTTTTTTCACAGCATGACTATTATGGAAATGTTTAACATAACTACATATGTATTACCTATGTCAAATGCTTGCCTTTTCAATAAGGGGGGGGGTGGGAGAGCAAGAGAAAATCTGGAACTCAAAGTTTTTAAAATGGCTTCTACATGTAATTAGGGGAAATAACATGCTAAATAAGTGGGGAGGAAAAAGTTGTTGCCTCCCCAATGTACAAAACTGATTTTTTTTAAAGTACCAAGTGATCTTGAGATCTAACTAATTTTTTTTCCTACTGAATTTTCCTTCCATTTTCTCTTCTGCAAATGGAAAAAGCTCACTTTTAAAACAACAGTAAAGTATGAAATAGGTAGCCAGGAAAGATATTCAGAAGGAAGGGCTATAAGACTGTTGCATCGTTAGAATTATCCACCTTTATCCTAGCATATTTTTGTGGCTGTCACTAAGATATCAGATTCCATGTTTCATATTTAAGCTTTATAAATAGCTTTTAAGTATCCTTTATATTGTGGGAAATCTTTGGCTGTTGGAACAGATATTTCCAAGATAAAAAATTCTACCCTGAATCATAGTTTAAATATTTCCAGTAAAACAAATGGTTGCAGTAGAAGAAATACTAGACAAAAAAATTAGGAAACCTGGATTATAGCTCTGAATGCGTGACTTTGGTCAGATTGCTGAACCTTTAGAAGTTCCTTTCTCTGAGTCTCAGTTTTCTGTTCTAAAAAAAAAAAAAAAGGAAAGAATTACACTAGATAATCTCCCAAATCTATTCTATCTTCAAAATTCTATGAATCTAGGAATCGTATGTCAGAGATTTACTCTGTAGTGACATTTTACCTTAGACAAACTATGAAATCCTCTGTCAAAAATAAAAGGTAAGAAACAATGAGATTCTTTTTTTAAGAAATGTGAAATTGATTTTCATTGAGAAAGGCTATAACAAGGATGTTTTACTATTCTAATTCTGGAAAGTCTGGAAAACCAACACAGGGATTGTGGGCTTCCATTATGGGGGTAATGTTATTTTTGTTATTTGTTTTGGTTTTTTAACTTTTCCAGTGATTCATACCTAGAACTTTTTGTTTAAGGAGGATAGATGATAATCTAATTAAAAGAGAGTTTATATAAAGGTGTCCATTCTGATTAAAACATGCATTTAATATATGCTTGAAATATTCTGCTTTCTGATTAGTGTTGATTGTTTGTACTTGACTTATTTCCTGAAGCTCAGTATTCATTAACTTACTTAATATAATGGCAATCATGGAGCTATTCCTAAATAGAACTTTGCCAGCATTCCTATTCATAGCCATGGTTGCTTTAAGAGATCAGATGGTAGCTTTTACAAGCTAAAAGCTGTTTATTACTCATAGACATTACTTACAAATACAATTATTTTGGAAGAGAATCTATGGCAGTCATGACTTATTTCCAAGCTATTTATAGTGCCATTGTTGGCAGTCATCTTATTATTTGGGACAATTTATTAGCAAAATCAGCACATGTATAAAGTAATACTCAACACTTGTAACAACACTTCTCATTTTGAAAGTTTCACAAAAACACACCAACCCATGAAAAGTTGTAATATTTTAACTAATATTTTAACCATTAAACTAAATTTAACTCTATAGTCATCATCACTAACCATTACAATAATGCCGTCTTTTCTAGGAAGGATTTTTCTTATGCTGCCCATTTTCTGTGTTTACATGAGGGATATCATATGTATCATAAGACTTGGATTGACTTTTGATGATAGAACTCTAATGAGGTCTACCATACAGGTAAAGGGGGAATAAAAGGAAAAAGAGCAAAAAATGAAATACTCTATCAATTAATGTAAATTAGCTTTTGCCTTCAATTCTAATTATGATGAATATTGTTTTGGAAGGTAAGCAGTCACAATTTTGAAAGAATAGGCTCAGAGAAATAATGGTAGTTGTTTTTCAATACTTAAAAGGCTGTCAAGAAAAAGGAAGGATTAGGCTTGCTCATTTGCTAACAGTAGAAATAAAAAGCAGTAAGGGGTAAAAGATTAGAAAAGTAAAATTTAGATTAGATTTAAGGAAGTCTTCTAAACCATCAGAAAATAGAATGGACTGTTGTCAAAAGTTATAAACTCTCTTTCACTCTTAGAAGTCTTTAAGCAAAGCATGGGTTCCTATTTTGTTGAGTAAGTTGGGGAGTGTATTCTTTGGTAGTATATAAGTGAATTGGACTATATAGCAATTGAGGTCCTTTCCAAACATTGAGATTCTGTGATTTTGAAAATCTTTGAATTTGGACACAGACTATGATTTGTAAAATAAAAGGCAGAATTTTCTACATTTATGTTCTAGTTGTAATGAATAGACCTTTTGAGTTTGGTCAGGAGGGGAACTTTAAGTTCTGTCTTTTGGCAATCATCCACAATATTAAAAATATAACCATAAATGAACAAACATAGCTCAGTGATTAACTTTACACAATATTAGCAACTGTAGTCATCCTTTCAGAATGATGATTTTAATATTGACATTCACTTCTACAATATAATTATAATCAAGTCCCTTTGGAGCCTTTGTACGAAATCTTGGGAGGAGCTCAGGATACTTCAGTTTGTCATTGGTTCAAGCAGGCCCAGAACACAGGGTTACATGTGTCGATATATCCAGAAAGCTGAATAGACATTGAGGACTTTGTTCCATACAAATATCAAAATGCTCAAATTTCTCAGAATAGGGACTTCTCACTATGAGGACTTAGAGAGATTACTAAATTGCAATATATTAAAAGTAGTCAGTGACTATTGTTTATATATTATTGTATAAGAGATACAATGGGAAATATATTTGTTTCTAAAGTCAGAGAGATTTGAGTTCAGTTCTAGCTTCTAATACTTATTAGCTACTCTATAACTTTGAGCATTTCTTTTAACTTATTTCATTTGTCTCTGTGTCTATGATTTTAGGATGACTCAAATAGGATTACAATATTGAAGTACAAAAATTTGAGTGAGTGAGGCCTCAGTTTCTTGATTTATACATTAAGATTTGTGAGGAAGGGGAGAACGTTAATAGGGAGGAGAAAAAGTTAGATTTGTTAGCCTGTGGGGTCCCTTTCAGCTCTAAATCCATATAGTCCTATGATCCCATGGATTACCACAATTTACTCAGAGAGTAAATGTGAAAGTCAAGGTTTGAACTCAGCTATTCTGTACTTTAAACTCAGCACTCTACCTTCTGCAACTGACAGTCTACAGAATCACTCTAAAATTGAAAAGTGGCCAACATGATAAAAGGAGAAGGGGACAAGCATTTATTAAGCACCTATTCTGTGTGAGATACTGAGCTTGGCACTTTACAGATATTATTTTATTTGAAAATTACGATAATCCTAGGAGATAGATACTGTTATGATACCAATTTTACAGTTGAAACCAAGGAAGAAAGAGGTTAAGTGAATTGTCTAGTAGTATTGTCTCAAGTTGGATTTGAATTCAATTCCTTCTAACTTTAGACCTAACACATTATCCACTGTCCCACTTACCAGTCTCTGATAAAGAGAAGAGATGCAGCCTGAGAACAAAAGAACACAGAAATATTTTAAGAAAAGATATTTCAGTAAACAGCCTCCATGTGAAGTACTGCAGAATGAGTTGTACCTCTATAATCAAGGGAAAGTCATGTAACTTTGCTGGTTTCATTTTCCTCATCTATAAAATAAGAAGAATTGGGCTTAATAACTCCTAGTGTCCTGATTAGTTCTGGATCTATGATGATAGCATCTTAATTTGGTTCTGAATCAGGTAGGAAATTTCCTTTTTATAGGGTGTTTAATTTAAGCATACTTAAAAAGAAATATACTTAAATAGAACTACTAGCAAAATGTTATCTTTAATCCCCTAAGTACCATAAGACCTTTCCATCTGTCTTTCGACTGACACCTCACATATATGTTATTTTCTCCTCAGAGAACATTAATTCCTTGAGAGAAAGCATGTTTTTTTTGTATCTTCAGTGCTTTGTAGACACTAGGAGTTTAATGAATTTTTTTTTCATTTATTTATTCATTCATTTAAAAGGATTACTTTATGATTTCTCAAATCCCAATGACAACGTTTTTTATTCAAATGGTGTTGTCACCCAAGTCTAGTTCCAAAAAAAGAGAATGATGCTGATTCTCAGGTTTCAAGACAGGTCATGGCAGTGCTGGAGGGCATGCTATATAAACCACATGGATAGTTCTGCAGTAACCAGGCAATGATACCTGAGGTTCTTGTTTGACTCAGGAAAAATGAACTCTGACAGAGAACCCAAGGTCACTTTGTGGATAAGTAGTGTTTAACAAATAAATAAATAAATAAACAAATAAATAAATAAATAAATAAATAAATAAATAAATAAATAAATAAATAAATAAATAAATAAATAAATAAGTAAGTAAGTAAATAAATAAATAAATAAATGAATGAATGAATGAATGAATAAATAAATAAATAAATAAATAAATGAATGAATGAATGAATAAATAAATAGATGAACAGACAAATAAATAAATAAATAAATGAGTGAATGAATAGATAGATAGATAGATAGATAGATAGATAGATAGATAGATAGATAGATAGATAGATAGAGGTTTTAGTAAACATATAAATGCATTGTGCAGCCAACCTTCTACACAATTGTAAGCAGAGGTCCCAGCCCTCACTATCCTGGAGCCATTTAACAGGGCAAAGATTGTGGGAAGATTTTCCCAGATATCTGTAACAAGAGAATCAGATCTTATAGGTAAGATACAAATACTTTTAAAGTGGCTATTTAAGGAGGGGAGAAAATCCTGCTGATGTTTCATGAAGATAAAATCAAGTTAAAAAGCAGCAGGATCCCAAGAGGGCTGTCACCTTGGAACAAATACTGAAACATTCTATTCACATTTAGAACCAGGATTCAAAAGAAGAACAGAGATTTCTTTCATAATCCAGAGAAGACACCAATTTTTCACAGGGCTATCAAACACCTTCCAGCTCTAATCCTTTAAATCAAGTGGGAGAAATACCACTAGGCAACACAGTTCTAGGGCTGGTCTTCTTCTGAGGTAATATACCACACATTCCTTTCACCTGCATGACAAACTGTGTTCTGAACAAAACAAACCATCTCTGTCCTTTATTCCCATTGTGTCAAATTATTCTGCTGTCTTTGCAAAATGAGCACTTAGGTTTTCAATATATTTTTAGGAAATGGATTACTGTGATTATTCTAGGAAACATAAAGCTCAGGGAGGAATGGAGGAAATTATTCATTTTCACACAATATATTGGTCTTACTAACAGCATGATAAAGGAGAGAAACCTGCCTTCCGGCCCTATATTACTTGCTATCTTTGACATTGCTAGAAAGGGGTAACATGTGCCAAGTGCATGGTAGAGAATACACTGCTTTTGAGATCAGGAAACCTGGGTTCAGATCTTGGTTTAACCACCTACTATGTAACCTAAGACAACCAATGTAAATGATTCTGAATTAAAATGATATTCTGGGAATTTTTTCCAGGACTCCCTGCCCTCTTTTTAATAAAGTTCTTTAAAAAAACTGTAAATAAAACATACATAAGTGTAATAATAACTACATATGTATATACATATATAAATACATATTTATAAACTATACACATACAAGAAAAAGAACCTTGAACACAGAAAGCTACTATGGGGACAGGCAGAGCAGAACACAAACTCAGACTAGGACAAAATGTCCACATAAGAAATCTCAAAGAGTGATATGAATTGGTCTCAAGCCCAAAGAAATTTCTTGAAAAAGTTCATAAAAGACTTTAAAAGGCAAATAAGAGAGATAAAAGAAAAAATGAGAAAGAAAATGAGAGGTATGTATGAGCGAGTCAACAGCTTGGAACAGAAAAAGAACAAAATTATCTGGGAAAAAAAACAACTTAAAGAATAGAATTAACCAAATGGAAAAATAGATACAATAGCTAACTGAAGAAAATCACACATTAAAAACTAGAAAAGGGCAAATGGAAGCTATTGACTCTGTGAGACAGCAAGAATCAAACAAACTAAAAAGAATGAAAAGATTTAAGAAAATGTAAAATACCTCATTTGAAAAACAGTTGAACTGGAAAATAGATCCAGAAGAGACAATTTAAATTCGCCTTTCTGAAGGCCATAACCAAAAAAAGAGCCTGGATGTCTACAAAATGTCATTAAGGAAAATTGTCTCAATATCCTTGAAACAGAGAAGGAAATGCTGATTGAAAGAGTACATCAATCACCTTCAGAAAGATCCCACAATGAAAACCCCAAGGAACACTGTTGAGAAACTCCAAAATTACAATCTCAAGTCAAAAATTAGTTCAAGCTGCTAGAAAAAAACAACTCAAAAATCAAGGAGCAACAGTTATACAGGATTGGGGGTCTGGAATATCATATTCTGAAAGGCAAAAGACATGAGTTACAACCAAGAATTAACAATCCAGTGAGACTCAGCATTATCTTTCAGGGGAGGCCATGTAACATCAATGAAGTAAGAGAATTTCAATCATTTCTTTTGAAAAAAAAAAAGAAAAAAAAACAGAAGTAAACAGAAAGTTTAATCTATAAACACAGAACTTGAGAAGCATAGAAAGGTAAAAAGGGAGAAAATATATATTATGTAAATGTTACACTGTTTACATCCCTAGAAGGGAAAATGATATCTGTGACTCTCGAGACAATGTATCTCTCATTGGAACAGACAGAGGAGAGTATCACATGGATGGAAGGTGTGATTGTGAATGGACTCTGATCTGATGACATCAAAGAAAAACACATTAAGAAGTAGGAAAAGATCTGTACTGGGGGAAAAAAGGAAAAGGGAGGTATAATGGGAAAATTAGAACACATGAAGAGGTACAAAAGACCTATTACAATTAAAGGAAAGAAGAGAAAGGGATGAGCATTTCTGAAGCTTGATCTCATCAGTTTTGGTTGTAAGAGGAAAGGACTTAATCATACTGTTGGATATGGAAATTTATTTAACCCTATAAAAAAGTAGGAGGAGAAAGAGGAAAAGAAAAGGAAGGAACAGGATAGAAGGAAGATAAGAAACACTAGGGAAAAGGGTAAGAGAAGGTGGAAAGAATTGAAAGAAGAAAATTTATTGTTACTACTAAAAGAAGGAAGGGAGGATGATAGGAGATGGGGTAGTAGGTGGGATGAGTATTATAAAGCACTACTAAGGGCAGGGTAGAAAGAGAATAAAAATGTATAAAGGGGAGAAAATAGGATGGAGAGAAATAACAGAGCTGGTAATTATAACTGAATAGCATGAACTCTCATAAAACAGAAGCAAATAGGAGAGTGGATTAAAAAACAAAATCCTACAATCCTACAAGAAACACATTTAAAACAGAAAGACACATTAGAGTAAAGGTAAAAGGCTGGAACAGAATTTATTATGCTTCAGCTGAAGCAAAAAAAGCAGAGGTAGCAATTCTGATCTCAGATAAAGCAAAATTAAAATAATCTTATTAAAAGAGATAAGGAAGGAAAATACATCTTGATAAAGGATACTATAAACAATGAACTAGTAAAGATACTAAATGTGTATGCACCAAGTGGTAGAGCAACCAAATTCTTAGAGAAGATTTTAAGCCAAAGAATAGACAGCAAAACTATCCTAGTGGGCGACCTCAACCTTTCCCTTTCAGAATCAGACAAATATAACCACAAAATAAACAAGAAAGAAACTAGGGAGGTTAATAGAATCCTTGAAGACATAGATATGATAGACATCTGCAAAAAAAATAAATAGGGACAGAAAGGAATACACTTTTTCTGGATAGTACATGGCACTACACAAAAATTGAGCATAAATTAGCATAAAATTTTCACAATCAAATACAGAAAGGCAGAAATAGTAAATATTTTCTTTTCAGTCTACAATGCAATAAAAATTATATTCATTAAAGGGGAAGGGAAAGATAGACTAAAAACCAATTGGAAATTGGATAACATAATTATAAAGAATGAGTGGGCCAAACAACAAATCACAGAAACAATCCATAATTTCATCCAAGAGAATGACAATAATGAGACAACATACCAAAACCTATGGGATACAGCCAAAGCACTTCTTAGGGGAAATTTTATATCTCTAAATAGCTACATAAACAAAACAAAATAGAGAGAGGGTCAATGCATTAGTAAAAAAGTTAGAAAATGAACAAATTAAAAACCCCCAATTAAATACCACACTAGAAATTCTGAAAATCAAAGGAGAATATATAATAAAATAGAAACTAAGAAACTATTATTGAACTAATAAATAAAACTAAGAGTGAGTTTTATGAAAAAAGCAACAAAAAATAAAACTTTGGTTAATTTGAAGAAAAATCAAAGAAAAAACTAAATCACCAGCATCAAAAATAAAACAGGAGAACTTGCCACAAATGAAAAAGAAATTAAAGAAATAATTAGGAGCTCTTTTGTCCAACTGTATGGCAGCAAGTCTGACAATATAATTGAAATGGAGGAATATTTACAAAAATATAAATTTCCCAGGTTAACAGAAGTAAATTATTTAAGTAGTCCCATTTTAGAAAAAGAAAATGAACAAGCCATAAATGAACTCCCTAATTAAACATCTCTGGAGCCAGATGGATTCACAAGTGAATTCTACTAAACATTTAAAAGGGCAATTCCAATACTATGTGCACATTTGGAAAAATTCCTTCTATGACACAAATTTAGCACTGACACCTAAACCAGGTAGAGTCAAAAGAAAGAAAAAAATTTACAAACCAATCTCCCTAATGAATGTTGATGCAAAATTTTCAAATAAACTATTACCAAAGAAGATACAGCAACTTATTAGCATAATAATACACTATGACCAAGTAGGATTTATACCAGGAATGCAGAGCTGGTTCAATATTAGGAAAACTATTACCATAAATCATCATTATGGTATCATTAACAAAATCAACAGAAATTATATGATAATCTCAATAGATGTAGAAAAAACTTTTGACAAAATACAGCACTCATTCCTATCAAAAATAGTAGAAAGCATAGGGATAAAGGGAACTTACTTACAATAATAAGCATTATCTATCTAAAACCCTCAGCAAGTTTTATTTGTAATGGAGAGAAGCTGGATGCACTCCCAATAAGATCAGGGGTGAAACAAGTACACCTATTATCATCACTATTATTCAACATTGTACTAAAAATGTTAGCTATAGCAATAAGGAAAAAAAAACGAATTAAAATAGGCAACAAGGAAATAAAACTATCTCTCTTTGCAAATTATGATTATATACTTAAAGAATCCTAAAAATTCTTCCAAAAGTCTACTGGAAACAATTTACAGTATTAGCAAAGTTGCAGGATATAAAATAAACCCATATAAATTATCTGCATTTCTATATATTACTGACAAAGCTCATCAGCCAAAAATAGAAAGTGAAATTCCATTTAAAATTACTGTAAATGGGTCAGAGCCACGATGGCAGAAAGAACACATAATTTTTTCTAACCATCTCCCATGACTCTCAGATAAATTAGCAAATCCAGCACCTGAATTAATTATGTACTGGAAGAATACACAAACATTGGGAGTGCAACAAATTCCCAACAGAAGATAATTTTGAATCTCTTCAGGAAAGATCTATTTCAATCGGACACAGAAGGAGGTGGGCCAAGAGCAAGTAGGCCAAGCACAAATGCTGAGTGCAGGCAGCACAGACTCAGGATGGCGGAGGATCTATGTGCCAAGAATCTATGGGGAGGAATTTACCGCAGTGTTGGATACTCTACACTGGATGCAAACCAGATCAGCAGATAAGTTATAAAACATCCAACACAAATATAACAGGTAAATAGACAATCCCAAAATGCCAGAATTCCAGGAGACCTGGACACGCTCATCCAGCACCTAAAGTCAGTCAGCACAGCCACCACTTGTAAAGGAAGTTTGGACAATCTCCCTTGCCCTAAAAACAGATCTAAACTTTTAAAAAATGAGTAAAAAATCAAAAAGATCTCATACCATAAATAGTTTTTATGGTGAAAGAAAAAAAAAAAAAAAAAACCAAAGAGACTAAAAGCAGACTGTCTATAGATATAGTCCCAAAGAGTGATATAAATTGTTCCCCATCACACAAGGCTCTCCTAGAATAAATTATGAAAGATCTTAAAAGAGAGCTGGAAGAAAAATGGGGGAGAGGAAATAAGAACTTTACAAGAGGGTTTGAAAACAAAACACAGAAATTATCTGAAGAAAATCCATTACAAAATAGAGTTAGTGAAATGGAAGCATATAACTCTTTAAAAATATATAGTTGACTAAATAGAAAAAGAAAACAACTACCTGAAAAACAGAATTTTTAAAATGGAAAAAGAAAACAACTCCTTAAAATAGAATTTTTGAAATGGAAAAAAATACACAGAACAAAACAGCTCATTTAAAAATGCAATTAGACAAATACAGAAAAGAACTAAAAAAAGTAAATGAAGATAATAATTCATTAAAAATCAGAACTAAACAAATGGAAATGAATGACTTATGAGATATCAAGAATCATTTCAAAACCAAAAAAATGAAAAAAAAATAGAAGAAAATGTAAAATATCTATTTGGGAAAACAACTGACCTTTGAAAATAGATGTAGGAAAGACAATTTTTAAAAGCTTGATCTCAGATCAAACAAAAGCAAAATTTTATCTAATTAAAAGAGAAGGAAGGAAACAATTTCTTGCTAATGGGTATAATAGATAATGAAGCAATAATGAAGCAATATGCACCAAGTGGTATAGCATCTGAATTCCTAAAAAAAATAGTTAAGAGAGATGCAAGAAGAAATAGAGCAAAACTATAATAGTGGGAGCCCTCAATCTTGCTCTCTCAGAATTAGATAAATCAAACCACAAAATAAATAAGAAAGATGATAAGAAGGTAAATGGAATACTAGAAAAGTTAGGTATGATAGATGTTTGGAGAAAATTGAATGGAGACAGAAAATACACTTTCTTCTCAGAAGATCATGGAACCTATGCAAAAATTGACCATATATTAGGACATAAAGACCTCAAAATCAAATGCAGAAAAGTAGAAATAACAAATGCATTTTTTTCAGATCACAATGAAATAAAAATTCAATAGAAAGCTGGGGAAAATAAACCAAAAAGCAATTGGAAGCTAAATAATATCATCATAAAGAATGAATGAGTGAAACAGCATATCATAGACACAATTAATAATTTCATCCAAGAGAATAACAAATTGTTAGTCTCAAAAATGAAAAGGGAAAACTTTATATCAGTAAAGAGAAAATTAGAGCAATAATTAAGAATTATTTTTCTCAACTTTATGCCAATAAATTTGATAACCTAAGTGAAATGGAGGAATACCTATACAAATATAGATTGCCCAGATTAACAGAAGAGGAAATAAATTATTTAAATAATCACATTTTAGAAAAAGAAATAGAAGAATCTATTAATCAGCTCCCTAAAAACCATCTCCAGGGCCAGATGGATTTACATATGAATTCTACCAAATCTTTAAAGAACAATTAACTCCAAAGCTATATAAACTATTTGAAAAAAATAGGGGATGAAGGAGTCCTGCCAAATTCCTTTTATGACACAGATATGGTCCTGATACCTAAATCAGGGAGGGTGAAAGCAGAGAAAGAAAATTATAGACCAATTTCCCTAATGAATATTGATGGAAAAATCTTAAATAAATTATTAACAAAGAGATTACAGAAAATCATCCCCAGGATAATATACCATGACCAAGTAGGATTTATACCAGGAATGCAAGGCTGGTTCAATATTAGGAAAACTATTAGCATAATTGACTATGTCTAACCAAACTAACAAAAACCATATCATCTCAATAGATGCAGAAAAAGCATTTGATAAAATCCAACATCCATTCTTATCATTCTTATTTAAAAACATTAGAGAGTATAGGAATAAGTGGACTTTTCCTTAAAATAGCAAGGAGCACCTATTTAAAACCATCAGCAAGTATCATATGTAATGGGGATAAACTGGAACCATTTCCAATAAGATCAGTGGTAAAACTATCTACTACTATCACCATTACTATTCAATATTGTATTAGAAATGCTAGCTTTGGCAATAAGATAAGAAAAAGAGGATTAGAATTAGAGTGGGTAATGAGAAAACAACTAATTACTCTTTGCAGATGATATGATGGTATACTTAGGGAACCCTAGAGAATCAACTAAAACAACTATTAGAAATAATCCACAACTTTAGCAAAGTTTCAGGATACAAAATAAATCCACATAAATCATCAGCATTTTTATATACCACTAACAAAATCCAACAGCAAGAGATACGAAGAAAAATTCCATTTAAAATAACTTTAGATAGTATATAATATTTGGGAATCTATCGACCAAGGGAAAGTCAGGAACTATATGAACAAAACTACAAAACACTTTCACACAAATAAAATTATATATATAAACAACTGGAAAAATATCAAGTGCTCTTGGATAGGTAAAGCAAATATAATAAAGATGACATACTACCTAAGTTAATCTAATGTATTTATTTAGTTTTATGCCAATCAAACTCCCAAGAAACTATTTTATTGACCTAGAAAAAATAACAACAAAATTTTCATCTGGAAGAACAAAAGGTCAAGAATTTCAAGGGAATTAATGAAAAGTGGTCAAGCTGTACTAGATCTAAAACTATATTATAAAGAAGCAGTCATCAAAACCATCTGTTACTGGCTAAGAAATAGAATAGTCGATCAGTGGAATAGATTAGGTTCACAAACAAATAATCAATAATTATAGCAATTTAGTGTTTGACAAAACCAAAGATCCCAGCTTTTGTGATAAGAAGTCACTATTTGACAAAAACTGCTGAAAAAATTGGAAACTAGTATGGTAGAAACTAGGCATTGACCCATACCTAACACCATATATCAAGATAAGGTTGAAATAGGTTCAAGATCTAGACATAAAGAATGAAATTATAAATAAATTAGAATAACATAGGATAGTTTGCTCTCAGATCTGTAGAGGAGGAAGGAATTTGTGACCAAAGTAAAACTAGATAATTATTGATCACAAAATAAATAATTTTAATTATATTAGGTCAAGAAGTTTTTGTACAAACAAAACTAATGCAGACAAGATTAGAAGAAAAGCAATAAATTGGGAAAACATTTTTGCATTCAAAGACTCTGCCTCATTTCTAAAATACATAGAAAACTAGCTCAAATTTATAATAGTTCAAGCCATTCTCCAATTGATAATTAATTAATTAATTAAAGTTAATAAATTAATAAAAAAGGATATGAATAGGCAATTTTCAGATGAAGAAATTGAAACTATTTCTAGTCATATGAAAAGGTGCTCTAAATCGCTATTGATCAGAGAAATGCAAATTAAGATAACTCTGAGATACCACTACACACCTCTCAAGTTGGCTAAGATGACAGGAAAAGATAATGGTGAATGTTGGAGGAGATGTAGGAAAAGTGGGACACTAATACATTGTTGGTGGAGTTTTGAATCGATCCAACCATTCTGGAGAACAATTTGGAACTATGTTCAAAAAGTTATCAAACTGTGCATATCCTTTGATGCAGCAATATTTCTACTGGGCCTATATCCCAAAGAGATCTTAAAGGAGAGAAAGAGACCCACATGTGCAAAAATGTTTGTGGCAGCCCTTTTTGTAGTGGGAAGAAACTGGAAACTGAATGGATGCCCATCAGCTGAAGAATGACTAAATAAATTATGGCATATGAATGTTATGGAATATTATTGCTCTATAAGAAACTACCAAAAGGATGATTTTAGAGAGGTCTGGAGAGACTTACATGAACTGATGCTAAGTGAAATGAGCAGAACCAGGAGATCATTTCACACAGCAACAAGATTATACAATGATCAATTCTGATCCAACAAGATTATACAATGATCAATTCTGATTCAATGATCAATTCAATGAGATGATTCAAACCAGTCCCAATTGTTCAGTTATGAAGAGAGCCATCTACACCCAGAGGAGGACTGTGGGAACTGAGTGTGGTTCAAAACATAGCATTTTCACTCTTTTTGTTGTTTGCTTGCATTTTATTTTGCTTCTCTTTTTTTCTTGTGTGGCATGATAATTATATAAATATGTATACATATATTGGATTTAACATATATTTCTACCATGTTTAACACATATTGTACTACTTGCCATCTAGGGGAGGGCGTGGCAGAGGGGGGGGAAATTGGAACACAGGGTTTTGCAAGGGCTAATGTTGAAGAATTGCTCATGCATATGTTTTGAAAAATAAAAAGCTTTAATAAAATAAAATAAAATCACTGTAGACAAAAAAAATTTGAAGGTCTACCTTCTAAGACATACCCAAGAACTATATATACACAATTACAAAACACTTCATACCAAAGTAAAGTCAGATCTAAACAATTGAAAAAATAGCAATTGTTCATGGCTAGGCTGAGCTAATATAATAAAATGACAGTTCTGCCTAAATTGGTCTACTTATTCAATGCCATACCAATCAAACTTCCAAAACATTATTTTATAAAACTAGAAAAAACAACAAAATTCTTCTGAAAGAACAAAAGTTCAAGAATATCAAGAGAATTAATGGGAAAAAATTAAAAAGAATGATGGCTTAGCAATACCTAATCTAAAATAATATTATAAAGCATATTTCATTAAAACCATTTGGTATTAGCTAAGAAATAGAGTGGTAGATCAGTGGAATAGATTAGATGCACATGACACAATAACCAAGGCCTATAAGTAATCTAATATTTGACAAATCCCCAAACTCCAGGTTCTGGAATAAAAACTCACTATTTGACAAAAATTGGTAGGAAAACTGGAAAATAATATGTCAGAAACTCGATATAGACCTACATCTCACATCCCAAATCAAAATAAGGTCAAACTGGATTAATGATCTGGTCATAAAGGATGAAACCATCAACAAATTAGGAGATCAAGGAATAATTTATCTATCACATCTTTGAAGAAGGGAGGAAATTATGACCAAAGAAGAACTAGAGAACATTATAAAAGGCAAAATGGACCACTTTGATTACATTAAATTAAAAAGGTTTTGTACAAATAACACACACACACATACATATACATTATTGACAACATGTACTGTGTTTTTTGTTGTTCATCCTTTGTGTTGAAAGAGGACCATGACATCAGAGAGGTGATGCCATGATATTTTATTTAAGTGAGGAGTGGCTGTGCAAGGTCACCTGTCTCAATTTCCCCTCTAGAGCCATCTGAAGTGGCCAGATAAAGATCAGAACAACTGGAAATGGCCTTAGTATGACACATAGAGAAAACACTGGACTTGGAATAAAATTCTAATTTAAAGTATGACCGAAAACAACCAATTTAAATTTCCTGAGCCTCAAATTCTTCATCTATAAAATGAGTTGGACTATGTAACTTTGAGACCTTTCCTACTTCTAAAACTATTTCTAAATCCTGTTTTAACCAGTGTTAGTTTTTGCTTTTGTTTTATAAGATCTGTGATTTCATCCATTTAGGGAGATCTATGGCTTCTATCAAAATATATAACATCTTTTCTATAATTTGTATAATGTACCCTTTAATCTACTCAGGATATTCTACCATCCAACAAGGGAAGACTATTTTATTGCCTTGAACATAGCATCTTATCTTCCAACCCCCATTGCCCTTTCAATGGCTATCATCTATGCTGAGAATATTCTCTTTTCTCCTCCAAGACTCAGCTTAAATCCCATCTTCTTCAGGAGATCTTTCCCTATTGATCCTTTCCCTCTTCTTTCCCCCTCAATGTCTTCCTTCTGAGATGACCTTCCATTCAAACTCTGTTTGCATGTGTGTATTTGTGTATACAGTTGTTCTGTATGGCCCTGCCATTTACACAAAACACACACACACACACACACACACACACACGTAAACTCTTAAAGGCATGCACATAAACACACACACACTCACCTGTCAGGGATAAAGACCAAATGCTAGATAATGTTCCCTGCAAAATTGAATAAGTAAAAAATGTATAAAATATATTTCTCTTGATAGCCTTTCCCAAGGATAATTATGTAAAAATTACCTATTAGATTATTTGGTTATGTGAAATTCTATATTTTTTCTATATGTGCATTTCAAATCTATCCTTTAAGAGGTCAGAATTTACCTTAAAAAAAGCACAACTATAAACAAATTCATGAAGAAGTGACTACAAACATTTTACTCTGTTTTTGGTCCCGATCTGTGATTTCATTAGTGTGGTAAACTCCTTATTCAGATTTGCAGATCATCTATAACTTATCATTTTTAAGAGTTCTGGGCCAATCTAGGGCAAAGTGTCTTGCTTATGATCAGGGAGCTAGAACATCAGAAGCAGAACTCCAATCTTAGGCTTCCTGGCCATAAGGCCTATCCTCTATCCTCAAAACCATACTGTATCTGATTTGAGAAAATGAGTTTCCATGTATATAGTACAAAGTTCATAGTATATAAGCTCAAAGATTGTGAATAAAACACAATTCCAGGCACAATTCCTACTGAATGTAGCTGAAGAACACAAGATTCAATTCTGAAAATAGTCACCATTATTTCTAAATAAATACTGTCTGTCAATCATATCAAATTGCCTGCCTTCTCAATGAGGGGGAAACAAAAAAAGGAAGGGAGAAAAAGAACTGAAAACTTAAAGAAAATATTAAAAATTAAGTTTTTATGTAATTGGAAAGAAAATGAAATATTTATTTTCAAAAAATAAAGAAATAAGGCACATAGTATAATTTAGAAAAATAAACAAAATAGTTTATTCAAACCTAAAAATAACCAGACAAATTTTATGAAGCTAATAATTATTATTAATGTCAACTTATATAAACTCATAAACTAGCACTATGGGTTGTTTTTTTTTTTGTTTTTTTGTGTTTTTTTTTTTTTTTTTTTTGTTTTTTTTTTTGCTGAGGTAATTGGGGGTTAAGTGAGTTGCCCAGAGTCACACAACTAGGAAGTGTTAAGTGTCTGAGGCCACATTTGCACTCAGGTCCTCCAGACTTCAGGGCTGCTACTCTATCCACTGGGTGCCTAGCTGCCCTTAGCACTATGGTTTTAGATAAGATGTGTTTCCTATCTTGTGTTCTTGAGTTCAACAGTGGCTTTAGACATTTTTAACGGCTGTCTGATCCTGAGTAAGTCACTTAACCTGTTTGCCTCAGTCTCTTCATCTGCAAAATGAACTGAAGAAGAAAATAAAAAGCCCCTATGTATCTTTGCCAAGAAAACCCCAAATTAAGTTATGAAGACTCAGAACAACCAAAAAAAGATGAACAAGAATTGTTCATGTTGTAGTTGAATCACCCATAAGAGGTGATTAATAAGTGGTTCATTGATTGACAAATGAATTGATTAGCATGCCTGAAGATTTTCATACCTCTAATTATCTGACCTCAAACCAAGGTATAGATCACAAGCACAGAAGTAAGCAAAATAAGAATATGACTAGCTCGGACAGGGATACAGTGAGAGCACATGTCTTGACTCTCTTAACATTTCACTTGAAAATAGAAGTCAACCTTTACTTCCCATTTTTGTTGCGTCTTTCCCCTACTTCTTGGGTGAGATGGTCAGGGGTAATCCACTGTAGTGTTTCTTTTAGTTCTAAAGAAAGGAATTTTAGGATGGAGTATATTGTGACAGAGAAAATCATGGCTCCTATAAAAGCCTAGAACAAGGTACAGCCTTCTGAGTATACAAGATAAGTAGAAAATAAAATGCAAATTTCTTGGACAGGCCTTTTCAGCCCTCTATAATCTTGCTTCCCACCTATTCTTCCAGACATTTCATCTTTATTTTCTTCAGACACTGTTTGTGCCAGTTAAAATGGCCATACAAGTTGTTCTCCAAATGAAAAACCCTATGTCCCATTCAAGTTAACAAGTATTAATTGCCTACAATATGCCACTGACTGTGCTAGTCAACAAGGATACAAAAAATAAAGCTTTCATACAGAAAGATGGGTGGGTGTGGGGGTAAGGGAAAAGCCGAGATGGAAGCAGGTATATCACACAGAAAAACCAATAAACTACATATAAAGACCATAAAAAAATAATTTAGAAGGGAAGGACCTACTTACACTTGAAGGACCTAACTCCATATCCAGCGTCTTACACTGAGGGACCTTGAACAAGTGAATTCAATCTCTTTTAATCTTACTTAAAATTAAGGTTTCCTCTTATACCATGAGATCAAAGCAATGGGGCAAGAAAGGGATGAACTGGATGGCAACACAGCAATACTCAGCATGCAAACAACTAGGAAATCCACAATTTCCATATTAGATCCTTTTGATACTCCTCTCAAATGTTTGAGATACATTGTGGTTTACTGGTACTTTTGACTAAGCCACTATCTTCGAGACTATTCTTGTGTGTAATATCATCTTTGAAAAGCTAGGTTTGAGAGGTTGGGATGGTATTATGATTTTTTTTTTAAAGTACCATGGGAAAAAACAACTAAACATGAGGATGTCCAATCTGATCCCAGATTTTGAGATGTTATGTGGTGTTCATCAGATACACATATCCCATTAGTAATTGTGGTTATTTAACAATGTTTTCTTTTGTCATGCATCTTTTTTTTTCAAATGACTACAAAGTTTATAGGACATAAATACTTATTAAGTTGTTGATTTATCTACTTGATAAATTTAAATGTTAGGAAGTCCTTCTGGCCCAACACTATATGAAAAAAATTATTGAAACACCAAAAATATCATGAACCAAGAAAGGTTGGGAATCTATTATAATATAAACTGATGAAGGGAGCTCCCACAGTGGGAACTCCCTGGGCTTTTCTCATATACCTGACTTAGTTCTCCCTCCCTCCTTAAATCTCCTTGTATTTAGATACTCCCCCAGTATCTCCCCAATAGAATGTGAGATTCTTAGTTCTTCTAGTCCCTGTATCTAGCATGGTACCTGACACATATGTATGTCTGGATCAAGTAGAATACAGTTCACAAATATTTCTTGAAATGGTGATTCTGACAAGCACCTTTTAATCTAGCCAGAATTTTTATAAGAGTGAGTGCTGACTTGATAAAAAAGGATTTCTGGTCTTTTTTTTTTGAAAGGAAGGAATAAAGGAAGGGAGGAGGGTAGGAGAGTGAGAGGGAGGAAGGGAAGAAGAGAAAAGGGAAAGGAGGGAAAGAGAGGAAGGAAGGGAAGGAGAGAGGGAGGGAAGAAGGAAGGGATGCACAGAAGGAGAAAAAGAAGGAAGAAAGAAAGGAAAGAAGGAAAGAGAGGAGAAGAGATAAAGAAGAAAGGGAGGGAGCAAGGAAGGAAAGAGATAAAGAAAGAAGAAAGAGGAGAAGGGATAAAAATCTGGAAGGAAACCAAGATTTACATTTGGATTTTTGTTTTACATACCAATGCTAAATATGTCTTGACTCTGTATGAAAAGCACATTTTACTTAAGCTAAATTTTCTAGCATGCAGAGAAAGCAAATTAAAAACAACTTATCCCTTTTTATGCTATAGTCACAAAATAAAATCTATTCTGTGGTTGATCACAGAAAACTTTAGAATATCAGAATATATTTTCCTATTCTAACCCTGGAAAGTATGGAAATAACAAAACTGGACAACAGTAGTGAAAAAGGACACAGGATGGGAAGATATTATCCTATAAACTTCAATTAGATTAGGTCACAGAAAGTCTCTGGTTATAGAAGTTTATTCATTGTAAGTCTTTTTCTAAACTAGAATTGCATGTAAATCACTCAAGAGAAATTTTACTTCTTGTGGGACTTCTTTTTAAAAAATTATGTATATATATATATATGTGTGTGTGTGTGTGTGTGTGTGTGTGTGTGTGTGTGTGTGTGTGTGTGTGTGTGTGTGTGTGTGTGTAAAGGATAAAGGAGCAAGGTGAGTTTTACAAATGGTCTTTCAGGACAGAGAATGACACTATTGGTCTCGAGAGGAAGGAGGCAAGGAACCATCATTTATCTTATCTGCCTTAGAGGAGCAGGATTATACAAAACATGATTCAGTTGGTAAGACAGGCCAAGGGAGCATCTGATTTGCATGCTGAGTCCCACTCAGTGGTCTTTAGTGGGTAGGAGAGCACAAACATATTTTTGAATTAAAGACAATTTTTTTTCATTAAGTTTGTGATTTCTTGGAAAAAATTACAAGTTATGAGACTGGAGAAAGAAAAATAATAGAGGAAATAATGTAAATGGCTAGTGATGAGCCTTAGTGGCCATCACTCTTGAACACATGCCACTTGCAAAGTCAATCAAGTATTGAGTGCAAAATCCCCAAATAAGAATTCCAGAAATATGCTTTCATTCAGTTGCTCTTTTGCTTCTGTTACCTATTACTTCGGTAATTTCCATCATGTAACTTCTCTGGGCATTTATTTTCTGCTTCACAAAATGGTGGACATGATCTCTAAAATTCCTTCCATTTCTAAAGCTATGAACCTACAAAAGTACAAAAGTATCTTGTATCACACAGGAACCAATATCACTATGCTCACCTTTCAACTTTGCCACTAATTTACCATGTGACCTTTAATGAGATTATTAACTCTTTCTGGGTGTCTACTTTCCCATCTACAAAATAAAGACCATGACATTTCTCCCCATCCTTTCCTCTGTCTTAGTTCTAGTGAAATCTAGTTACAAGAGATCTTTCCTGATGCCTCCAATGATAAGTGGCTTTGTGCATAAGTCTGAAAGTACTTTGTGTTTGTTCTTTATAATTTTTGTACTTATCTATTTCTGTACATGCTATTTCCTTACACTAAAATGTAGATTCTTTGGCAGAAGGTACTATTTAATTTTTGTCTTCCAGTCACTAGCATCTATCATACCATCCAGTCCATAGCAGACATTTATTGAATGCTGTTAAATCAAACTGAATAAAGGTGTGTATATAATACACACATATACACACATGTGTTTATGTAGACATAAATATGCATATACTTTATGGAATTAAGTTCAATGAATTCAGAGTATTGTTTTTTTAAACATTATAAGAGCAATAATTCAGCAAATGATTTTGTGGACTCTAAAAAAAATATGATCTTGACATTCCAAAATGACTAATTGCTCCAATTCGTATCTAGGAAAAGCATACCTACTCTTAGAGTTTTCATTAAGCCCATACAGTCTTTGCATTAAATCATAGGGCAAACTTTTTAAAATGTTGTGTACTGGAAAGCAGACTTTGGCAATGCCTTTCAGGGTAAGAACTTTCACTTTCTGACATTATCCATTTTGTTAAAGCTGGTTATGATTCCCCACACATTACTTGAAAACCAATTTCACTCAAGACAAAAGAGTGTGAGCTGGGTATTACATTTTATGCTTAAATTATGTAAATTTTGTGGAGTTATATTGTATTGTGAGCAATTCCCTTTCTTCCAGTTTTCATTGTAGCACGAGTTAAAGTAAATTCCACCATTCTCATTTGCAAAAGGTGAATACTTTCTATTTTAAAACCCTGGGGAAAGGATTGACTTTTAATGAGTAGTTATCTAATATTAAAAAAAAATCTTTTACATATATTACTGACATCATTCCTGAGTATTAAATGTACATTACAGATATGGCTGATCCTGATTGAATTAATCCTTGGAGAGAGAGAAAGAGAGAGAGGATACATGACCATAGTGAAGCAACTCCCCATGCGCCAAAGACAAAGTGGGAGGTGAGACAGAGGATTCAGACAAATTCATTAGAAGACAAGCAATTTATGTTACCTCTTTGCTGTTAGACATCAAACCCTGTGGCTTTTGATAACACACTTACAGAATGGGGGACACAGTTTAACCACTCCCTCTCCCAGTGCTCTAGTCTACAATGTGTTCAGAGCCATCTATGATTACCAATTTTCAGGATCACCTTCAAGCCATTCATGCCTCTGCAGTTTCCCTCCCACACAGCTCAGCACTTCACAAAAGGACACTGGCCTGCGAAGGAGGCTGGGGACAAGCACAAATTCCTGGGGTGGATGAAGCTTCACAGATTTTCACCAAGATCCACGTTTAGCCATCTGGCGAATGTCTAGGGTCACCTTCAGCTCTCATCTGCAGTTAGACTAGTGACTGCATGCTTTTCTGGAGCAGATAGTGAGCACGGAACAGGAATGCCTGAACATGCCAGGTCATGGGAAGGCTCTTTTCTATCATTCATTAGGACATATATTCTAGTTCTGCCATTCTTTAGGACATATACTAGAAACAATTTGGAGAATGAAAATAGTCCCCCAAAACTAAGAAAAATATTATTTCTTTTCATACTTATTTCATTTAGAAGTCTCTGTCTGAAATGTCTGCTTTTAGATGTAGGTGCAGCACACAGTCAATACTTAAATCATTTCATAGACTGAGTTACTCAGAAGCCATTAGGTATGGTTTATCTTCCAGGACCTACATAAGCATTTTGAATCTCCACTGAGAAGAGGTTTTATAACTTTGCCGTATGATCACAGGAAATTTCTATCATTCACTCAAACGAGCATTCCTTAAAGCACCTACTATGTGTCAAATTAGACCCTAGGAATACAAATTCAAAAGTAAAAGAATCCTTTAATTCACGTAAAGTATATTCTACTAGACTGAATGTTAGTTTCCCAATATGAGAATTACAGATAATAGCGGTGGTAGCCATGTTCTAGGTTTGTTGTGAGGCTCAAATAAGACAATGGAGATAAAGTACCTTGTCAGTCATAATTATTGTGGATATGATTATTATTAATATTATCCACAAGAATAGATAGGTTCTAGTTGATTAAATAGTATAGTTAATCAAGGTATAAATATAAATGAGGTATGAATAATGAAAATTTCATATTCAAGTGACCATCAATGGTTTGTCAATTATAAAAGACAGAAAAATCATAGCATCACTAATTTTGAGCTGAAAGGGAACTTAAGATTCATCCAATTCTCAACTCCATCATTTTATAGATAAGAGACTGAGGTCTCAAAAAGTAAAATGATCTAAGAACACAAAAGTAATAATTTACAAAAGTGAACCATTGTCCTTTGGCTCCAAATAAATGGTTTTTTCATTGTTTCCCTTGTGGTTTCCTTGATAAAGAGTGCTCCCAGGACTGATGTTAACTTTCCTAAAGCAGATCTACACTGCATTTCTCATCTAGACTCTGCCATTACTTATCCATGATCATGTAGCTAGCACATTTTAGGAGTAAGACCAGAGTTCAGTTCCTCTTAACTTCAAGGTTGACCTCCTATATTATGCCCATTTAAAAATTATACTACATTTAAAAATCTATTTAACACAAATTACATAGAACATCTTTGTCAACATATTTCAGAATTTTGAAGTAATTATGTAAATTATTAGCACCATCAAAATATAGTATTTTTAAAATCTGGTCATTTTACTTTCTCTAGTAATATAAAATTGAGGCTAACAGAAAGTTGCTCAAAGTACTATCTAATGGCCATTAAATCCTTTTAACAAAAATCAGGTTAGGATGTAAGAAATACGATGTTTTGTTTCCCTCAGCTTTCCATCCATTTTAAGATAAAAAACTCAAAATGTGTTCTGGAATTCTTAGTATAGTTGGAAGTTTTAATCAATTAAACTAGATTTTTGGAATATACTACATATTAAGATTACATCTTTTATATATCTTTATATATCTTAAATAATAGTCCCTTGCAATTATAAAGTATGCCATACCATTTCCAAGACCTTCTGACAAATTGTTCATTTTTATTCTCACAGTAACACTACAGTATACAGAGAGGTCAAATATTAGCATCTCCATTTTACATATAAGCACATTGAGGATATTAACTGATGCCCAGGAAGACAGAACAAGTTTGTATCAGAACTATGATGTCATCACAGCCTTTCTTATCCCTAGTCCAATGTTCTATCTACTTTATATCTACTCTATCTACTCTAAGTACAAAAATTCAGGAGATAAAAAAAATTTTCAGGAGATAGATTTTGGGAATCTGGGAAGTAGAGTGATACAACAGACTAAATGCTAAATCTAGAGGACAAAGGCCTGGAATCAAATACAGACTTTGATACCAGTATGAACTTAGGCAAGTAATTTACCCTCCCCGAGCTTCATTTCCACACCTCCATAAAAGAGGTGATTGGCTTAAATGATGTATGAGGTCCTTTCCAATTCCAAATCTATGAGTCTATGGTTTGTACTGTACAATAGTGGTGTCAAACTCAAAGAAAAAATGTACACCATTGTGTACAATATTGGATATATATTGACAGAGAAAACCACAAATTAACATTACTTATGTTGTATCTAATATTTATTTATTTTGTTACTATTTCTCAATTGCCTTTTTAAAAATTTAATTTAATTTTAAGAATACATTTTTCTTAATTATATGAAGATGGTTTTCAACTTTTATTTTTGTAAGAATTTGAGTTCCTCCCAATTAATTTTAATCTAGTTCAGCTGCATTTGGCAGTTTTGTGTGCTGGCATTATTTAAGTATCTACTATAGATAATAGGACCCTTTTAGGTCTAATATAATCTTTGTTCCTCACACAGAAAGGAAAAGACTGTCATTTTCTATATCTGGGAAAACTTTCTTCTTCATTTCTACTTCTTACAACCCACTACCTCCTTTCACAGCTCAGCTTAAGAATCACCTATTTGACAAGTTCTTTCCTGGTTCCCTCCTTTTGCTAATAATCCTTTTGATACAATTACTTCTCCATGAAACATTTCCTAATTCTCCAAACTATTAGTGCCCTGTCTTGACCTTTTATTTAATGATGATGTATGTGCATTTCTGTACACTTGTGATATATTTATACTATTCCTGAAGAGATATAGTCCAATGCTGGACTCTTAGGAAGACCTGAGTTCAAATCCCAACTCTTACTAGTATGTATTTATTAGTATGTACAAATCATTTAACTTCTGTCGGCCTGTAAAAAAGGAAAATAATACCACTTACCTCATCTGATTGTTGAAAAACCAATTAATATGTAAAGTCCTTTACAAAAATTTAGAGTTAATGAATTCTATTGCTATTACTATTTATATTAAAATTTTGTTGAATTATTTATTAAAATATTATTATATTATGGTAAATTATTACTATTAATGATGATGGTAATGATAATAATAATATAATAATAAATGCTCTCCATTAGCATGTAAAGTTATTGTGAATTGGGATTGATTCATTCTTTGTAGTTGCAACCAGGTGTAAAGCACAGTGCAGAGACTTAGGCACTTAATAGGCGCTTAATAAATATTTGATTCTGTAATTGACATCTATTTTGCATTTGTTTATACATGTTGTTTACCCTTTCACTCCTTTGCAACAGAAGCTCCTTTGTTTTTGTCTTTATTTTCCTATTGCATAGCATAATGCTTGACCTCTCATGGTCACTTAATGATCCGTAAGTTAAATGGAATCTGCTGTAGTGTAGAGGAAAAATAATTGCATTTAAGGTCAGATGACCTAAGACTTCAAATTTGCTACCCATTTGACCTTGTACCAATCATTTCTATTTCACTATCTCATTTTCCTCATCTTCAGAATTAGGGAATTGAACTAGATACCCTGAAAGATCTCATGGAACTATAAATCTCTGATGTGATAACATAGTTTTCAATGATCCTATGACTATCAACTCCTGCCTTTTACCATCTTACCTGAAGAGAGAATAGATGAACTCTTAGACCCTGAAAATTAATATAGACTTTGATTCATTACATTTTCCAATTATGAGAAATGTGACCAACAAATCAAGGATGGTGCCAAAGGACTCAGGTTTTGATTTGGGGCCCCACTGAAATTAATTGGTTTTCAAAGATCCAAACTCAACAATACTTATAAACAGCTTCTCAAACAACTTCCAACCAATATAACACGTAAAACTTCAAAGAAACCCACCCTCCCCAACCCAGAATTTAGCTTTCTAGTTGTTAAATATCACTAGCTACAAAATATCTTATTTTAACCATGGGCAGAATGCTCCAGTAACTCTTTACCAGTCCACAAATAAAAGGAAAGTGTTAAAAACTCTAGTAGAGAGCCAAAAGGTGATACAGACACAACTACCATGGATTTAGAGTTAGCAAGATCTGAATTCAAATTCTACCTGAAATATTCAATAATCTACATGAACTTAGACAAATCACTTAGCCCTTATTCTTAGTTTCTTTATCAAATAAAAGGGGATAATAATAACACCCATCTTTACAAGATTGTTGCAAAGGTCAAATAAGATACTATATGTTTAACACTTGCAAACCTTAAAATTCAATGGAAATATATTGCATTCACACCCAAAGAGAAAACTATGGAGACAATGTGTAGAGGACAGCAGATATTGGGGAACTCTGATAAAAGTATACTTGAAGCAAAGATACTTACAGCAGGGCGTTTACTCAGTGTGATTGATGAGATAATGGTTCTCTAGTTTACATTCTAGTTTACATATACTTAGTACTTAGTATGGTGATGTTTTATAGTTGACACATGCTCAGTGTGCTGTAGTGATGTAATTGTACTAAGGTATATAAGGGCTGAGAGGACTTGAAATAAGCAGACGCCAGATAAATTTGAGTGAGAATGTGCTGGGACTCAATCTCAGACTCCAGACTCCAGAGAGATCCTCAAGAAAGCACATTACAACAATGCAAATTGAAGCACAGTATTTTCACCTTTTTTTCCCCTTTTTTCTCATGGGTTTTCCCTTTTACACTGATTTTTCTTTCCCAACATGACTCATATGGATTTTATGTAAAAACTGAATGTACATGTAAAAGTTAGATATTATAGATTATTATTCTAAGAACAATTACATGTTATGGACACAGTTCAATATTTTATGATGATAAGTATATGCCTTATTTAGAAATGTTGATCCCAATTTCCCTATCTAGACTTGGTACTCCATGTGTTTCCTCACATCAAGGTTGCTCATAGAATGCTAAGAGCTATCTGTACATCTGGACTCTCTCTCTCTCTCTCTCTCTCTCTCTCTCTCTCTCTCTCTCTCTCTCTCTCTCTCTCTCTCTCTCTGATCTTCAGGCTGCTTCTGCTCTTTTAAAAATGGCTAGATGAAGACTTTCTACCACCCCTGGTTTTTTGTCTGTTTTTTTTCCACTTTGGCCTGATTACTAGATACTGATTCCATTTTCAGTTTCCCCAAATCATTCCATATATTTTCAAAAATAATCTATAGCACTAAATAAACCTAAAATAGCTAATCTCTGGATTGCAAATAATGTTATTTGAGTCAGTTCCTCATTTCTACAGACCACTGTAATTTTTCTGACTAACAGTAACAGAATTTCAGAGCTGGAAGGTATCTACATCCTTTGTTTATGATTTCAGACTTCAACACTCTTCCTACACAAATAATGTTCCCCTCATATTCCAAGCTTTTAATTCACTCTTACTGTCTTCCTCCATCAGAATGTAAGCAAAGACCTTCTTCTTGTGTTTGTATTCCAAGCATTTACACAATATATGGGACATAATGAGAATTTATTGCCTACTATCATCATTCCTGATGATATCAGGAGGAAAAAATTCTAACAATGCACTGAAGGATTATCTAGTCTTTGCTTGAAGATGTACCATAGATTTAGGGAGCTGCAGCCAAAATGGTAGAGTGAAGCCAGAAAGCTGCTCAAGCTCTCCCAGTTTCCCTTGAAAATCACGTGAAATCAAGCATATGAACAGAGTCTGATGGAATGAAACCAGTCTCAAGCTCAAGCTCGAAGGACTGGAAAAACTTCAAGAAAGGTCAGTCTCACTGGAGTGAAACAAATGTTCAGATCAGCTAAGACAGACCGGAAAGCCAGTGAGACTCTTAGACACATTAAATCAGCAACTAAGGCCTTCAGTCTTAGCTCAGTAGAAGAGCAGATCAGTACAACAGCATCCAGTCCCAGTTTAGAAGGCAAGCTCTAGGAAATCAGACTGTTAGCTGCATAGAGCAGGCAAAGCTACCCCCTGCAAACACAAGTGGGCCCTGTGCTCAAAGTCAAAGCTCAGAACTTCAAAGGAAGCTTGAGACATCACCCCCTTTATACCAGGAGCAGAGTTCAACCATAAAAGTAAAAATAAAAAAAAAGAAAAGGAAAAAAAAAATGAGCAAGAAACAGAAATGAGCCTTTAGCATAGAAAGCTACTATGGTGACAGAGAATACCAACGTAGAAGAGGACAAACTGTCCCACTAAGGAAATCTCGAATAGTGTAGTGATATGAATTGTTCTTAAGCTCAAATAGGCTTCTTGGAAATGCTCATAAAAGATTTAAAAGGCAAAAAAGAGAGAAAGAAGAAAAAATGAGAAAATAAATGAGAGGCATGCAAGAGAGAGTAAGCAGCTTGGAAAAGGAAGAAAAAAAATGTCCAAAGAAAATAATACCTTAAAAAATATAATTGGCCAAATGTAAAAAAAAAAAAATTAAAAAAATCTACTAAAAGAAAGAACACCTTCAAAAGTAGAATTAACCAAATGGAAAAAGAGATACAAAAGCTAATTAAAGAAAATCACACATTAAAAACTATAATAGAGTGAATGGAAGCTAATGACTCTATAAGATAGTGAGAATCATCCAAACAAAGTAAAAAGAATGAAAAAAATGGAAGAAAATGTGAAATATCTCATTGGAAAAATATCTAATCCAGAAAATGATCCAGAAGAGACAATTTATTGGCCTACCTGAAGGCCATGACCAAAAAAAAAAAAAAAAAAAAAAAAAAAATAACAACAACAACCAAACCAAACCAAACCAAACCAAACAAAACAAAAAAAGACCCTAGATAGCATTCTGCAAGAGATCATTAAAGAAAACTGTCCTGATATTTTAGAAACACTAGGAGAAAGACTGATTGAAAAGAGCTATCAATCATCTTCAGAAAGAGATCCCACAATAAAAACCTCAAGAAACATTGTTGCAAAGTTCCAGAATTACAATCTCAAGGAAAAAATACTGCAAGCTAAGAGTAAAAAACAATTCAAATATCAAGGAGCAACAACAAGGAGCAAATATCAGGATTATCCAGAAACTGTCAGCTTCTATAATAAAGGTTCATTGGGCCTAGAATACCATATTCCAGAAGGCAAAGAACCTAGGGTTAGAACCAAAAACTAAATACCCAGGGAGACTTAGCATCATCTTTCAGAGGAGGTAATGGAGCGTCAATGAAGTAAGAGACTTTCAGACATTTCTATTTAAAAAATCAGAACTAATCAGAAAATTTAATCTACAAACACAGGACTCAAGAGAATCATAGAAAGGTAAACAGAGAAAATATATATTATTTAAAGGTTAAACTTTTTACATCGTTATAAAGAAAAGTGATATCTGTAACTCTTGAGAAATGTATCTTGTCATTGGGGCAGACAGAGGGACATGGTCAGAAGGTGTGGTTGTGAATGGACTCTGTTGTGATAATAGCAAATAAATACATGAGAGGGTAGAAAAAAGATCTGGACACAAAAAATAGGAAAGGGGAGGTCAAATTAGATCACATACAGAGGTAGAAATACCTATTATAAGTGGGGGAAGTAAGGGAAAATAAGCACTCTTTGAAGCTTAATCTTATCAGTTTTGGCTCTAAAAGGGAATAACTTAATCATCAAGTTGGAAATAGAAATTTATCTAATTCTATAAAAAAGTAGGAGGAGAAAATTGGATGGAGGAAAAAACAGAGCTGATAATCATATCTTTGAATGTGAATGGAATGAACTCTCTCGTAAAACAGAAGCAAATAGAGTGAATTAAAATACAGAATCCTACAATATGTTGCTTACAAGTAGCACATTTGACACAAAAAGACACATATATAAAGGTAAAAGGCTGGAATTTTTATTATGCTTCAACTAAAGTAATTAAAAAAAAGCAGGGGTAGCAATTCTGATATCTGATGAAGCAAAAGTAAAAATAGATCATATTAACAGAGATAAGGAAGCAAAGTACATCCTGATATAGAGTACCATAAATAATAAAGTAGAAAATATACTAAATGTATATGCACCAAATAGGAGAGCAGCCAGATTCCTAGAGAAGATTTTAATCCAGTTACAGAAAGAAAGAAATAGCAAAACTATACTAATGGGTGACCTTGACCTTCCCCTCTCAGAATCAGACAAATGTAACCACAAAATAAACAAGAAAGAAACTAGGGAAGTTAAAAGAATTCCTAAAAAATTAGATAAGGTAGAAATTAAGTAATTTCTGGGAAAAAAAATTAAGAAGGGACAGAAAGGAATGCACATTTTCTTGACAGTGCATGGCACCTACACAAAAACTGACCAAGTATTATTAGGGCATACAAATTTCACAATCAAATGCAGATATGCAGAAATAGTAAATGCTTTCTTTTCAGACCATAATGCAATAAAAATTATGTTCACTAAAGGGACAGGGAAAAATAGACTAAAAACCAATTGGAAAATAAATAATCTAATTCTAAAAAATGAATGGGGCAAATAAACAAATCACAGAAACAATCCATGATTTCATACAAGAGAATGACAATAATGAGACAATATACCAAAATTGTGTGATATAGCCAAAGCAATTCTTAGAGGAAATTTTATATCTATAAATAGCTACATGAATAAAATAGAGAAAAAGGAAATCAATGAATTGGGCATGGAACTAAAAAACTTAGAAAAAAAGAACAAATTAAATACCAAATTAGAAATACTGAACCTCAAAGGAGAGATTAATAAAACTGAAGCTAAGAAAACTCTTGGACAAATAAATAAAAAAAAAAGTTGGTTTTATGAAAAAAAATAGATAAACCTTTGGTTAATTTGATTATAAAAAAAGAAAGAAAAAAATCAACTTACCAGCATCAAAAATGAAAAGGGAGAACTTGCCACAAATGAAAAAGAAATTAAAAAAAATAATTAGGTGCTCTTTTACCCAACTGTATGACAGCAAGTCTGAAATCCAAGTGAAATGTTTAACTATTTACAAAAATATAAATTGCCCAGATTAACAGAAAAGGAAGTAAATTACTTAAATGGCCCCATTTTAGAAAAAAGAAAATGAGCAAGCCATTAATGAGATCCTTAAGAAAAAATCTCCAGGGCCAGATGGATTCATAAGTGAATTCTGCCAAACATTTAAAAGAATAATTACTTCCAGTACTATGTAAACTATTTGGAAAAATAGGTAAAGAAGGAATCCTGTCAAATTCCTTCTATGACACAAATATGGCACTGATACCTAAACCAGGACAAGCCAAAACAGAGAAAGAAAATGACAGACCACAAACCAATCTCCCTAATGAATATTGATGCAAAATTTTAAAATACCCTATTAGCAAAGAAAATACAGCAACTTATGAGAGGGATAATACAGTATGACCAAGTGGGATTTAAACCAGGAATGCAGGGCTGATTCAAAACCAGGAAAACTATTGCTATAAATGACCATATCAATAACAAAACTAGCAGAAATCATATTATAATCTCAATAGATTCAGGAAAAGCTTTCGACAAAATACAGTACCCATTCCTATTGAAAACATTAGAGAGCATAGGGATGAAGGGAACGTTACTTACAAAAATAAGCAGTATCTATCTAAAACCCACAGCAAGATTATTTGTAATGGAGAGAAGCTGGTTGCATTCCCAAAAAGATCAGGGGTGAAACAGGGATGCCTATTATGACCACTATTATTCAACATTGTACTAGAAATGTTGACTTTTGCAATAAGAAAAGAAAAACAAGTTAAAGGAATTAGAATAGGCAACTATCACTCTTTGCAGATGATATGATGATATACTTAAAGAATCCTAGAAAATCTTCCAAAAACCTTTTGGAAACAATTTACAGCATTAGCAAACTTGAAAGATATAAAATAAACCCACACAAATCACCAACATTTCTATATATTACTGGCAAAGTCTATCAGCAACACATAGAAAGAGAAACTCCATTTAAAATTATTATAGACAAAATAAAATATTTGGGGTTATATTTGCCAAGACAAATCCAAGAACTATATGAACACAATTACAAAAGACTTCTCACACAAATAAAATCAGATGTAAACAACTGGAAAAATATCAATTGTTCAAGGGTAGGCTGAACTAATATAATAAAAATGACAATTCTGCCTAAATTGGTCTACTTGTCAACCAATCAAACTGCCAAAACACTATTTTATAGAACCAGAAAAAATAACAAAAATTCATCTAGAAGAACAAAAGGTCAAAAATATCAAAGGGATTAATGAAAACAAACAAACAAACAAACAAAGAACAACAAAAAGGATGGTGGCTTAGCTATAACAAATCTAAAACTATATTATAAATCAGCAGTTATTAAAACCCTTTTGAACTGGCTAAGGAATAGAGTGATAGATCAGTGCAATACGGTTACTCTCACAAGACCCAATAATCAAGGTCTATAATAATCTAGTATTGATTAAATCCCCGAACTCCAACTTCTAGAATAAAAACTCACTATTTGACAAAAACTGATGGGAAAACTGGAAAATAATATCAAAAACTGGACATAGACCTACATCTCACACCCCATGCCAGGATAAGGTCAAAATGGATATACGATTTGCACATAGAGGTTGATACAATAAACAAATTAGGAGAACAAGGGATAATTTACCTATCAGATCTTGGAATAAGGGAAGAATTTGTGATCAAATAAAAACTAGAGAACATTATGAAAGGCAAAATGGACAACTTTGATCACAGTAAATTAAAAAGGTTTCGTACAAACAAAACCAGCAGAAACAAAATTAAAAGGGAAGTACAAAGCTGGAGAAAAAAATTATAGCCACTGTTTCTGATAAAGGCCTCATTGATAAAATATATAAAGAACTGTGTCAAATTTGTAAGAAGATAAGTCATTACCCAATTGATAAATGGTCAAAGGATATGAACAGACAATTTTCAAATGATGAAATTAAAGTTCTCTGTAGTCATATGAAAAATTGCTCTGAATCACTATTGATTAGAGAAATACTAATTGAAACAATCTGAGGTACCACCTCACACCTCTCAGATCGTCTAAGATGACAAGAAAAAATAATGGTAAGTATTGGAGAGGATGTGGGAAAACTAGGACACTAATGCATTGTTGATGGAGCTGTGAAATGATCAAACCATTCTGGAGAATAATCTGGAACTATGCCCAAAGCTCTATCAAACTGTGCATATCATTTGACCCATCAGTGCCACTATTAGGTCTGTATCCCAAGGAAATCATAAATATGGGAAAAGACCTACATGTGCAAAAATGTTGTAGCAGCTCTTTTTGTGATAAACAAAGAATTGGAAAATGAATAGATGTCCATCAATTGGAAAGTGGCTGAATTAGTTGTAATATATGAAGATAATGGAATATTGTTGTTCTATTAAAAATATATGAACAAGCTGATTATAGAAAGGCCTTTAAAGATTTATGTGAATTGGTGTTGAGCAAAGCCAGCAGAACGAGGAACACATTGTACACAATAACAGCAAATATACGTGATGATTAACTATGAAAGACTTGGTTCTTCTCAGTGATTCAGTGATCCAAGGCAATCCCTATTGGGACTTTGGGTAGAAAATGCTATCTGTATCCAGAAAAAGAATGTAAATCAACACATGTTATGTTCACTTCTTTTTTCTCTTTTCTTCTCATCCATTGTTTTTCCCTTTTGCTCTGATTTTTCTTTCCCAACATGATTTATAAATCAATATATGTTTAAAATAAATTAATTTTTTTTAAATGCACAATGAGGGGAAATTTGCTGTTTTCCAAGCTCCTGGAAGTTTTGCTTCTTTTAATGGAATACCAAATTATATTAACTTTTTTGGCTGCCATATCAAATTGCTGATTCATACTGATTGATTTTGCAGTCCACTAAGATCAGAAGATCTTTATTTTTTTGCCTCAGACAAACTTGTCTAATTATATTTTTCCTATCATGTACATTTTTGGTCACAAGGATGACAGGGAAGAAAAAAAAGGTTGTTTGAGTCCATTCAAAACCAAGAATACTACTGGAAATCCAAATGAAAATCATGTGTTAAAATGGGGATTCATCTATCTCCATAGAGGTTAGCACTAAAAAAGTGTTCATAGCAGTAAAAGTTGGAACCAAGGCTTGTATGACACTGTCATTTAGACATGAACGCAAAGCCATCTTGTATCTTGAGTACTATTGCAGAAATCACTAAATGTGGCCATCAGACTCAGCTTGATAGCTGGTCTTCTGTGCTAACTTATAAAAGTCATTTTTTTATGTCACCATTTTGTTGTTTCTAAAATGAAAGAAAAATACCTATGTCTCTTTTAGTACTTCCAATTCCACTAATAATTTCAGGTTGCCTGTGGGATTTTCTACTTTGTCTGTAACCCCTTTGTCCTATATGCCCCAATTGTGTTAAATATATAAATGAGATTTTCTTATGTTGACATGTCTCCCTCAGTTAGAGTATCCATGTTATTGTGCTCTACTTCAGAAAAAAAAAAACACAATTAATAATTTTGCTATGAGTGACTCAACTTAGGGTTTACTAATAATTTTAATAGATACTCTGGTACCACTGTTAGCAAATAAAATATCTGAAATAGTATTTGGAAGTCTATGGGGGTGGCAAAAGATAATATTTTTTATTCCTTTGATGTCTCTTCTCATCTGAAAACATAATTAGACTGCATGTTGTGATCTAGACTCTGAAGGATAAACTATTTTTCTCTAGATCTTGAAATACCAGTGTTGTTACTGTTGACATAAAATATATATCTAACATCTATCTATCATATGTATGTTACTTATACACGAATACATTTACATATGCATAATATGTATATATATACAAACTAACTCAGAGCATTTGGAAAATGAAATGTGATGTTTTGAATTATTTTTCTGCATATATCACCATTGTCCTGAAGGTCAAGGATTTTATTTGTCTGATGAGGACCTCAGAGATCATCTATTCTAATCTTCTTATTTTGAAAATATACCTTGGGACTTTTTAATAGAATTTTCTTATCTTTTAGCAATTAAAAAATAAAAACAAAAATTGAGGGTGTATCCCCAATTCTAACACAATGCTTTGCACAGAATAGGTGCTTTAAAAATGTCTAACTTCTAAAGTGCAAAAGGATGTTTTGGATTCATATTCTAAAGGTTTGCCTTCAATATGCCAAATACATTATATTCATCTTAGCTTTTCATACTTTATCCTTGTGATTTCAAAGAAATTTGGAGAGTAAATCATCAGAACCAGAAATCAACATTCACAAATTCCATTATTTCCCCAATAATCTCAACAAGGATTGTGTTTTAAGTGGTGGCTATAGATACTGAATTTTTTTTTATTAATAGGATTCAGATTACCCTCTTTTCTCAAAGTTTTGTTCTCATTTATATTTTTAAAAGTAGGACATTCAATAAAATAAAAATAAAATTAGCTTCTAAATTCAGAACTACCATACAGAAAATTTAATAGATATAGCACAGCATTGTTCACATAAAAGTGAAACAGTTGAAGGAAAGAGAGACAAGTGGAAATTTTTAGTCAATCCATTACTCTGGCAAATCTTTGAGTTAAGATTTGGGTATGTCAGAACAGGTTATCTCTAGAGAATTTTCTTTTGAATGTGAACTGCCAAATTTTCAAGTAGACACCAAAGGGCTTTAGTTGGAGTGAGCAAAAGGTGAACCACTAGCAGAAGAGAGGTAGAACAAAAGAACTGGCTGGTTATCAAAGAAAATCATCCCTTCTCCCCCCACCAAAAAAGCATTCGAAATAGAATAGCAGAAAATTCTCTTTTCAGAAAAGAAACAGGAAAACACTCAGAGACATGATGAGAAAGAAAGGAAAGAATTCCCTGAAAAGGGACACTGTCACTTTGATTAGCTCCACTGGATTAAGAGAAGTTAAAACACAACACACCTGAAAGATGAGATAGAGACTGGGCTAAAAAGCAATGTCCTTGTTGTTCTTCCAAAAATTCTGGAAGGTTAGTTTTTCAGGAAATAAGTAGCCATGGCAGCATAATGTAATGAAGAGGGTAAGGATATGAAATAAGACAAATTCAAATCCTACCTCTGATGATTACTAGCTCAGTAACCATGGGCAAATCATTTTATTTCTTTTTTTTTTTCTGTAATACTTCACAGAGTTTGTGTGAGGCTCAAATTAAAATGTATTCAAAGTACTTTATCAGCTACAAGGTGGTAATGAGAGACATAACATAGTAAATAGCAGTAAATAGCAGGATTATGGAGGACAGGATAATGGACTTGATGTCTTAAAGACCTAGATTCAAATCCCACTTTATAGATCACTAGTTGTGTGGCTTGGTGAAATCATTTAAATAATTTGGATCTTTGTTTCCTCATATAACTATATATAACCATAATTTCCTCCTATTAAATAAGGGGTTTGTAATCAGTCAGGAAGGTATAAGCCTGCAAAACCTCACATACTGCAGAGGTTGAAGCTGGTAAAGTTTGAGCTAGAGTCTTGAGTTGAAGAGGGCTAGATGAATAGCCTTTATTATTTATTGTTCAGTCATGGTCTGACCCGTTGTGGCTTCTTTTGGAGTTTTCTTGGCAAAGGTACTTGAGTATTTTGCTATTTCCTTCTCCAGCTCATTTTATATATAACGTAACTGAAGCAAACAGGGTTAAATGACTTGCTCAGGGTCATACAGCTACTAAGAGTTTGAGGATAGATTTAAACTCATGAAGTTTGAGTGTTCCTGCCTCCAGATTGGGCATTCTATCCACTGTGCTATCTGGCTGCCTCATATTTTTATTAGACCATGAGTAAATAGGGCAAATTCCTTGAGTAAGGATATAGAAGTAAAAAGTTCCCTAAGGAGGGGCAAAATGACTCAAATTAGAAATTATTAAACTGGTCCAAATAAATGTAGAATCATAATGAGGGCTAGAAGGAGTGTTTGCCCTTCTAGGTGGGATCAAATAAGGAGAACCAATCTTCAAAATTAATAAATAAATAATAATAAATTAATTAATTAATAATAAATAAATAAAAAAAGATTGGGTTCAATTCATTTGCTTCTAAGAAATTTCCCAAATCTAAATGAGTGTTCCTGTGACTCCGTGTACATGTCAGACATTCTCATTATCCAGGTTCTTTGCTTTTCCAGTTTTTAACATCTTTACTAGAAAGTTGACAAGATAATACAAGATCAAATAAATAAAACATCCAATGTTTCTGGTTTAACAAGATAAGTAAAGGTGAGGAAGATGGAATTGCTGGTGACAATGCATTCTTTCCATGTGTACTGAGTATCCACTCTATGCTGAGCCCTGTGAAAATGTGGGGGATAAAAAAGGAAAAAGAGAGTGTTCTTACTTCTAACAAATATATAGTATTAAAAATAAACTTTCAAAATTGTCCTTGCATTTCCTTTAACCATTATCTTCTCTGTTAAGGAATGGTTCAGATTCGCCTTTATCCTCCTTTTTTTTCTATCTTCTCTTATTCTCTCCAATTAATTTCTTCTCCCCATCTCCCAGTTGAATAGTAAGTGTGGGCTTAGAAGATACACATGATATATAACAACTAAAATGTTTTCTCCAAGCAACATTATTTTCTTTTTTAAAAAATAGCATTTTTATTATGTTTTGTTTTTAGATCACTAAGATTTGTCCCTGTATCCTTTCTCTCTCAGAGTTCCTTATTAAAAAAGTAATGGATAGAACTTCAGCTTCAGACACTTACTAACTATGAGAGCATGGGCAAGTCCTTTTTTGTCTCAGTTTCCTCACCTGTAAAACAAGCTAGAAAGGGAAATGACAAACTCAAATGTCTTTGCCAAGAAAAACCTGAAATGGGTTCACAAAAGACATGACTGAAATGACTAAAAACTATAAAAATTTTAAAAATTAAAAAACTTATATTGAAGAAAAATTATAAAATTACATGCAAAATTCTGCCCATACACATCTGTAAAAATATAAGGAAAGTTGTCTTCTTTAGGATCAAACTATTTTTTTCAATTTCACAGCATTAATGTTTTATTCTTTTGTGGTTATTGTTCTCTCCTTCTCTCCTTCTGTAATGATGATGTATGTGATTGTGAATACTTTTCCTAGCTCTGTTCATATATTTTACATTATTTCATGTCTTTCCATGTTTCTTAATATTTATCATGTGTCATTTAGTATAGCATAAATAATGTTTCATTGCATTCATGTACAGTTGATTCAATTGTTTCCCAGTTGATAGGCATCTGTTTCATTTCCAGTTTTTTTGTTACAACTAAAATTGGTGTTATAGTTATTGTATGCAAAGCCTTTCGTTTTTGCCAATGATGTCCTTGATGTATATGCCTAGAAGCAGAATCTTTTTGGGTCAGAGGGCATAAACATTTTAACCACTTTATTTGCATAATTTTAAATTGCATTCCAGAATGGTTATAGCAATTCATAGCTCCATCAATAATGCACTAATGAGCCTATCTTCCCACAATTCTTTCCAATATTTATTGTCTTAATCTTTTATATTATTGACTATTTCCCTAGTGTGAGGTGGAATCTCAGGGTAATTTTAATGTACATTTCTATGGCTGCTAATAACATGGAGCATACTTTGTTAATACTTTGCAATTCTTCTTGAGAACTGTATGCTCATAGCCTTTGACCATTTGTCTATTGTGGAATGAAATTCAGTCTTCTATATTTGTTACAGTATATTTGTCAGAGAGAAGTGTTCAACCAGGGAGAAATTATGTGTCAGATATTTTTGATAAAGGTTAGTTATCCTAGATATATAGACAACTAATAGCAATACAAAAGACACATGCAAGATTTCCAAACAGATATGTTAACATAACTTTATTTCTTAACTCTAACCATTTAATTTGGACTTGTCAGAGAGAAGGCTTATGGTTGTTTTCCTATAAAACCTACAAAGTCTATGATGTCATCAAAATAGAAGGACCTTTTTTACAAGGTCACTTAGAAAGAACTAATTAAAGGCTTATGAAAGAGCTGATTTAGCTACCTTTAAAAAAAAGCACATTAAGTAATGAAAGAGAAAATCAATATATAAAGTATTCTATATTTACATGCAAAGCTATTGCAATAAATAGAAATTAAAGCAAGTGATGGGACTTATAGTCTTGGAGATTACAGTTCAAAATAAAGTCTTTTTTGGCTCTGAGGAGTAGACCAACTTTTTAAAGAGCTGCAAGGTCATAACTTAATAATTATTGAAGTTGGCACAGCAACTGACAAGGAAACTGACTTAGGTCATCTTTAATATCATTGGGTCTTTTATGTTAACTTCTCAAGTAAAAGAATAGTTAACTTATGCAGTTTGTTACTTCTATTTTAACAACATCAAGAAGACTCCGTACTGAAGTTAAAGTAGTTAAAGTGATCATTACCTAAAAACAATATTTTCTGAAGATATGATCATCTTCTGATTCAGATTTTGCAACATATATTTCAGATACTAGAATAATAATAGGTTCAGAGTTATAAGGTAATCTAATTCCTTCTACCCTTCCCATTTTGCTGATAAACAAACTGAAATAAAGAGAATTTGCTCAAGATTGCCCAGATCAAAGAGGATGGAGTTATGAATCCCTAAAAGGTTCTCATTTTGTATGTCATGGAGACATTTGGAGGTTGAGTGAATATTATGGAATCCTTTTCATGATAATGTTTTTAAATTATGAAAATACATAGGATTACAAAGGAAATTAATTATGCTGTAATAGTTATAAGAATATTTTTTAAAAATAATTTCACAGACCCCAAATTTAAAACTTCTGCCTAGAATAAAAGCATGGCCATGCCCATTACCTTATTTTAAATGCACTGGATTGTGTGTACATGTGTAATATTATACATATATGTAATAGACATATGTATGTTAGATTATTATTGCACATATCATTGTCGTATAATATTAATATAATATGTAGGTATGATATGTATATATATATATATCATATACAACATTATGTTATAAATCCTAAATATGGCATGTGTAGTATGTATGTATATGTATATGTATGAGGAAACTGAGACTGAAAATGTTTAAGGCGACAGCTAAAGAAGTTCCTGAGATAAAATTTGAAATATCCACACACATGTGTGTGCATGTATATATATACATACGATGGCAGGGGACAAAATATTGGACTTAAATACAGAAAAATCTTTCTGATTTCAATTTGTCTCAGGAGCTTGCTTAGCTATATGATCCTGGGCAAGTCAGTTAAACTCTCTCAGTCTAGTTTATTCATATATAAAATGAAGGTGATAATAACATCTACTTTACAGGGTTCTTGTAAAGATAATATGAGAATATATATATATATATACATATATATATAATATACATGTGTACAAAATGTATATATGTGAATACATATGTATGTATATGAATATATATATATACATATATGTGTGTGTGTGCACACATATATACATATCCATATAGCACTCTGAGACCTTAAAGTGCAAGGTAAATGCTGTTGCTACTGTTGTATTATTACAAACTAAAATTCTAACCCACATATTTGAGACCTGAAAGAAATGAGATACAAACAAGAAGCAAGCAATGGGGTTAATTAAATTTGTTATATTCTTAAGTTTTTATCTGTTTATTGAACCGTTTGCCTGAATGCTCAGAATTTTAAAGACAAAAGTAACTGAAAAACAAAATACCAGTTTTAAAAAAGACCCCAACATTATCCAGTTTCTACTTTAAAGGCAGAGGAGTGAATGAAATTATCTGGGACAAATAGCTGTTCATCCTTTGCTTGGAAATCTCTAGGAATGGAGGTTTTTTAAACTTCTCTCAGTGGTTCCCTTCAAACAGATTCCTCTTTTGAAAGGGAAATTATTAGAACAGTGATCAAGATGTTCTAACACCCAAGGTAAAGTATTAAATAGCAAGATGGTAAGGATACATATTCCTTAGACCAGATAAAAATTTTGGAGCTTAATAACTTTTAAAACGTATTTATCAGAGTAAATAAGTTTTTAACTAGAAAGCTGTACAAATGTCAAACAGGTGAATATGCATTACACTCAGTTTAAACAATACATATGAAGTTGTATGAAAAAATATTCTTCTCAAAGTGATAAATCTAAACATAAAATATTGTTTTCATTTTTATCTGTTAGATCTTTTCTATTAGAAAGAGCTTACCACAAAACTTACTAATGAATTAGCATTAGTATGACATTTAAGATAACTGTTCATTATATGTTAACAGTAATGTATAAATAGAAATTTCTCAAAATATAGTACTTTGTTCACAGATTTCACAAATTATTTTTCTATAAGTTTCCAATATTTTTTTTCTTCTTGGAAATTATCTCCTCTATGAGGAAGCAATGAGTCACACTAAAACAAACAAAAATATCTCAACATAAGGCCTCCTAAATAAACTCATAACCAATAAAATATTGATTATGGAATAGTTCACTATCTATATACACATAAGAATATCCATATCCACATCAAGTAGATAAAGAAAATATACTTATCCTTACAATTATATGCAATTGTAGAGAGTAAATGGATGCTTTTGATAGACCCATAACTGAGTAGGGGATAAAATGTTATGAAGTGTATTGGGGAAACTGAATTTTATTGCTGTTGCTTTTAATTTATAGAATAAGATAAGCATTTCCATAGTATAGAAAAATAAAAAAGATCAAATTTATTATGTACAACTTGCTATTCCTTTTAAATATGTAATGTCATCATGTAAAATTTCTTTTTTATTCTTTTTTCTTCCCTTCCCCCACAAGGATCGATTACCCATTAGAAACAAATAGGTGTAAATCTATTTCCATATCTATGTATCTGCTGCCCACAAACACAACACATATATACAGATATTATATATATATATATGCACACACACACACACATATATATATATATATATATATAAAACATACACATATAATATGTATGTGAAATTATTCTATACAAACTTCTTGTTTATCCAAATTTTTCCTCTGGATGCAGATACCACTTCTTTTTATATGTGCTTTATAGTTAATTTGGGTATTTCTAATAGTCAAAATAACTTATTTTACTCAAAGTCATTGTTAAAACAATATCATTATTATTGTTTCCAGACAAAGAGGTTTAAAATTAGTTACTATCTAATAGGGAGTGAACAGAGAATTTTTAGCAGAAGAGTGACATGGCAATAATAATAAATAATAATAATAATAAACAATAACAACAATTTTAAAGTACTTGCTATGTGCTAGACACTATGTTAAGTACTTTTAAAAATATTACCCCATTTGATCCTCACAATAGCCCTAGAAGATGAGTGTTCTTATTATCCCCATTTTACAGATGAGAAAAATGATGTTGAGAGAAGAGACTTGCCCATGGTTATACAGGTTGGAGGTATTTGAGACCCCATTTGAACTCAGATCTTAATGGCTTACAAATAGCACTCTATACACTGCACCACCTAATTACCTTCTAATTAGATGTATGCATAAGAAAGAATATACTGGCATGTGTATAAAAGACAAATGGAGAGAAAGAGAAGAGTAAAGTTGAAATGTTTTAAGAAGCTATTTATAGAATGTCTCAGTGATATGTGGGAATGTATCAATTAGAATAGAGAAGTGTGGTTAGATGAAAGATATTCTGTAGTTGGAATTGAAAGGACTCAATATAGCGGGAAATACTTTTGCTTCTGGAAACAGAACACTTTGGCTCAATTTCTGGACAAGTCACTTAACTTTTACAAACCTCAGTTTCCTCATATTTAAAATGAGATTAGTAAGTGTAGATGATCACAAAGTTCTTTTTCAGCTCTAAATCTACGATGTTATAATTAAGCATGTCAAATGAAAGAGAAGTAGGAACTAAATATATAATCCCAAAGATTTGCATTCAATAGCTATTTTGGTGATATAATTTCTCCTCCTATTGAAAACCCTAGCAGTGAAACTGTGGGAAAACAAGGCACATTAATACACAGTTAGAAGACCTGTGAATGGGTCCAAACATTCTGAAAAGCAATATATAACTATGCCCCTTGTAATCATTAAAGTGTAAAAAAAAAAAATGACTGACTCAGAGATATGACTATCAGGTCCAAAAAGAAAAAGGAAATCAAAGAAAAAGGGAAATGATCTACTATTCAGAAATCTTATGGTGGGATTTTCTTTTGCAAGGGCAAAGAACAGGATACTAAAAGGATGCTCAATTGAAGAATAGTCAAACAAATTATTATATATTAACTTAATGAAATGCTATTATGCAGTAAAAAATAATTATAAGGATGGTTTCAGAGAAAACTTGGAAGAGTTTTATGAACTGATGCAGAAAAACTTAGGAATCTTATTCATACAGTAAGAACAACAATGAAAAGGCAACTTTGAAAGACTTAAATACCTTGATCAATTAAATAACCAACTGTGAATTCAAAGGACCATTGGTGAAGGGTACTATGTATTTCCCATCTGAGAAATGATTCACACAAGGCTTTGGAATTTATTTTGCTTGATTATATGTATTTGTTACATGAATTCCATTTTTATTTTTTTTTATTTTTGGAGGAGTGAAATGGGAGGAAAAGAAAATGCAAGCTTAAGTGGAAAAAAATAAAATGAATAAAAATTAACAAATAAAGAAAAAAGAGGAAAACCTACAATAGGTCCACGTTGATTCTCACATAAAATTTTAAAATTCTTCTTCAAAAGTTTACCTTTTTACTAATATTAATAAAGCACTTATCAAAAATCTGCCAAGGTGTTGGCACTCAGTAAATGCTTGCATCTTTTCTTACTGTATTATGTGTGCAAATTTACTTATTTGCCTCTAGTATTATCCATAACAGTTTTTCTCATTGAAAATTTCTTCCATCTATAAGCTTTCCCCCCTTTTAATGATCTGTTTATACCTCACCTTATATCTCCGAGAAATCTTCCAACATAATCTGAACCTGGATTTGATCACTCTTATAATCTTTATTCCTCTTTTATTTTCTTCTTAAATATCATATTATATAGCAGCTTATGGAAAGATACCTGTTTAGCATTTTCACTGGATAGTGACATCTATGAATTTTTTTTCATTTGGTATTCAACACACATTAATTAATTTTCTATCACATAGAATACCATGTGTTAGAACTAAGACAGACCCTAATATAAGACTGAGCCTATATTCTCAAAGTAGCTTACAGACTAACAGAAAAGATAACAAATATATCCAAATTGCCATAAATAGAAATTAACACAGGGTAGGAAAAATGATAGCTAGTATTTATATCGGTTAAAATGTTTATAACATGCTTTACAGTGTTGTTCCACTGAGCCTTGTGACAATCTTGTTATGTAGAGCTAGAGGTTATTACTGGTCTTATTTTGAAGATAAGAAAACTGAAACAGCAACTAGTTCATGGTTACACAGGTAATAACTGTCCAAAGTAGAATTTAGACTGAGATTTCTTCTGATTCTGGCTCCAAGGCTTTTCTACTTCTCTATGCTATATAAATAAAGAGGAACTACTAGAATGTCAGCTTCTTGAAAATAGAAATGATTTCTTTTTTTTCATATCATTAGTCACTTCACACAGTAGGCTCTTGACAAATCCCTATTGTCATTTAGGGCAACAAACAAAGTAGTACGATAATTCCAAGGAATTATTTGCTCTTAATATGCCTTTAATGGGAATAGCCCTGCTTCTTTTCCTCCATGAGAACAGAAATTTCTTGACAGCATAGCTCATAATGTCTATTTCTCTGTCTTTGCTTATCACCTGATCCAATGACTCCTTTGTCATCTACTAACTACAGTATTCACCCAGATATTAGTCATCACCAGCTCTATGGAAAATAGTTCTTAAATTCATCAGTTCCTCTACCAGACGCATTTTCCCCAATCTGTTGAATATGGAAGTTCAAATAACACACTCAGATTGGGAAGAATTCTCTTGTCATATTGGTATGTAATGCAGACTATTGGCTAAAAAATCAGTTAGGAAGACCTGGCCCTACATTTTCCATAGAATACCTTTATGAATATGGGTCTAGACAGAGTTGTGTAAATTCTTAATGCTCCAAACATCTCTATAAGATTATAATTTAGAACAAGTTATCAATCTACATATATTGCCCTAAATTAATGAAACCAAAGGGTGACACCTTAATAAAATTTAAAGTGTCTATACTTCCACTCTCCTTTCATCCCTAACTATATGACTATATATAAGACTAACAATAAAGGAAAAGTAACAACGCTGTCTTTTTTTTTGTATTTCCCCTCATACAGCTAGTTATATTTTAACCTTTTTCATAGGTTACAAATCCAGATGTATTTCTACAAGAATGTCAGTTAAAGCAAAGGAAAGAGTAATCTTAATGATATTCAGAGAAATATACAGCCTTAAATCTAAAAGGAAATTTGACATCACATAGCCCAATTCTATCATGTGACAAATCATTTGACAAGTGAGAAAGCTAAGTTCTAGAAAAGAGAAAGGACTTATGCAAGGTCACAGAGCTGATTAATGATCCTATTTATTAGAAAACTTTCAACTTGAATTTGGACTTCACCATGGCAGTGGTGGCTTCCTCAGTTTATCCCATACCTATGAGAACATTTTTAGATGATTATTTCCTCATGTACAACAACATCATCCCCGACCTGTCCTTTTCATGCCAGGTAACATCTCTGTCAAACTGACTGCTCGCCTTCTAATCTCATAGTTTGGCTTCAGAATTATACGGAGATAAATGAGTGCTGCAGCCTTCTGACTGCCAGATAATTTTATCAAGCTCATTTATGGCTTTCTATAGATTGCATTAACGGCCATTTCTTGGGAGATAAAAGATAAAATGTGGCTTATGCAAAATGCTCTATTGAACAACATAGGCCTCAGAAACCACTAACAGCATTATAAGGCTGAAGGGAAAAGGTGACAGTATTAAATAATCCATCATAGGCAGGGTTAATTTTGATCACTGTCACAGACAGCTGAAGCAAAGTCTGGAAGCCTATTGGTCAGACCTTCATTTCATCAGGGAAGAAACCTTGCATGAAAATCTTGAAACTCTAAATTAAGCTTAAACAAAGAAAAGAGTCATTTCTATTTGTTCTATATTGTAACAAAAAATATATTGAATCTGAAATTAGAAGAATTGGACTCAAGTTTGATTCTTTCACATAAAAGCAATATTCCTTGAGGTATATTTCAATTCTATGAACCCAAGTTTCCTTCTCTGGAAGAAAAGTACTTCCCCTTCTTGACTCACAGAGATATTATAAAACATAAGCTGAAAAGGCGAATGAAAGTTCTTTGTGAATAATACAGCATTGGAACAAATGATTACTTTTTTTTAGAAATAATTTAATCAGTATTTGTCAAGTATAACAAATTAGAGTGCATCTTGGGGGAGAGCAAGAAATAAGCTGAGGGTATCAAAACCATTCCATATGAAGATAGGATTATTTAAAGGAACTACCAAACTACTGAGTTGGGAGAGAGTTAAATGTAATAGCTGTCTTCAGTATCTTAAGAGCAATCACATTGAACAGAAATTGAATGCATTCCTTTGTGGCAAATGGTAGGATTGAAACCACTAAGAAATACAAATAGTAAGATTGGAAGTACAAAACTACAACATCAAGTTGTCAAATTTTGAATCATTATAAAGAAAGACTCCTAAATAATGAGAACTACATAAATGGAATGGGCTATATTAGTAAGTAATCTGTACTTCATCTTTGTATTTCTTCCCATTTATATAGGATGACCCTTTAGTGATGGATGTTTTAGAAGTTATTTCTATTCAAGTACAGATGGGATTGATGTCTTCTGAGGCTCCTTCCAAATCCAAGGTTATGTGACTGTATATTGATTCAGCACTCTGAGGAATAACAATGAAGTAAAAGATATGGCCCTACCTGCAAAATACTCACAATCTAATTGGATGGTTAAGAAGAAAAGATTTATACATGAAATAAATGGGATTTGGGATTGGTATATGGTTAAATATGAAACTGCATACAATATTAAATAGGGTATTATAAGAGCACAAAGAAAGGAAAACTTGATGGAGAGGGAAGATTCCATCCAGGAAACCAGATATGAACTGGGCCATAAAAGATAGCAGAATGTTGATGGACATGTCTTATAATGACTTGAATAATCTCAATGATTACTTACCTTTGATTTTCCCAATTTCTAAGGGAAAATGTTGTCTGACCTAGTACAAAATGAATTGGCTACTTCTATTTTCTACTGCGAAAATTATCCTGGAATATTATTCTTGAAAGCCCATGACACAAGTGGGTAGGTGCTCAGGTGAATACAAATTCACCAATAATTACTAGTATTATCTATTTATGCCTTAGTGTCTTCTCACTAGTATCACCAAATACAAAGTCTGATCTTTTCAGATATTCTGTTAAGGAGAGGGAAAAGCCAAGCAACTGGGCAATTTATTAATTATTCTTTTAAACAAATAAAAATTGACATGTAAAGAGAAATTGCTAGATATAGAATAATAACTAAAGGGCAGGGTGTTCAGCTTTTTTAAAAAAATAGCTTTTTAAAATCAAATCCTGTGTATATGATGTTAGGAGGAAAAATAGGATTGAAAATCAATTGCATTTACCTTCGATGCCCAGTACACCACTGTATACCTAGTGCTGTTTAATTCAGGGGAACTATAAATCTGTGGCTCTAAAAAACATCTGACAACAGTTAGAAATGTTTTGTAAATGTGCATACATATTTATAAACATGGCAGCAGAAGCAAGAATAAAATAAGTCTGCTCCCCTAAAGTCATCTGAAAGTCAAAAAATGCCATTAATTACTTTGTCACGACAACCTTGTTCAATTTCATCTCAGGTGACTTATCAGCTTTGATACAGAACCCAAATTTTAATACCAAATTGCAACCAGCGACAGAGGCAGCATACCTTAAAACACAGAGTTTCTCTTTCTTCTAGGCAACATTAAGCTAATCTGCCCTGACAGAAGAGGACTCTTTGGAACTCGCTAGCAAGTCTTCCAAATATGAAGCAGTAACCCAAATGTCAATTACTTTTCCAATGGTAGACAAATTGCTGGCACACTAATGCAATTTAAGCCCAATAATTAGATAACAGGACTACAGAGAGGGCCTGGTGACAGAGCTTCTGAGATAATAGAATCTAGTGTCCTACTTCTTAAATATTAACATCATTCTGTCTCAGTCAATCGGTTTATGGTAATTTAAAAAGGGCAAAGCAAATTCTTTTTATTGCTAATAATATTGTGCTACTGCAGAGTTAGCTTTGAAGGTTAACAATCTGTGGGGTCAAAACTTAATGACATGTTATCATGCATTTTATGTATTTTTCTCTCATCACTTTCTGTTAGAATGCCCCCTTTATGGAAGACTACATGCTTATGTTACACACACACACACACACATACACACACACACACACACACACAAAGTCTTACCCCTCAAGAACAATCTAGTCTGATCCCTTAGAAAACAATCTAAATAGCATTTCAAAATCCTGAAGTTATCTCTTTTTAAGGGATACACACCCACATACATACATATATGTAAGTATATGTATATACATATATGTAAGTATATCAGTATATAAGTATATATATATATATATATGTAAGTATATCAGTATATAAGTACATATATATGTAAGTATATAAATATAAGATATATAATATTGGGTGGATGGATGGATAGATTATTCATCTTAATGGCTTTTAAACAATTCCATTAAATATTTTCAAATGAGTCATCTGAAAAATAAAGTGTAGTTTTTATTACTATAAATTAGAATTTTAAATATCTTAAAATTTCTATGTCCCAGATTCCCCAAATTGTTGTTTTTCATATCAAAAAAATATTGATGTTTCCCCTGATTGGCAAATCTTCATTTCTCCTTCCTTCACTTCCTCTTCCTTCTTCTTTTTCCTTCTTTCTCTTTTGTTATTTTCCTTCCTTGCTTGCTTCTCGCCTTACTTCTTCATAATATATTTAAGAAACTGTATCACTTCCTAAAATAACTCAACAAAAAAAAGCTATCTCTTGAATGAGATCTTGTTCTCCTCATGTATAGGTAGCATAGACAAAGGAGACAAGGCTAGAAGAAATTTCCAGACAATATTTCAATTCTCTCCAGCATTACTGACTTATTACATGTCTTTAGCCAAGTAAAAACTCTCTTGGCCCCAATTTCCTACCTACATAAATGATTTCATGTGGAAGTTTCATTTTTTAAAAAGTTTCAGAATGATAATTTGAACATCATTTCCCTAGGGGTTGGGACCTATGATTTCACTGATAAAGGGAACTTCTACTCCTTCTACCAATATCAACCATACCTCTTCTCTCAATTTATAATTAGAAAATTTCTAAGAGGATGAAAGGTTAAAGAACTTGCATAGCCAATTATGTCAGGTTAGTTTTGAACCCCGATTTTCCTAATTTTGAGCTCAGTTTCCTATTCATATCAGTGTATGCTAAACAAACTATACTGTTTTTTGTTTTGTTTTGTTTTGTTTTATAGTCCAAGAAAAAGCAAAACTCAGATAACACCAACTTAACTTTCTCATCTATGTGCCCACTGATTAAAGTTGTCTTTGTACCTGGACAAACATACATAAGTTTTAATCATCATTAAGTATTTTACTTGGTAAAGTTCTATCCTTACTCTAGCCTAGCCTTGTGCTACTGGCTAATATTCATCTCTTTGACCTTGAAGAAGATATTTCCCTTCTCTGGACTTTGGTCTTGTTATTTGTAAATGGAAGTGGTCAGACAAAATTATCTCTGAGTTCTTTTCTAGTGTTAATGTTCTATGATGTGTTTATATAATTAACATCTTAGGGAGAAAAAATTTGTGCCCATGAAAAGTATGTCAAGAGAGAAATGGTTAGAATTATGTATGAAACTAAAAAGCATTTACTTACTTGCAATAGGATAATATATAAAATACTTAATATCATTAAAATATTAATATATTCAACTGGATGATTTAATGCTAATATAAACAAAGTTATATTGAGAGGCAAATTGAGTTTATAGAATACATCAAAATGAACCATGGGAAAGATGAAATTAAACCTTGCCCCAGATAAGGTTTTCTCTATCATCTCATTTTTAAGTTCTTATTATACGCTCTGCAAGTTGTAAGGCAAATCTCAAAATTTGTTTCTGATTCAGTTGTTCACTCTGATATATTCTGATTTCATAAGAAAAGCAAAGATATCCTACTTTGTCTGTTCAGAGTCAAAGAAACACATTTTGTATAACTCTGCCTGGTCCCAATTCTATTTCATTAATGAAAAATATTTAATACAAGTGATTTAATATTCATCTAATTTTTCAACAAACTTTTATCGTGAATCTCTAACTTGGGAGTAAATACTCCTTAAAACAAGCTAAATGCACATCTTTAATAATTTAAAGTCCCAAGAGCAGCCATGTGTAAAATAGGTGTATGTTCATGTAATTGACTACAGTATTTTGCTACATGGTTAAATGCATGATTTCCCCTAATAGAATGCCATTGTGGTCGACATCACATTTTCTAGTTCATAAAGATCAAATGAGCTGTGACCACAGTCTCCCAAACTTAATGGAAAGTTCATTCTGTGACTTCTGAGCTTAAATTGTGTCTTTCTATTATGAATCAATAGATTTAAAATACATTAATGGATCACTTCACTAAAAGGTCTAATCTTTTGACTAAGATGGTAGATCTAATTCAGATTTATTGCTATTCTGGTATGATGAACTAAAGAGTCTTTAATCTTTATAATAATAAAATGGATTTGAATTAACTAAATAATTCTTACCTGATGCAAATCATTTAGTTGTCTCCATATTCACAACACTTTACAAATTTCTAACTCTGTTGCATGCCTGGGCTGGAATCTATGAAACCTATAAGCCACATTTCCATAGAGATTTCATAGTACAAAAAACAACTTTTTTTCCATGCTGGAGATGTTTCTTGTTACCACAAATTTGCCAATGACATTACTATGAAGAACAGCTGCAACCACCTATCAGAAGGTCATCAAGGATGGAAGAAAGCCTCATATCCTTAACCCCAGCCTGCAGAAGCACTTGAGAATGACATATAGAAATGATATATCCATCCTCCCCACCATGCTAGCACTCTGACCTTGGACAGGCAGCACGGACCAAGCCTAGGTGGCTGGGCTTTGAGATGACAGCATCCATAAGTTACAGATGGAGAAGATCACAGGGTACCAGACACTGGCTTCAATAAGCCACTTCTGGTAGGGAGTACAAATTGCTTTTGTTATCTCAGAGAACAGCTTGACACCAAAAGGCATTGAAAGAGAGCTGTGACTACCTAATATAATACAAAAGATGGCTAAATCATGCTCAGACTACTGTTTCCTTTACAATCAGAATCTCTTCGAGAAGCAGGGGGATGGACAATATGGACACCAAAACATTTCTTCTCCTATCTCCTCCAGAGATACTAGGATTCCAAGGAACCTGAATTTTTTTTTAGTTATCATTATGATAAGGGTGATATTTAAGAGTCTTAATTACTTGGTTCTATGTGTCTGTGCCCTGAGGTAATTCTAATCAAAGGGACAAGATTTTTTAAATATAAACTGACAGCATTAAGCAACAATGAGTATTATAGCAATAGGTTGCTTAGGCTATTTAACTGTCTTGCCCATGGTCCACCATTCACCAAAAGGAAAGTGAGGGCCTAGAGAGGGGAAATGATTTGCATAAATTACAAAGTACGTAATGAGTGGAATTGTAATGAGAAATTTTTTGAATAAAAGTTCTAAAATGTAATTTCTTCCAAGAATGTTCTCCATTATTCAAAGGCAAAGCCCATAGAATTTAAGCTCTTTGAGGGCAGGAGATGTTCCCATTTTTATTTTTGCTAGAAACTAGTATTTGGCCTGACATATAGTAGGTACTTGATAAATGCTTGTGATTGATTGCATGTAGTAAGTTCTTTATAATGTTTAAATTGAAAAATAGTTTCTAAAGCACACATTTTTATAAAATCCTGCCATGAATATTACATATCTTATTTTTATAACAATTTTAAAATATTTCATATGAATTAAATCTTTAGTTTTCTCTTGGATAATTTTTCTTCCTCATCTTTCCTTCTGGAAAAAAATAAGAATTTTATTATTAAACTTTAGATCAATTATTTATAGCTGGAATCTTAACAAAAGGTTGAAACCAGGGTATTGTCCCAGAGCACCATAACTTATACTGTTTACCCGTGGATTTCTGAGGATAACTAGATGGTTAGAGGCCACATTTCCAGATGAGCTCTTCCCTGGGTTAATAATCTATCATCCCCTTACTCCACCTAACATGTTCCCATATCTCCTGATATCTCCTCACACATAGGAGGCCACTTCCCCCAAATAACTGAGGTTATTTATAAATCCTGATCTGAGCCCAAAAATGATAGTTATACCTATTTCTGAATACACATATATCTTTAGTGAACAGGCAAGGAAAGTGGCACAGAACATACACATATACCATAGATTCTTGATAAAAACAAGTTAGACTGGGACACTTTCCCCAAGAGATATGTAAACAGTATGGCTAGAATGACTGGTAAATCAAAGGGTTCAGCCAGTATTCACAAAAGAATTTTAACAACCCCTTGGGTTTAGAATTATCTGATCTACTTGCAATTGGCATATTCAAATGTGCCCTGGCCTTTCACTTTCAAATAGCTACAACTTCTTTTGTTTATTCAAAATAAAATGGCATTCTTCAACCACCTCACAAATCTTTAAACAGAACTAGAGTTTCATGAAGCAGAATCCCATGTTCATATATGTCCATATATATATATATATATATTTTTTTTTTCCCAGAGCAAGATAGAACTAGGACCTAAATGTGGCAATGAGGCAGAAAAATATGATTCCATGCAACCTATGTGTGGGACTCTTCTATATGTAGTTTTTAGGTTATTAATAAGTCCTACAGTTAGATTAGAAGTTTATATGATTTTGTTGTTCTTTAAGATCCCCAACTGGCTTAATCCAAGTTCTCTCTAATCTATTTCAGATACTTATCTGATCAGTTGACACACTGATCAACCAATCATCAATTTATAATATCTTGCTCCAGGTCAGGCACCCAGGAAATAAAATATATTAAGCACTGAGATATAAAAAGAGAAAAAAAATTCATTCCTGTACTAAAGTAGCTAGCCAAAATTTTAAAAATATATACAAAAAGGAAGCTATATACAAGAAAAATAGGGAATAATCAACAGAGGGAAGACAGTAGAATTAAGAATACCTAGGAAAGACTTGTTGTAGAGGATAAGATTTTAAGTGAGACTTAAAGGAATAGTGGAAGGAGAGTGTTCCACTCATGGAGGACAGCCAGAGAAAATGCCCAAGCAGAGAGATTGGAGTGTTTTGTTTATGGTACATTCAGGAAGCCTGTGTCCTGCTGATCTTTCCATTACACTTCTCTTAATATACTGTTCTTTTCTACCAGCACAACCAATACCACATTCTTGCACATATCACCATATTTTTAGACTCGTATGGCCATCTGACTTCCCTGCTTCCAGTCTCTTTACAATTTTACCTTTTTCAAGAATGTATCATAACTTTCTTCTACCTCTGATACCAAATTTGAACTCAGTACAATCTTTCAAGATCATTTACTAATCCTCTAGGCTTATCTTCTTGCTTCTCACAATCAGCATAATTGAAGCAAAGAAGTCATATACAGACACATGGGCACACAGTATGGGGTCAACCAATACTTAAAATATTTATAGTTCAATAATTTGTAATAGAGCTTCTACCCCTTCTGAAAAATGGTGTGGCTACTGTATAGTATAAACCCTTCCCTCCCACCCCAAGGAGGGTGGGAAGAGAGGAATTCAATGTTTCCAATTTGCAAAGAAAAAAGCATGAATCAGAGATTATTAACATGATACATAAGCATTGCATTGGCAGATTTGTATCACACATATTAAAGCCAAATTGCCTGAATAAATTCTATTATTCTGAGAAATGGCGCAAATAACAAGCTGACAATGTCAGAAAAATGAAAATAATGGTGTTGACATTGCTAGAATAGTATGTTATTTCTCCCTATTCAGTGTCAGTTATTTGGTTTGAAAATAGCTAAGGTTGGGTAGAGATTTTTTTAATGTTACTCTCATGCAATAAAACTAAGAGTTACCAAGTGGAAGATTAATCACTTACCTTGTTTAATTCTGTGCAGCTCTGGCAATGCCAGAACTCCATTTAATGCGGCTCATGGGAAAACTTGTATTTCTTTTCTTTGGGGGTAGATACTTTTGAATAAAAACTTTAGTCTCTTGGGAAATTATCTGGTGCTTAGATTAATTTCAATCAAATACAAGGGGGAAAAAATTCTAACATCTTCCATCCCCCCTTATCTTGGCTTAATTTCAACAAAATCTAATAATCTTTTCCACTTTCCTTTTTCTACCAAAATCATAAGATTGAAACTTTCATTTATTTCTATAGATTTCTGCCATGATTTTTGTTGGCTTTTCCCAAAATTAGATTATTAGACAAGAGACTGTGTTTTGTGTTAATTCTGTATTAAAGAAGAAGGTCATAGAATTGGTCAAGCTGCACAGATTATGCACTTGTAAGATACTAGGCACTATACTAACTTCTGAGGTGAAGAGCAAAATGATTTTCACCCTCAAAGAACTTACATTTTAATGGGGAAAACAATACATATATAATTACTTATATGATAAATACAGAATAAATGGAAAGCAACATTAATGCTGAAGACATTAGAAAGTGGGTCTTGAGTTGTCTTAAAGAAAGCCATGAAAAACAAAAGGGAGAGGGGAAAGAGGAGAGCAATTCAGTCATGGAAGACAACCTTTAGATAGGAAATAGAATCCTATGTTTGAAGAAGTGTAAGTAAGGCAGAGAATTTACATTATAGAATACGAGGAGAGTAAAGACTAAAAAAGAAAAGCAGGAAGGGCCCAAGTCACATAAAGCTTTGATTGACAAATGGAGTTTATATTTGATCCTGGAGGTAAAAAAAAAAAAAAAAAAAAAAAAAAGATCCTTTAAAGTTCACTGAGGAAGAGATAGGATGAAGGACAATGTCAGACCTTATGCTTGAGAAAAATTACCTTAACAGTTGAAATGAAGACCGATTGAAGGAGGAAGAGATCTGAGGCAGTGGATCAGAGACCTCACAGGTCATCAAGCCCATCCCTCTCATTTCACAGATGAGAAACTCTAAAAAGGTTATATGGTTTTCCTAGGATCACACACAGCTAGTATGTGTCTGAGATGAAATGCGTCTTCTAATCTAAAAGTCCTGCATTCTATCCACTCTGTGATACTACCTTTCTGGTTTACATTTTTCCCCCACTAAACCGATTGTTCAACAATTGTTAAAGCCATGACTAAGTGGTTTCTATTGATTGACTATTTGATTGATAATCCCCATCAGAATTACAAAAGGGAGTTATCAATACATCAATCACCTCTGATTTATGGGTGTGGGAACTTCTTCAATTAATACAAATTAAAACCTACCTGAAATTTACAATTTAGAGTTTCCTGGGCCTCAGATAAGTTAAGTGATTTGCTTATAGCCACAAAGCTAGAAAGTGTTCTGTACTTTAGATCTAATAGATTAGGTACTACACTATACTGACACTAAACAAAGGGAGCTATGACTCAGACTCTGATTATAAATATCCTTCTTTATGTATGCACTTCAGGCATGGTGCTGAAAGATCATTAGTAGAAGAATGGTTGTGTCTCTGGAAGACAGAGAATACCTCCCAGATGGGTCAGCCACACTCCAAGACCAAGTCAATGCTATTTTAAGAATGTCTGATACAATACCTTAAGAAAGCTAATATCTTGATAGACAGGCCAACTTTGACTAGGTTCCTAATCTACAGATCAAGAAAAGGAAAATTAATTTAATTTAATTTAAAATTAATAACTATCACCATTAGTACACTATTTTTCTATTCTAAACAAAATCAAAAAGAGGATTTTGAGGTATAACAAATATGCAGAAATATTAAGATATGCTTGGGCAATGACTCTTGAAAAGAAAATTTTCTAATTTATATTTATCTGTCCCTCTCTCTACTTTATTCCCCTTAATTAGCAAATTAAAAAATAAAAACAAATTCCCCAATTCATAAATGTATCAATCCAGCAAAACAGATTTCTCAAATCATCATAACCAAAAATGTACATGTTTGCACATTTAAAGTTCATCCCTTCTCTGATAGAAGATGAGTAGAATGTTTCATCATACTAGGTTTTTAGTCTAGATTTATTTTCACAGTGATCAGACTTCTGTTTCTTTTATAATGTTGCTGCCATTGTATAAATTGTCCTCCTAGCTCAACTCACTTCACTCTGAATCCGTTCACACATATCTGACTGTCCATTTTGACATTTGCTATTGTTCAACCATCTCAGTCATGTCTGACTTTGTGATCCCCTTTTCAGGTTTACACGGCAAAGATACTGCAATGGTTTGCTATTTCCTTCTCTCACTTAAAAGATGAAGAATTGAAGCAGATAGGACTAAGTGTCTTGTCCAGGGTCACACACTAGCTAATAAGTATCTGAGGCCAGATTTGAATTCAGGTAGATGAGTCTTCCTGACTCAATGCCTAGCATGCCTGGCACAGTGTCACCTGCTGTCATTTCTTAGAACTCAATTATATTCCATTACTTTCAAATACAACAATTAGTTTAGTCATTGCCCAAGAGGAAGGCATACTTTTACATTTTCAACTTTTGGTTTCTACAAGATGAGATGTTAGAAATTGTTTTATATTTTGTGGTGGTATACTTGATCAGGAGTATGTAGAGTTTGATAACTTTTGAAAGCATCGTTTCAATAAGTTATGGTATATGGATGCAATGGAATGTTATTATTATATTAAAAATGAGGAGGCTGACCAGAAAAGCTTAGACTTACATGAACTTATGTTAAGTGAAGTGAGCAGAATCAAGAAAACATTGTGTATAATGTACACAGTAACAAGAATAACAAAATTATGTGATGATCAATTGGGATGGACTTGGATCTTTTCAACAATGAATTGATTCAAGGCATTTTCAAGATTTGTGATAAAAATTGCCATCTACAACCAGAGAAAGAACTATAGAGACTGAATATAGATCAAAGCATAGAATTTTTACCTTTGTTTTGTTTTTTGTTTGTTTGTTTTTTCTCCTTTTTTTGTATTTTTTCCCTTTTGATCTGCCTTTTTTCCTCCCCAACATGAAGAATATGGAAATATGTTTAGAAGAATTGTATACACTTAACCTATATCTGATTTCTTGCTGTTTATGGGAGGAGGGAAGTGGGAAGAGAGGGGAAAAATTTTGGAACACAAGATTTTAGAAAGGTGAATATTGAAAACTATCTTTTCATTTATTTGGAAAAATAAAATACTACTAAAAAAAAAAAAAGGAACAGCTGGGTGCCACAATAAGTAGGGTCTAGAATTAATAAGACTTGAGCTGAAATGTGGCCTAAGATACTTACTAGCTGTGTCACCCTAAACAAATCAACTAATTTCTGTTGGTGTCAGTTTCTTCATCTGTAATACTGGGACCATATAATTTATCTCACAGGATTATGAAGATAAAGTGAAATAATATTTATAAGGCACTTTGTAGACCTTGCATTTTATATAAATATTTTATTATATATATATATTTGTGGAATTGAAATCTTCTTGATGGCTACCATTTTCTGCAGTTTCTGACAAAACAATAATATGAGATTTTTAGTGGGTCATATTCCCTAATTAAAGGTTATCATAGACTCATATCATTATAGCTAGAAATGAATACAGAGATCATCTAAATCAACCTAATCCTTTCATAGATAAAGAAACTAAAGCTCAGAAAGAACTTAGGTTCAAAATCAGACTCTGACACTTATTGGTTGGGTGACTCTTTTGGATCCTCAATTTTCTCATCTGTAAAATGAGGGAAATAACAATAATATCTGCAAGATAGTTGTAAGGAAAGAACTTTACAAACTTCCAAGTTTTACCAAAAAAAGCAAATTAATGTTACTTTTTTTTCCCCTCAAGGGGCTAAATGAGTTGTCCAGGGTCCCACAGCTAATAAGTATTAGGTGTCTGAGGTGGGATATGAACTAACTTCAGGGCTGGTGCTTTATCCACTGTGCCACCTAGCTGCTCCTAAATCACTGTTAGTCTTCAACAAGCCAATAGTCACTCCACTGTTCCTGTGGTCTTAAAAAAAAAAAAAAAAACTAAACTAAATGCACTCCTTTTACCCTCGACCTTTGTGTTTCACTATCTGCAAAGGAAGAATTAAGCACAGTACCTCTATCTATAAAATCATGGAAAAATGATAAAATTCAGAGGGAAGAAAGGACATAGAATGAATTAGATAAAAAGTTGTCCCTCCCTCTTCTTTTCCTTCTCTTACTGCTTTTTCTCCCTCCTCTCCTCTTTCTTCCCTCTTCCTTTCTTTTTTTCTTTTTCTCTCCTCTCTGTTCTTTCACTCCCTCCTTCTCTCCTCCCCCCACTTCAAAAGCATAGATTTGACATAAAAAACAAAACTTGCAATTAGAGCTTTTCATTATTCAAATGGATTATCTCGAGAAGTCAAGCACAGACCACTTGTGGAGTATGACAGAAGAGTCTTTATTAGATATGGATTGAGCAACATGACTTCTGAGGTCCCTTCCAACTATGAAAAAAAAATATTCTCTGATTTATTAAAATTCTGTGAACTCATGTCACTGAAATGTTTTAATAATGCAGGCTGACAGATTAGGCAATCCTGACATTTTACAACACCTCAAAAATTCAGTAAAATAACAGTTTAAGTGAATGTGGAGCTGCTGAAAATTCAAAAGAAAATACATTTCAAACCTTGCTCATTTGAGCTCTACTAATTTGGGATCTGAGAAAATTCAGACAGAACAAAGAAATTTCAGCTCAGTCCTGTCTATAAGGGGGAAGGGGGAGAAATGATTAGCTAAGAAAGTAAAATGAGTCAGAAAGGTAAAGCTGAACAAAGAACCAGGCAAGCATGCAAGAGTTCTGGAAGGCTGTGTGCTATAGCAAAAAAGGAACAATGGTTCCAGAGTCAGGAAATTAGTTCAGATCCTATCTAGGATCAGATGCTTACTATCTAGGAGACCTTGGACAGAGCATATAAAATCCCTGGTCTATTCCTGGATAGTCTTTAACTCTAGATCTATGATCATAGCTCTCATCCTATTAATTCCTCCTCTGCAATTTATTAATCTTGTAATCTTGGTACTTGTAGCTGAATTGATTATGGATTGGAATGGGGAAAGACTTGAGGCAGTGAGACCTCACAATAACAGGTTATTTCAATAGGTGTGAGTTGATGAGAGAGCTTTCACCTGGGTGGTAGCAATGTCAGAGGAGAGAAGAAGGCACATTTGAGAGATATTACAAAGATGAAATTTGGGGCAAAGAGTGAAGGTGAGTGATAATGAGAAATCATAGAGCATATCTAGATTGTGAGTCTTAGAGACTGGTAGGATAGTGTTGCCCTCTATATTAATACAGTGTGTGGAAAGGTGGTTTGTTGGGAAATTGTTTTGGACATGATGAGTTTAAGATGTCTATTGGACATCCATTTCAAGGGCAGTTGGAGATGCAAAGCTGCAGTATAGCAGAGAAGTTTGGGTAGAATAGGTAGATTTGTGAATCTTTAGCACAGAAATGATAACTGAATTTGTGGGAAATTCTATTTGTAAAATTCTCTAAACAGTGAATACTATATTTCAAGGGCCAAACTTTACAAATTTGTTTCCCAGAAAATTAGAAGCATTCATTAATACTTCATATTCCTGGAAGGAACCATAGACAAAAAATCATTACCAATATTAAATTTATGTGCATCCATTGCTTTATCATCTAAGATCATAAAGGAAACACCAAAAGAAATACAGAAAGCTACTGATAGTAACACAATAGTGATGAAAGATTTCATTATTCCTCTCTCAGGTTTAGATAAGTCTAACAGATTAACAAAAATGAAAATATACAAGTTAACAATCTTCTAGGGAAACTAATTTTTTGCATATACTCACTGAAAATTATCCATGTATATTTATTAAATCAGATTCTCCTTTTGGTACTCCCCTTCCTTCCATTACTTCCAAACTGTTTAGCTTAGTTCTTAGTATCAGAGGTAGCATGACAGCATTTATTTTCTAAAACACTTTAATCTGTACACATATTCAACTTATATCAGATTGATTGCTGTTTTGAGGAGGAAAGATAGGTAGAGAAACACAAAATATTACAAAAATAAATGCTGAAAATTATCTTTCCATGTATTTCAAAAAATAAAACACTACTGAGAAAAACAAACAAACAAAAAACCCCAAAATACTTTAGATTGTTATTTAATTTGTTTAGGTCACATTTTCCCCAATAGAATGAAATTTGAGATTTTGTTTTTTGGTTTTTTTAAACATTTGAGATTCATGAATTTCAGTTCAAGATACTATATGTTCTGAGTAGTGTCTTGCCACATCATAGGAATTTGGCAAATATTGAAAAACATGATAATAAGATGAGAAATAGACTTTTGTTCTTAAATTAAGGTGACTTCTGTATTAAGCACTCACATGTATATTATTTTTAGTATTACAACTTATAAAGTACTTATTATATAAATGAAGAAGTGAATTAGTGAATAGACACATAACTAGTAGGCATTAGTGCTAGATTTCAAACCCAAGCCCTTTGACCTCAAATTATAAATTCCTTAAAGTCAAGGATCACATTGATTCTTGACTACAAAAGCCACATTCAAAGTGGAGTGCTGCATAACCTGAGTTCAATAAATAGATAATACATTACACTGGAAATATGAAAGCTAAAGATCAACTACTTATTAAATCACTTAACCACTTGGTGCCTCAGTTTCCTCATCTGTAAAATGTACTAGATTTCCTTTCAGTTATAAACCTTTGATCCTCTAATACTACTTGGATGACAAAGTGATGATAGTCATTTATTCAGAATATACTACTTATTAAGAGGTTAGTGTTATAGAGTATACAAATAAATGAGATAGTCCCTGACTTTAGCTTTTAAAAAATATAGAGCCAAAATCATCCCTCTAATGAATTTAAAAGAAATCATAAATAATATATTTTCATTACATAGTTATATAGCATATATATGTGTATATATATATATATATATATATATATATATATATATATATATATATATATATATATACAATACATATTTTTTTCACAAAATAGATCTGGATTTACCAAATGTTTCATACTACCAAATCAATGCCATTTTTTTCCTCTTTTATAAATATTTCTAAAGCACTGAATTGAGACCTTTGTTTGAAATTAAGTATACCATATGGTTTATATATTTCTTGTCTACCTTGAAATCTACTGTAAAATTACTGTCTTTACTAAAGCTTCTCTAGAGTCTAAATGTTTAAAATAACTGCTGAGAGGGAACAGTGAAAGATTCTTTCTATTGATTCTATTATCAGTCAGTCTTTCTACCTTCAGTTATAGGGATAAACTTTTGCTTAAAGGTGCCATCTTAATAACATGTATTGTGTGTGTGTGGAGGGGGGTGGGGTAAGGAGGAAAAAAAAGGCAAGATAGAAGTAAAAGACAAATCATTAACTATGAATAAGATTATTCAAACTATCAAGTTTCCTATAGCTAAGGAAATATAAATCCTAGCTCCACCTCTGTCATTAGTGAGATATAAACAGCATTTTAAATTGACAGAGTTATAAGCACTACTATCACTGAGTTAATAGGGTAGATGTTCTTACCAATAACCAAAGAATGGGAAAGTTTCTAAGGATAGCATTGGGAATATCTTACTTTAGTACTTAGAAAACTAATCCTCTTCAAACTAAGTTTCCCAGTGTATAGGGGGATGTAACACATTAATGATCATTTAAAGGGATTAGGGGGAGCAGAGAAGAAGAGAAAAATCAGACTTTACTAATGGTTAAATCTCCAGTGCTGAAAATGGCACATTATTGTATTGCTGAAGGGAACTTTGAAAGTGCCCTTGTGGGCCTTTTATGATCCCAAATGGTTTGCTGTCATCAAAATTAAGTTTTAAAATGTCTTATTTTTTTTTTTAATCTGGTAATGCCAGATAACTGGGAATCCAGGAACTCACACAACCCCTAAAGACTTGCAATTACAAATAAACCAAAGGAAAACAGAAAAGTGGATATGAGTAGGTTTCAGGAATTTCCAACAAACTCTGCTTGGACATTGAAAGGATCATCAAGAATAGAAGTGATCAGACAAGGACATAGGTTGCTAATGTAATGAAAAGGAGGGACAAATGGACAACTGTTCAAATTGTATTTCAATCAATGAAATTTTAGTTCAAAAAAAAAAAAACTAAAAGAAAAGCCAAAAATGTGATGGGCAAAGCACCTATAAAAGATTCAAGGGAACACATGGATAATATTGAACAAAGTAAGAAAATATGATAGAATGGGAGCTACGTCAATTGATGAGTCAGCCCATGGATAACGGATAATAGCATTTTTTGTCTTCATCCATTACACACACATACACAAACATTATATATATATACATATACATATATACATACATACACATATATATGCATATATATATAATTTGTGTATATTTATATGCACGTATTATATAAAGGTATAAACATGTGTGTTTGTATGCATATATAAATAAATATGTAGAGAAAACTTTACTTTTATTTTTGAAGAACATAAAAATTGAAGCTGACTAGATAAATCTGTAATGATAAGCTTCCTATTCTCTAAGATCGTATCAAATTAGATCTTGAAAATTCTCAAAAATGATTCAATATTTTAAGCAATTTTTCCACATTTCTTTAAAAGTAACTTTTCTTTGCTTTCCTTCTTGTCTCATAATTCTATTATGATTTCTACTATAGGAGAAAACCATATGCAGCATGATCATCATAAAACACACACACACACACACACACACACACACACATACAGATATATGTGATTAAAAAGACAACATTTACAATGAACCAATAGGAAATTTGAACATGAAAAGCAATCTCATAATTTTTTAAGCTCTTACATATTCCATTCCTTTCCCATCTGAATATCCAAACCAATCCTTGTAGGTGACCTAACTTTAGCCAAACACATGTATCAGATGGGAAAGCAGCAACACATTATTCAATCCACCCAAGCTGTCTGTTTGGGAGATGTTTCAGGACTGATTAATGACAGAAAGCAAAGAGGAAAGCACAGGCCCTTGCTGTCAAGGTCAACTGTACAAGAAGACAGAACCTTGAATCCTGGGGAAGTTGCCAAACAAAGTCAGGCTCCAGTCTTCAAGCTTTGGCTACTGTGTTGTCATTCACCACTCTAACTTCCAGGAAACCCTACACACAAGATGTAGAGGCATATGGTGTCTTCCTACTAACTTAGTGTAAATGAGGGCTCTAATTTAAGCTCTAAACCTTTTAGAGTCCATTGCCAGCAAGATAAAATACTTAATGGCATGCTATTCTGAGTACCATATTTTATACAGTATGTCAGGCAGTCCATGGTTCAGTGATTTTGAATGTAGGGCCAGCAATTACTAAATCAATCCACATCTTTCAGGTTAAAATCAGCCTTTGGGACGGGGAATGGACGTTGTTGTATATGGACGTGTATATTCCCTGATAACTAATAAAATTTCTATAAAGTTCCTAAATGAATGGGTATATTTTTCCTAACCTGAGAAACTCAATGTAATGGGATAAAATACTGGATGATATAGAAGCATTGAATCTCAGAACCTGAAGGAGGTGCAGAGATCCTTCAGTGTAATCCATAATTGAAGGGTACCTTCTACAAGATCTTTGATAAGTGGCCATCCAGCTTTTGCTTTAATCTATGGGTATGGTATGGAGGCCAATTACTTCATGAGGCAACCAATTCTATTTCTCAAACACTCAATACATCATGATCAATAGTCCTTTTTGATTCACTAGAGGACTGCAACCAAATGTTAGATGACTCCTTTTCAGGTATGTCATACTGAGGATTCCTTTTTTTTCTTGGATGGAGGTAAGATTAGGTTGCTTCTAGATAAATTTCAACTTTAAAATTCTGTGGTTCTGTGGCATTAATTACTAGACATGGATTTTGATCCAGGTAATGCCACTTATTAACTGTGTGACCTCAAAGAACTCATTTCATCTCTCTGAGCATCAGTTCCCTAGTCTATGAAATAGGAATAATAATGTTTCCATTTCATATGTTACAAAGTTGTTGCAAAGATAAAATGAGGGAAATATGGAAAGTACCTCAGAAACATATGTAAATATTAGCTATTACTAAACTGGAAATGCACTGACTGAATAGCATCTCCATATGAAGTGCCATCATAATGGCTGAACTATTTCATGTGCCCTTGAACTGGAAAAAATCTTGGAGATTATGTATCTACCCCACTCATTTTACAGATAGGGAAACTGATTTGTTGAGATGTTAAGTGGTATAGTAAGGATTCAGATTCAATATTTCTTATTCCTATATTATGTCACTTCTCGCTCAATTGTCTTCACAATTAAAGTAGAAGTCTCATACAACAAACTCACACAGATGTATGTGGCAGAAAATTGGGTTTAAAACATAGGCCTTCTGACTCCACATCCAATACTCATTCCACTAATTATAATTTTTATATCATTAACAATATTTTTTTGACAAACTAACATTTATAAATTGATTTAAGGTTTTCAAAATGCTTTATTTACATAAATTATCCCACCTGATCCTCACAATAAACTCAATAAATTTTACAGATGATGAAACTGAGTCTGAGAAGTTAAAGACTTGATTAAGGTTATACAACTAGTAAGTGTCTGAGGCAGGATTCAAACAGAGGTTTGTAAAACTCATTGAACCCAATTTGACCCGTATTTTTGATGCTTTACTTTCTTCCACATTCAACAATCTAGGAACTCTGGCTTTATTACTCTGCTGAAAAAACAGTACTCTCATCTCCTGTTTTCATGTATGTTTAATTTGGCCATCTCCCACACTGGAATGCTCTGAAGATAAACTTCTTTAAATTTCCTTGACTTCTAGAAAGTATTATTACTTCTTCCAAGTGCTAATGCCTCCCTCTCTCAGATTGCTTTCCAATTTGTATGTATGTATCATATATGTGCCCAGTTATTTATATGCTGTTTCACATGAAAAAAGTATAAGCTCCTTGGAAGTAGGGACTGTTTTTGTCTTCCTTTGTATTCCTAGAGAGCTTAGTACAGTGCTTGGAACAAAGCAAGTGTTTAATAAATGCTTGTTGACTTACTAAATTTCAGCATCAGTGTGTATTACATGTTGGCTTTTTAATAATAGTTATTCAAAGCTTCATAATACCAATCAGACAGCTGTTGGTAAACAAAATGATAGCACAAGAACAGATGGGAGACAAAAAATCTCTGTGTATTAGAGAGCTTTACTTTGTTTTACAGAAATCTTCTAAAACCATTGAGGAGAAACAGGACTCTCTTTTTCCTTGGTCACAGTCAATAATCTTCCAAGCTGATTTCATCATATCTTATATACAGTACATCACTTGAAACTTTAACCATCCCTCCTATTCCACAAGGCAACACAATGCAATGTACTGATGTCTGAATTTGGAATCAGGAAAATCTGAGTTCAGATATTGAATTTCATATATATTTTCTACATACATGATCACGAGCAAGTTTGAATCCTTCAAATAATTCTCTAAGTCTAAGTTACAGATGATTGTAAGCAGAAGGAGTTTTAATACCAGGAATTTCCTGTATAAATTAATTTTCAGATAAATATTTTTTAAATATCTTTCCACTTTACCCCAGCCCTGCTTTCTCTGTTAGTATAAAGCTGTCTTAGGGTTATCAAAGTAAAAATAAATGATTTTCTCAAATCATTTGATCATAATAAAGATATGGCTTGATGCCTAAGTATTCAGAAAAAAATTGATATCTTTTGTTATTACTGAGCTATTTATACCAGAAATCACATTACTGGCATTATAGACATAGCCTGTCTCATAAAGATTTGCATTTTATAAAATAGACACAATGCAAGAGATGACATTACTAGGTTAACCATTAACTTTCCCCTTCTCTACATCTTTATCTTCCAATTCCCCCAACTCTTTCCTGATATTAGGGCATATCAATGCTTAGACTTCTTTGCTCTCAATTTTATCTAGTACTTTATTTTAAAAACTGGTATTTCAAATATATACATATATATGTACATGTATATACATGTATACATACACACACACACACACACATATATATATATATATATATATATATAATAAGAAACTAGAATGAAGATCAAAAGGCTATATAGGCATATATACATATATGTATATGTATAATTATATGCACAGATATCTACATGTATATACTTAATTTCTCTTTTGGAGGTAAAGATTTCTCAGATGTTATAAACTACTCCACTTTCTTAAAGAAGTAGACAGAGAAATCATGGTAAGTTTATGCAATTGACTTTAGTAAGGCAGTCTGTTTATTTTACTACCATTATATTGAGCTGAAGGCAATAGTTGCCACTTAATTTTCCATAAAATTTTTTACTGTTTTCTCAGTGTTATGGTGAGGATCAAGCACATATGAAAGCTAGCTCTTATATTTTTATATTAAAATTTTCTGAGAGGACAAAAGAAAAGAAAAAAAAGAAAGGAAGGAGGAAGGTAAGAGTGTATTGAAGGAGAAGAAGGAGGAAGAGGAAGAGAAGAGAGTAGAGAGAAAGGAAAGGAAAGAAGAAGAGAGGAATGGTGGGAGAAAGGAAAAGAAGGAAGAAGGAAAAAAGAAGGAAGAGGCTGAGGGACAGAACAAGGCAGGAAATGAGAGGGGGAGGGCAGACTGAGGGATAGGAAAGAATGAGAGGAAAGGAAGAAAAAAAGAAGAGAAACAGGAGGGAAGAAGGGATGGATGGAAGGTGAGAGAAAAAAGAACTTGGAGAAAGAAAAAGATGGAAGGCATAGAAAGAAAGAAAAAGGAGGAAACTCACTACCATCATACAAGATCTTGAGAAATGAGTTAGTGCCCTTTTGGACATGTTGGGCAATTGCATTAACTTTTTGACTAGTAAGTGTCTGAGGCAGGATTCAAAATTTAAGTTGGTTTCTATTATCTCTGGTCTCTCCCCATTCCCAATCCATCATACATATAGGAGCTAAAATATCCTTTCTCAAAAAGTATCTCTTTTAGTATACTCTACTGGGCTCTTAAATACCCATCATTCCAGATCCAGAGTCTTCAACTTTTCACCTTTCTTTTCTATTGCATCATCCTGATCATTTCACTTCTTGGACCCTAAGACAGGAACTTTTTATTTAATCAAAAAAATTTTCTGCCTTGTTTTTTATAATCCTCATATACTTTTGCTCTAACCTTTGCATACAACACTTTTTCTCCTAGAATTATCCATTTGATTTTGACTCCACTCCCATTTTTCTGTACTTCAAATTCAACTCAATATGTGCCTTAGTCAGTAATTTTCCCCTTGTTGATTTGGCATGCTTTACATTTCATTTCCTAGCAAGATTTTATAATATGTATGTATGTGTATTTATACATAGGTATAGATACATTTATAAGAATCATGCATAATATTGACACTCATTTCTAAGTCTCTATGTAGATATACTCTTGAATTTTCAATGTTTGCACATGTTTCCTTTTACTGCTTTTATAGGCTGTGCTCATGACACATTAATTTGCATTCACTTAGGTGTTGTTTTCTGAAGTATTAGAACAGAAAATATGAAAATAACTGTCTTCTCAAATATTTATAAGCTCTCTAAGGTGAGTGGCTTCTTCAGGAGACAGTACAGTAGGGTAGAAAAGCTAATGGAGTTAGATAAAGAATCTAAATCTAAAACTTGACTCAGACCATTTCATTGGGTTTGAGTTTCTCCACCTATGAAATATATAGATTGTGCTAGATGATGTCTAAGATTCCATCCAGACTTATAATCTGTGTTCCTTTTATATATTTGATATATCCCCAAAAGGTATGTGGGAGATGTGAAGGGCAGTTTGAACACAAAAAGTGCTTATTAAATGTTGCCTGAGTAACAAGCTTTGAAGAATGACCCTTCAGAATCTATTAGATACTAGTCATGGCATACCCAAACATGAAAATAATTTATATTATTATTTCTATTGCATCAGTGGGTTCAGTGAACAATAACTATGACCTAGTTACAAGATATTAATGAAACTGAGTGGTTATAAATACATGATTACAAAATCAAAACAAACCTCCTCCTTTGGGATATCTCCTCATTCAGTAGCTTAAAACAAACACCCATGGAAGTCAAAGGAAAAGCATTAGTAGAACAAAGGAAGGTCAAATTTAAGTCATAAATTATTAGTCCAGAAAAGCCCTCCAGGGTTTGAGTGTTCTTCTTCCTGCCTTCAGAAAAAATAGAATATTCTAAAATAAAAAAAAAAAGTTATAACCCATTTCTGCTAGATGGTTAATTTCTAATTTTTTTAAGATTTCAGAAACTGAAGAGATACTTTTAATTTCTACAGTTATTTCATCTCATGCTTACTTATCATGTTACCCTAAAATACAAATAGAAAATGAGGTCATTTCAACAAAATAAGTTTTATGACAGGAGCCAAAATTAAAGGCATTCTAAAAAATTGAACTGTCTCCGAAACAGATTATCTTCTCTCTCCCACCTTATTTTAGTAGATCTGTGATTTACAGATCACAACACCTTCTCATACTTTGATTCTTGTCCATTTATTCCCAGGTAGGTCTCTCCATAAAGAATATACCCAACAAACTGAAGTCATAGATCAGAGTATCCTAGATATAAAGTTGAAAAGGTCCTCAGAGGCCATCTAATCCATTTTTCTCATTTTGTAGATAAGCATACTAAAGCCTAGGGAGGCCACATGATTTCTCTGAGAATAGAGATGGTAAGTACCAGAAGTAGAAGACTTTATTATTGTCCTAATATCTCAGAATCTTAGGACATAATTATGATATTATTATATTATTAAATATGCTTTATGTTACTTCTTATATACAAGTTATCATTGATCACATTATAAAGTAAGAAAATGGACATTTAAAATTTAGTTTAAAGAATTTGTTGTTGTTCAAGTCATTTTAGCTGTGTTCAACTTTTTGTGATCCCATTTGGGATTTTCTTGGCAAAAATAACTGGAATGGTTTGTCATTTCTTTCTCTAGTTCATTGAACAGATGAGAAAACTGAAATAAACAGGGTTAAATGACTTGCACAAGGTTACACAGTAAGTAACTACTGACGCCAGATTTGAGAATCAAGGCCCAGTGCTCTATCCATTGCGCAACCTTAGGGCTTTTAGTTGCCCTTTGGGATTTTGTTGGAGGGACATTATTTTATCTGAAAAATGATTCCAGTAAAATATGTTAATATTATAGGGAAGCAAAGTATAAGGATAATTAGGCATTTTCTGCATTAAAATTATTAATAGGAAAATATACCAAAAATTGTTGCTAAGATCATTATTTGCAAATATGTTTAAATAATTACAATACTGACATATTTTAAGAATTATTTAAAGCAATTCTGCTTTAAGCTCTTTTCAAAGTAGGGAGATTGATGATCAGAAATGTAATGGTAGTAAGGTAACAAGAGTGAGGAATTACTGATCTCTCATGGGTTCCTACAGCACTTAGTGTTCACAATACTTACTTGGCTGTTAAAAGTCTTTGTCTCTATATATTTTTAAATATTTAAATGTTTTTATTCTCTTTCTGTCTGTCTTTCTATCTCTCTCCTTCTTCTGTCTCTCTGTGTGTATCTATCTCTCCTCCCTTCTCTTTTTCTCTCTGTCTCTCTCATCCCTCTTCTCTCTCACTCTCCTCCTCCTTTACTCCCCTCTCTTTCCTTCACACACTCATACACACACACACACACACACACACACACACACACACACACACATACTTGACTACCACCACTACTATTACTAATGTTCTTTTCTTAAGCTTTGATTTCAATAGTTTCAGTTGGTAAACATATTTTATGGTAGAGATTGTGAGGTATCAATTAAGAGAAGAGCATTGCACTGACTAAAATTTTAAAAATATGAATTCTAGTAAAAAAAATCATTTACTAAGCACATAACATGCTACTGCTGTGTGGATGTGCTTTGGTTCTCAGAGACAAAGAAATTAACATAAGCTCTTCTGGATTCTACAAAACTAGAAAGATCTGGAGGGCAGGCATAGAGAAAGACTGAACTTTTTGTCTAAAGACTGACCCAGCAATATATGGAGAGGTTCATCACCAGTAATTTGACTGCTTGGCTAACACATTCTTTATTTTTTGCAAATTGTGAAATACAGGTAAATTTAAAAATTAACCTCAGATCTATGTATGTCCCTTGTCTCCAAGTATTAGTGGAAGCATAGTGGTAAAAGGAGAAAAAAAAAAGAATGATAAACATCAGACAGTAGTTTTGTTTTGTTTTAATCATAAATAAACATGGTACAGCATAGCAATGAGTATGTGATGATCAATTCTGATGGACATAACTCTTTTCAATAATGAGGTGATGTAGGGCAATTCTAAAAGAATTGTGATGAAGAGAGCCATCTGCATCCAAAGAGAGGACTATGGGGACTGAATGTGGAACACAACATAGTATTTTCACCTTTTTTGTTGTTATTTGCTTGATTTTTTCTTTCTCATCCCCCCCTTTTTTTAATCTGATTTTTGTTCAGCAAGATAAATGTGGAAATATGTATAAAAGAATTATACATATTTAACATATATTGGATTGCTGCCTAGGGAAAGGAGTGGAGGGAAGGGAGGGAAAAAGATCTGGAACACAAGGTTTTGTAAGGGTGAATGTTGAAAATTATCTTTGTATATATTTTTAAAATAAAAAGCTATCATTAAAACAAAACAAAACAAAACAAAACAAAAAACATGGTACAGAAAACATCATAGGTTAATTGGAGTCAGAAAGATCTGCATTCTTATCTTGTCTCAGACATTTATATAACCCTGAGCAAGTGACAAACTCCTTGGGCTGTGGTTTCTTCACATTTAAAATGAAGTAATTAGGATTAGAGTTGATAAGGTATCTTCAAACTTTGAAATTTCAATCCAATTGAGCAGTTACATATGCAGGAATCATATCAGATGTGACTATTAACATGTAGTAGTCTAATTGGAGCAAAGATCAGAGTCAATATCAATGTTGAATGATATTAAGAAGACACTATATACTATGATGACAATCTAAACTTGAACTATTGAAGCAAGCTGATACCAAAAAAGGATAAACAAATGAAAAATATACATTGTCTTTGACAATCATGACAATTTTCTACAAAAATATAGCTGATTTTAAAGCAGTCAACATGACACAAAAGCTGAAAGAACCAAAAACTAACTTAGTGAGTGAATATTCATTCATTGGTTTTTTTATGAAATAGAGAAAAGGCAATCACATGCAACAATGATTAAAATTAGAATGTATACTTATTTGTAAAATGTGAAGTGTGGTGGAAGATTATAAGCAATGTTGTCTCAGAAAAAAGAGAGAAAACAATGAGTGGAAGGGAAAACAAGCTTAGTATTTTACTCAATTGAGTAGACACATTGTTTAAACTCTATTCATTGGTGAAACTAGCAGAAGAAAAGTAGAGTTGAAATATGGAATTTGGTAACTTTTCTGTAACTTTCTATTTTCTTCAAAGGTAACAATGAAATCACCAGATGTGGATCTCAGAACTTAGTGAATGAACAAAACTGAAATAATAAAAAAGACAATTCAGAAAGAGTAGCTGTATTATTTTAACTGCTTTTCTTTTTTCTTTCCTTTTTACAATTAATGGGTCTCTTTGTAGAAGAAAGGGAGTGATATATCTGAATATCAAAATGATATAAATGAAAGCATTATAAATTTTTTCCACAAATGACTATATTAAGTCCAGTGAGGAAATCCATGATGGCAGGGAAAGCATTTTACAAGCATTAATCAGTTTTATTACACATCTTACAAGATAGTTACCATTGTCTCCCAGCCTCCCCCCTCTCCCCAGACTTGTTTTCAGTGAACTTTTTGGTGCTGTTCATTAGAATATGAACTCCTTAAGGGAACAAATCATCTTTCTACTTGTATGTGTATTCTAAGTGCTCAGCACAGTGCCTAACACCATAGTAAGTGCTTAATAATGCTGATAATGTTTAATGGTGTTTTACCTACTTTTCAACTGTGGAAGCTGAAGATTCAGATAGAGAGACAGGAAACGGTTGCTAAGACACAGAGCCTGATATCAAGGCATCAATGTGTCATTGGCTTGAAAACGTCCAAATATGACACCCACTCTGTTAATGTCCATCACTGGTCTTTAAGCCTTAACATATGAAATAGAACTCACACAAAGCAAATACCTATGTGCCATGAAAAGTGGATCATTGATGCATTAAATATGAGTGTATTGCTGAAAAACAAACAAAAAATAAACTCATAGTAAGGAACCTTCGTCTTACACCCCCATCCCATACCCAAGACTTCATTGCCTCAATGTTATCCTTGTCCCACAATCTCTTACTTTAGATATAAGTTACCAGATTTTGCCATTTCAACCTCAACATCTTTCACATCTGTTCCCTTCTTCCAACTATCATTTTGGTTTAGGTCTCAATCACTTTTTTACCTAGTCCATCACAATGACCTGCTAATTGATTTCCCAGTCTCAAATCTCTCCTCACCCAATGTCATTCTTCATGGAGCTCCCAAAGTGATTTTCTTTTACAACCAAATTATCCCTCCATTAGAAAACTGGAGGTAGTCTGTATTGCTTCTATGCAATTGTTTGATTTTGAAAGCTTTTACAACCTGGCCCCAACATACCTTTCACTCATCTCCTTCTTACATCCTATGATTCAGCCAAACTGACCTCATACATGTGACTCGACCTTACACATGTTACTACTTTTCCCATCTCTGCCTTTGTACTAACATCTCCCATACCTGCAATGTAACCTTTCCTCACTTACCCATTATGAAACTCTATATTTAGAAATGCTAACTATTAATATTTTAATATCTCCTTCAAGATTCAGCTCAGGAATCACTTTCTACATTAAACCTTCACTGATGCTCATAATTAAAAGTGCCTTTCCTCTTTAAAATCATTCTTATCTATTTTCAAAATTTATTCTATATATGTTATTCCCTATGTATAAAGTTGTCTCCTCAATAATATCTAAGCTCCATGAGAGCAGGGACTGTTTCATTTTAAACTCTCTATTGCTAGCACCTAGTAGATAGCCTGACATATAATAACTGTTTAGCAAATGCTTATCAATTAAGTTCCTATCTAATCCAATCCTAGGCCTTGTTCTGAGTATCTGTGTGAATGTTTTTTATATATTTTATGTATACATATGTGTATCATATACATGGTAGTATAGGGTGCTGTGAAATAACAAAGACTTGGCTCAAGAATTATCATATATGCTACCTGTGTAACCAACAGCAATTCCTTTAATCTTTAAGAGAAGGCATTCTTTAAAAAAAACAAATAAGAAATTATAGACCAGCTATAAAACAGATCCAGACCTTCTAGCTGCCTTTCTCCACAAAAAAAAAAACTCAAAAAGAAAAACAACCCCCAAACAAATCATATATATATATATATATACACACATATATATATACACACACATATATATACACACATACATATGTATATATATATATATATACACACACATATATATATACACACACATATATATGTATATATATATATATATATATATATGTACACACACACATACTCAAATTAAAACCTGTCTAAATCAGCCATGAAAATTAGCAAAGGATATGGCTCCTTTCAAAGAAATTATATAGATTAGACTTATTCTGCAAAAAAATCAGGCAACAAAAAGAAAATTTATGTAGCTTTGTTTTCTATTAGCTTTAAGTTATATTTTTCATTACAAGGGTTTTGTCTTTGGAATGAAGTTAAAGTTTATTCATCCTAAAAGTCCACATTTGCTCTTCTTAGTCAAAGGATTTCAGTTCCAGAACAGGTAAGCAAGCAATAAGGAATAGTAGCATCTTTAAATTTTGTCATGGTGTCTACCAATGCAAAATTTTTCTATCACTATATAAGAATCTGCCAAGTCTTTCTTCCCATTGGTTAGAAAGCAATGACTAAAGGACCATACTGTTTTTTTTTAAAGAAACCTCAAACCATCCTAACACATAAGCAGTTCATAGTAAAGTTACTATGTTAAAAAATAATAATAATAGAAAAAGAAAAGCTACATTTCCAAAATGTTAAATGGCTCCATCTTCAGGGTAAAAGTGAGAAATATCTTCATTTTTTAAAAATTCTAATGTCAAGATGGCTATTAAATTATTTCAGTCTTTCCTGAAGATAGACTCAATTATGCTTTCTAATCTCTGTGGCTTTAACAATACTGTGACCAGTATTGCTGCAGATGGACCTTGAAGGTCCCTTTAAGAACTGAGATGCTTTTCTCTTCTAAAACGGGCATTGTCCTGCATTAATTCATAATTCAAACCAATGTGACATTAAACCTAATATATGATCTTTTAGAATTCATTGAATCCAAGGGTATCCATCAGACACCTTTAAGAATCCTCTTTCATTCATCTCATCCTATGAAAGACTGGTGAGGGAACAGATCTTATTATAATTCTTATTATCATCACCTTATGATGTCATTGATTCTCTTTAAAAAAGTGAAGGACAAAACAACAACAACAAACAACAACAACAACAACAGGATAAGTCTCATTAACTCCCCTTCACAAAAGAGGAAACAGTATAAGAATTGAATTTTCCAAGGACATGTTGTTGTCAGCCACAGAAACAAAATTAGATCCAAATTCTCTAATGTATCTGCATGTACATGTTCAAGAGCACAAAATAAATTTATTAAGCACCCATTTGCACATGGGATTGTATAAAACAAGTTAAAAAGACCCACTCCTTGCCCTCTACCAACTCACACTGAAAGACTGACAATAATGACATATAAAGATATTAAAAAGAGATAGAAACTTAGAAGCAAGATATAATTCTTCAGATGATGGTCTGGGTTAGAGGTATGGAAACCTCCTAGGGCTATAATGAAAAGTGCTTTCATGTAGACTGAATTTTTTGTTTCTTTTTTGGTAGCAGTAGAATTTATTGAGAGTAGCTATGTATTGAAGGATTATCAGGATTAGACACAGGTCTGAAGTAAGAAAGATGTTCCTGAATTCAAATCTGGCCTCAGACCCTCACTATCTGAGAGACCACAGGTAAGTCACTTCATCCTGCTTGCCTCAGTTTCCTCATGTGCAAAATAAGATAGTGCTGTGCCATGGTTTCCTTTTATTGTTCTGCCTCAGTTTTCCTAAATTATCCTGTCTCAATTTCCCTATATTGTCCTACCTCAGTTTCCCTGAATTGTTCTGCCTCAATCCTCCTGGTTGCAACCCCTATTCCTGATGTAACTTAGGGCTGGCTACTCTAGGGTCATAAACTGTAAATGTTTAATCTCAGATAAGGGGAAGATCTTCTGTTTCAGACAACCTGGCTCCTAAGTCCTCCTAAATTATCAAGAATTTATGGTCCTCACCCCCCAACCTGTCAGAACTGGATTTATGGTTCATTCCTGGAAATTCCCACTCACCAGCGCTCATTCTACCCTCCTTCTGCCTTTGCGCCGTATAAAAATCCTTGGAATCTCACATTCGATGCTGAATTCTTTGAGAAGAAAGTCCAATTTAACCCTGGGAGGAAAATGGATTCCCTTCTGTCCCCAGACAATCTCACCCTCTCAGAAAATCAAATGAAATATTAAAAGCTCTCTCAATTTCTCTGGCATTACAGTAGAAAATGGCAAACCACACCAGTATCTTTGCCAAATGGGGTCACAGTGAGGCACAATTGAACAACAAGTAGGATTTGTTTATATTTCAAAGAAAATGAAATGTTACCTACATTTTAGATGAACAATGATCCCCACAAATACTACTTAAGAAATATAATAACATATGCATAGAATTCAGTGCTATATTACATTCATAAGAGGTAAGCTAATATAGGAAATAAAGAGCCCATCTCAAAGTTAAGGAAACCTAGGATAAAGTTCTTCCTCTACTTATAATGACAGTATGACCCTAACTCTGGGCAAGTCACTTAATCTTTATATGCCCCCAGACAATTCTCTAAAATAACATATTTCAGGGCAGGTACAAATCTGTATTGGTAGAGGAACTTTTCTAATTGGTACTTCCCTCGATCAATGAAATGAAAGTTCTGATCGCATTTTCTATTATGCTCACTGTGACACTTCCATCACTAAAATAATTTAAGAGCTACAAGACCAGCCTTATTGAAGTTGATTAACTCCTCCAAGGCATGATATTTCTAATATAGGTTACTGTTGCCATGTGAACAGCAGTGCCTACTTAGGATAACTTAGGCCCAATTGAATAGGCTTACTTCAGACATGAATGCTTTCAAGAATTCCAGACAGAACATAGCATTAACTCATGTAGATTTTTTTTTCAAAAAATAACAACAAAAAAGAAGATAATAGATTGCTCCTACCTATATGGAACAGAATGTGCTATTTACATAAAAGGTTTAAAAAAATCACTAAGCATAAACTTAAGTACACCAATTTACTTTTTTAACTGGCAAAAAGTCACTTTTTTATATATTTGTTTTCTTTTATACCCAAAGGAAGGCCTTATCTTTCACCTCAAGAGCATTTTCACAAATTTTCTCAAATGCTTTGCAAATAAGAAGCATTAATTATCTCTTTAATATTAACTCTTTAACATGTCTCTCCCCTAAAATTTCTCTTTGTAATGCATCCTACAATTAGCCTCTGCGTACCACTGGGCTAGTGTTTTATGAAACAATGAATAGTCTTAGGATAGTAGTAAGTGTAGTGATGGAATTTGCAAACACAGTTACTCCAAGAGTGAAGTCGAGAATTGCCTGGAGGTAAAGTTCTTCGAATTTTGTAACCTGTTCTATTAAAAGTGGGACACTCAACATCATAGAGTTTTGGTTTTAAACAAGAGTACATATTTCTTTTCAGGCAATTGCAAAATAGAAAGCTAAAGGAGGAAAGTGAGAAAGCTGAGTTGGAGCAAAGATATGAAGAGAACCATGCTAGTATAGCTAGAAAAGTGACAAATATAATGAGACTCAGAGAGAAAGGAAAACAAACACAAGGTCATAAAATAGAATAGTAATCACCCTAATGATTCAGATGTTTTCAAAAAGTAATGTTGCCATCTTGTGGCCAGTTAGGATACTGATGTTTAAACTGGGTTTTTTTTGCAACTATAGGCATAAATAACATTATTATCTCTTGAATACTGCCCTGCACGTAAATAAAATTAGCCCAAGCTTTAATCTACCTACTGTTATATTCAATGAATGGAAGATAATGGAGGAATATTAATAATTAAATAAACAATATTTAAACAATATAAGAAATGGCTAGTTGTATTTAGTAAGGTGGTAGTAGGTAACGAGGAATTGAGTTATGCATCACAACACCCCATAAAAATTTTTAGACTATTATGCTCAAGAAAATCCATTTAAATAATTTTAAACTCCCTTATTATTAAAGTAGTAAAAAGAAAAAGAGTAAGTTTATATTTTAATCTTTTAAGCTGATATGATTTTAATTTATTATACAGAAAAACTGGACCAATTCATAGTTATTTATACCAAAAGTGCATTAGTGTGCCTGTATTCTCAAATTCCCTCTAACAAATTTTTTTTTCTGTTGTCATCTTCAGCAATGTGGTAGAGTCAAGGTGAAGCCACAGATTTGTTCTAATTTATCTTCTTCTTAATGGTAGTAATTGGGAAACTTCTTTCATGTAGTCATTGAGATTTTGCATTAAAAAAGGAAATCTGTCAATTCATACTTTTTGACCAATTGCCTATTGGGGAATGTTTCACAGGATTATTATATTTTCATAAAAATTCCCAGAATACCTTTGATATTTCCTTTAAATTGCAACAATTTTTTCTTATTGTAGCTATACTAATTTTGTTTGTCCAAAAGTATTGGAAATTGTATGCATTTGAATTTTTTTCATCTTCAATTAGAACCTAGAATCTAGGTACCATACATATATGCAAGTCAAGTCTGTCAAATTTAGAGGTTAATTTTTCTTTAAAGGTTTGACAGACTTGACTTGCATATATATGTGGTACCTAGATTTGATTTTGATAATTTATTTATGGTTGTTCAATTTGTGTTTCTGAGATTGTGATGTTTAGATTATTTTTGTTTTATAAAAAGGTGGATATTTCAGGGTTTTAAAAAATAAACATCCATACATTTAATTAAAGGTCTTGATCTAAATGGAATATAATTAGAAAACATGAGTGGGTATGAGAATAGGTATGAGTATGGGGTAAGTATGTATGTATATTCATTGGCAAGTTGTTTCAGTGAAAGTGTTTATTTATTTGACTTTAGAATTTCTAAACTTTTGTTCTGTTGGCATAATTAAATGTGATCACTTTCCAAGCTGTTTTAGTTATATGTTCAATTCTCTGATCTTTCTTTTATTGAAATAATATTTTTTTGAGATACACATTTCACCAGATATACTGGCTATTTCTTATTAGTCAGGATGTTATCTCATTCTTTAAGACAATATTAGTAATTGCTTAAGTGATTCTTTTTTTCAATTTCACTTATTAATAATGATTTTAGTCATTATGTGATGTCATTGGTCACACAGCTAGGAAGTGTTAAGTGTCTGAGATCAGATTTGAACTCGGGCCCTCCTGAATTCAAGGCTGGTGCTCCCCATACAAACTTTTTAAATGGGTGCATTCCTAAAAAGCCTCATTGTGTAGTTCCTAAAGGTTTACATGTAATTTTCCTAATAATTCATAAAGAACATTGAACTGTTTTATTCATTATTATGTTAAAAATGTTTAGGTCTAAAAAAGGTATACTCCAATCCTCAACCATTACTTTGTTATCATGTATATCTTCCTATATTTGTCAGTTTGCTTTTTCTTTCAGTATTTAAGTTTTTGGTATTCATTGCATACATATTTCATACATACATTATTTAATTAATGTCATGTGAGAATTATGAAATTTCTTTGCTTTTCTGTCTTAGACATTTTTTCTCTCTTGTTTAAGGATATAATTTTTCCCAAAAGCTTTTTAGACTCAGTTTAGGCATAACAGGTTTTATTCTAATCCTGAATTCTAAATCAATGTTTTATATGTATCTCTCATAAATAATAAATTATTGAGTTTTGCTTTCTGAGAAAGTTGTTATCCTCTTTCATTTTTTGGTGAGTTCATTCCATTCACATTTTATAGTTGTGTTTGTTAGTTTTATTTTTGTATCCAAAATGTTAAATTACAATATTTTTGCTCCTCTTTTTAAGAAGGAAAAAAAAAAGAATGGATTAAAAATAAAATAAAATAAATCCTAGTTAAATGGACCTGGAACAACTTGATCCTAATGTTCATCTTTCTATTTCTCTTCATCCTGCCCAGATCCATATTACATTTATTCTCTTTTCTGATATGGTGTTTTATTTTACATTCTACTATTCCATCCCCAGTACTAACCACTCACCTACTCCATTCTTCCCTTTCCATAGCTCAGTCCAATTATCCATATATTTTGTTGTATTTCTACTATATCCTTCCCTTGCCTCCCAATCTTCTCTTGATCAGCTCAGGAGAGGAAAAAAAAGCTATATGATTCCTGCTCTCTTCTTTCAACTTCATACTTTTATATTTTTTGTAATAATTGTTTTTTTACCCTTCCTTCCCTAGCACATATTTTTACTTTCACAGTTAATCACTGGAACTTTACACAAAGTCTTTCCATTTAATGAGACTTGGATTCCATTCATGTAGGTTTTGTGAATCCATAGTCACTGACTGGTATGATATGAAATAAATAAGGTCTTAAAGGGATTGGATATCCATAGAGTGAACATGTAATAAATGTTTGATGAATTAATAATATAAGATTTTAAAAAGAGTCCAAGATAATAACAGAGATGTAAAAAGACAGTCCATGTTGAATTGTCAGTGAGTCACACAAATAATTACTGCAGTTGTTAAGAATCAGTGAGATCATGTTAAGCTGGAACTGTCAATGAAAGTTTTTTTTTTCCTGAACAGACAATTTTCAGATGACAAAATTAAAATCAGCTAGAGCTATATGAAAAAAAAAATTCTAAATCACTACAGATTAGAGAAATGCAAATTTTAAAAACCTCTGAGGTACCACCTCATTCCTCTCAGATTGACAAAGATGATAGGAAAAGGAGGGGATGTGGAAAAACTGGGATACTAATACATTGTTGGTGGAGTTGTGAAATGATCCAACAATTCTGGAGAAAAATTTGGAACTATGCCCAAAGGGCTATAAAACTGTGTGTACCCTTTGACTCAGCAGTACCATTATTAAGTCTATATCCCAAAGAAATCATAAAGGAGGGAAAAAGAACCCACATGTGCAAACATTTTTGTGACAACTTTTTGTGTGTGTGTGTGTGTGTGTGTGTGTGGTAGCAAAGAATTGGAAAATTAGTAGATGCCCTTCAACTGGGGAATGGCTAAATAAGTTGTGGTAATGAAGGCAACAGGATATTATTGTTCTATAAAAATGATGAAAAAGATGATTTTTAAAAAGGCCTGGAAAGAGTTATATGAACTGATGCTGAGTGAAACAAGCAGAACCAGAAATACATTGTACACAAAAACAGCAAAAAAGTAGGATGATCAGTTTTGAAAGACTTGTTCTTCTCAGTGGTTCAGTGATCCAAAGCAATCCCAATAGACTTTGGACAGAAAATGCCTTCTGCATCCAGAAAAAGAACTAAGGAGAATGAATGTAAATCAACACATGCTACATTCACTTCTTTTTTCTGTTATTTCAATCTCTTCCCTTTTGCTCTAATTTTTTTCTCCCATCATAATCCATAAAGCAATGTATATTTAAAATAAACAAATTTACTAGAAAAAAGGGAGAAAAGAGAAAGTTTTTTTTTTCCTCCAAGAAGTAGATGTTTATCTCTTTCTCAGGCATTGGTGCATTTTACTGTTGACCTCTCCATTTCCCTATATCTACAAAACTCCCATCTACCTTATACAGTTCAGTAGTCAGAAGACTCAGAGCAGTTGTAAAAAATATTCAATAACTTCACAATCTGAAAGTGATGAGAATATAAGAAAAAAAGCCTTGACTGAAGGTGAATTGCCAGTCCTTTTCTTCTACTAAGCTTTGAAATAATGCATCCAGAATCTTTTAAAAAATCAAATCCACATAAACAGAGAGAACCAGCTTCACTGATTCAGTGTATATGACTTTGTATTTTCTGGGAGATGGAATTTTCCTTGAAAATAGAAATAGCCTGATTCATTAAAATTAACATCCAGCAGAGGGCACAATTGTTTTCTTTATTGGATTTAATACTTTCAAATTAAAACTTTAAGGAGTGAAAAATGAATGGACAAATGCAGATTTTTTTAATGTCATGCCTCATTCTTCATGCCTGCTTTCTCATATATGGTGAATTCATCAAAAGGAATTGCCATGAAAAGTTTTTAAAATGCATAATAAGCTAAAAATGCTCAACATTAAAAGAGCTCAATAAGTGAAATATAATAAGGAATTAGACCCTAAAGCAAAGCTCTAAATATCTGAATGTATTTGAGCAGGACTTTATGTGAAAAAAAGCACTGTGATAAGAGAGCTGGGCTCCAAGACAAGAAGACCTGTATTAAAGTTCCCACTCTGGCATATAGTGAATGCATGATTTTGGGCAAGTCATTCAACTTTTCAGGGTTCTGGGCAAACCCCTAAGAATATAAGTTACAGAGAACTACCTTTATGGGTAGACAAAGTTTTCCTAACTGGGAGATCTTTATATCAATTAAATTACAGGTTCAATTCCTAAACCCTCCAAATGACAATATATATGACCCCATGTTTTTTTTTCAATACTTCATTATAACTTTAATAATGATGTCCAACCTTTGAGACTGACCAATTTTTATTAGAAAAGCAGATCTTTTTTCCCATTAGTACTAATCTCAAATATGGTTATTTCTCTCTTTGAAATTTACTTTGCCCACTGAATTTATTTTTAATAAGATGAAAAGTTCAGCCCTTACATGAAAGAGGAAAGAAAATCTTCACAGAAAATTTCATTAATCTTCTCAATTTATGATATGGTACCAAAAAAAAAATACTGAACTTAGAATCAGAAGATATGAACTAGAATCCTGAATCTGTTACGTAATGCTTACATAACCTTTGATAAATCATTTTATTTCACTGGGCCTCAGTGTGCCTTATCTGCAAAATGATACAATGAAATGGAATCTAAATAATTCTTAATTCTATAGTCCTAGGATCTCATAAATCCCAGACATATATTTTTGTAGGTGTGAATAATAATGGTCACATGGAATGTAACCATCACGAATAACACATTTTAGGCCATGTCCATCAGAGAAAGTCTGAAGATAAACTGTGTTGATGATATATTATTTACCGACATTAGGGTTATGAAAGAAAGAAGAATCTGTTTACCTATAGACTAACCATATATCAGTGATGTAGAGCTCTTGCTATTCATCTGATTTTTAATTTATAAATTCATTTGAGCCAAGAAACACTCCCTTTCTAGGATTTATTGTACTTGAATAATGATTAATGTCATTGGGCCTTTTGCCACAGAACTTAAAATACAACAGAAGAGACAAACAACTGGTTACATTAATACAGTGCATTATTCTATTCTCTTATAAAATGCACTCTTTCCATACTTGAGAAATCTTATGCCTACATGGGCTATGTAGAAATTTGTAAACATCAGGGGTTTAAGTACAATTCTAAACTGACCACTGCACTAAAAAGTCAGTAGCTACTAGTTCTCTTGCCTTCCTTTAATTTTCATAAATTTAACTCTGCAAATGTGGTTAGGAAGTGAGAAGAAGCTGGTGACAGGGGTGGGGATGGGGAAATAGTACATTGACTGATAAACATAGAATCAGGCAGCCTTGAATTTGAAACTAGCCTCAGGTACTTTAGGTGTGTGAACCTGGAAAAGTCACTTAAATTCCCTATTCTTCAATTCCTATATCTGTGAAATAGGGAGAATAATTTACTAATAGCACTTACCTTCCAAAACTGTGGAGAGGAGCAAATGAAACTTCAAAATGTTATGTTGGATTGATGCTAATTATCAACATCATCATTTCCTACCATTAGAATATAGACTTCTCAATCAATAGCAGTTTAAACATTTTTTCTTCATATCTCCAACATCTAATGGGGTAACTATCACATCCTGTTGCTGAGTCATTTCAGTTGTATCCATCTCTTTGGGACCCCATTTGGAGTTTTCTTAGTAGAAATATTAGAATGATTTGTCATTTCCTTCTCCAGCTCATTTGTACATATAAAACTGAGGCAAATAGGGTTAAGTGACTTGCTCAGGGTCACACAGTTACTAAGTGTCTGACTATATGATCATAATTCTTCTACAGAATAAAAACTTCAAAGGACATATGAGACCTGGAGAAGGTGCTTGAAAAGAGTCAATGAATAGAAATTTTATTCCAAAGTTTGTGAAAATCCAAGCAAATTGAGGTCATTCAGTCAAAAAGTGATATGAAACAAATGATTTTATACATTCTTAACCCCAGAATGGATCTCCTGCATGCACAATTTAATATCAACAAGATTTTTACCAATCAGTGAATTTTAAAAATGGTAAATATAGAGGCTTTACTTTACACTTATCAAACTGGTAAATTGGTAAAGATTACAAAAGATGGAGTCAATTAAATGTTTAAGGATCTGGAGGAAGACTATACTAATATTCACTAATGCACTACTGATGAAACTGTGTTTTGATCTAATAATACCAGGAATCATTTTGAATAATGCAAGAAAAGTCATTGAACTGCTGAAATACTTTGACTTACTGATCTAATTTCTAATTGGTCATACTAAGGAGATCCCAAAGACAGAAAGAAAGATCCTCCAAATCCTTTTAATAGCACTTTCTGTGATAATAATAATTAAAAAGGGGTGAGGGGGGGAATAGACACTGAGTGCCCATAACTAGGGATGATTGAACAAACTGTGGGACATAAATTTAATGAAAAATTATTACATTGTAAAAAAAATTTCCAATAAAAGAAATTCAAAGAAATATGAGATGTATATGGATTGATATAAAATAAAAAGCAGCTGAACTTACATTAAATGAAATGATACATCCTGTTCCCAGAAACCAAATGATAGAACATACTTACTCCCTCTTGGTAGACATGTGGGAAACTACAGGTGTGGAAAGCTGCAGGTACAGTGAGATTTGGTCAGTGTTATCATTTCAGTTTTTGATGAGCTGTTTTTCTTATCTGTAATGGAGGATTCTATAAGAGGAGTGGATCAGAAAACTGTGGTATCAAAAAATACAATGTAACAATGAAGCTTAACAAAACTATTCAATTTTTCCTTATCAATTGTAAAATCAAGACCCCAGACCAGAACATTTCTTGAGAAACTCATTTGTCTCCTCAAATACTTCACAATAAAGGGTAAGTATGACCCCTGAAAGACTGATGGGTGTTACAGGATATGTTAAATAAGAGAATATCTTATGGTATGCTTCCATACTCATTCCACCTAGTTTAGCACAATCCCCAAAAGAAAGAAATAAGTCCCTCTAGATGAAGATGATATGGGGCATATCTCGATGGTCCTATGCTAATTAAAGCTCTTTTCAGGATATAAAGGAAAAACCCTAATGAATACCCTAGAATAATCATTGTTTGGGCAGTGTAGCATTGCTCTTAGTTCATACTTAAAATCTATGAAAAGTTCTTAGCTTTTCATCACACTGAATTTCTTTCTCCTTGTGGAATGCTGTTGTCACTATTCAAAGGTATACTCTCCACTTAATCATTAAGTTTTAAGAACAAACCTTGGGAATAGACACATTTTTCTCTGCTCAGTGCTTTCTGAGAAAAATACAAACTGTTCTTTGCAGCTGACACTGTTTCACTCTGACAGTCTCATAGAAGGAAAAATTTTAAATGCTTCTGCAACTAATGCTAACCTAACAACTAAGGAAAATCAGGCTTTCAAGAGTAACACAATTAAGCAACTGTGACATTACAGTGTAACTACCCACTGCATGTAAAAGCTTATTTGGCTAGAACACATGTACTTTGACACCTAATTTGATACAGCCCACTCAAAGTTTGTTCCCAACAGTCAGGACCAGGGCCAAACTGAGCACTAAGCAAACATTTCAATGTTGCACTACAACTGCACCTTTGGAACAAAATGTAAGTTTTATTCCTAAGTAGATATCTAGTCTGTTTTTAGAGCATTCATTCTTTTCTAGGCATATTGGAATCAGTTAGAAAATGATTGGTTTTTTATTTTTTTGTTTGTTTGTTTTTTGGTTGCTTGTTTTTATAAAACTTTCCCCCAATTATAGGTAAAGACAATTTTTTGCAAGGTTTTGAGTTCCAAATTTTCCTCCCTTTCCTCTTTCTAAAACGGTAAATGATATAGGAGATATATATGCAATCATGTAAAACATATTTCCATATTAGTCACAATTATGAAAGAAGAAACCTCAAAAAGAAAAAAACACAAAAATTAAGTGAAAATAATATGCTTCAATCTGCATTCAGAGTTCATCAGTTCTTTATCAGCATGTGATAGTATTTTCCATTGTGAGTCCTTTGTAATCTGTGTTGAATCTTTGTGTTGAATGTCTTGAATCACTGTGTTATTGAGAAAAGCTGTCATTCATAGCAAATCATCACACAAAGGTGCTGATATATTATGCCACAGTTCTCTTTTATTGTCCTGACTCGGTTTCCCTAATTATCCTGACTCAGTCCTGCCTCCATTTCCCTGCTTCTCAGTAGTGCAAAACCTCACCACCCTCTTTATCAGAATACTTGATAAGGATAAAAGATCTTGTATTTTAGAATATCAGAATGTCTCTCTCCCAAGCTATTAGAATATCAGATATTGTCTTATCAAGATGCCTCTTCCCCAGTACGGGGTGCCTCCACCTGCTTATGTCATCTCATCTCCAGTGCCTGCCCCCACCTTGTCAGAGTCCCACTCCTGCTCTCAGCACCCTGACTCGGCCCCTGCCTCAGTCTACCCCCTGTGAGCCATGTATATAACATATGTCTTTGAGAACTCACATTGTTGTCTGGATTCTTGAAGAATATATATAGTCTCATTCAGCCCTGGAACCAAACCATGGATCCATTCAGTTCCAGTATATCCCTCCATTTAATAAACTATTAAATACTCTCTAATCTCTATCTTGCTCAGTTTCTCTGGCATTAGAGTTACAGTGTATATTTTCCTAGTTTTGCTCATTTCATGTTGCATGAGTTCATACAAATCTTTCTAGATTTTTCTGAAATCACTCTTCTCACAGAAAATGATTATTCTAATATGCTGAATGATGCCTACTTGACTGAAAGGGGTTTAGCATTTATTATTTAGTTTCCTTGTAACAGAACAGTTAACATTCAATTCTTTTCCTGTTCTATTTTCTTCTGAGATTGTAGATACTGTAAGATTTTCATTGCAATCTGAACCTTACTATTTCCTTCACATTTTTAGAACACATTATTTGAGGGTTCTTCCTTCTAGTTAAGAGCCTCCATCTAATGAGATGAATGCTTGGGTTCATTTGAAAATTGCTTCTTTGGTTAAGCCTGTTTGACTTGAATACTTCCTAGAAAGATATTATCTAGGCTCAAGTTCAACTGTTGATTTGGAAGATGTGATTTTGAAGTTCTTATCCTACTCCCTTCTACTGTTCTAAGTAACTAACATAAAGATTTTTGGGGAACAAACAGATGAAGAATATGGTATGATGCTTTTCTTAAGAAACTTTTCCTGACCCCAAATGCTTTCCCTCCATAATTAACTCAGAATTTATTTTGTATATTTTACATATGTATATGAAATATATGCTGTCTCCAAATAGAGTATAAATGCTTTGAAGACAGGGACTGTTTTTGTTCATGTATTTTTGTAACCCCAGTGATTAGCATAATGTCTGGAACATAGGAAATGCTTTAAAAAAATGCTTCTTGATTGAATACTTAATATCCTTTTTGCAACAATTTTAATAAACAGTTTTCTGATGCCAAATCATGTTATTCCTCTATTTGTCATGATTTTTGACTGTTTGTTTTGCACACCATTCAATAACATTCTCATCAAAATCATAGCAAAATATGGAAGCAGCCACCTCCAAAAAGTTTTCTCAAGCAACTGATATATGAGCTAAAACTCCATTTTTTTCAAGATTATTCACTCACATTAATAGAGGATCATAGATGTAAAGAAAAAAAGGATCTGGAAGCCCACCTAGTCCAACCTCTTCATTTTCCAAATGAGAGAAACAAGTGACTTGTCCTAGATCATAAAGTTACTAAATGTTGGAGGCAGATCTTGAACTAAGGTCCTCCTGATTCTCAGTCCAGCACTCTTTCTCTATCTGCCATCTGCCCCAACAAAAAACAAGGTAATTTCTATAAAATTAGGCAAATAATTCTGTGGTATCAGATATGTGTCAGAACAGGAAGATATGGTACAATCTCCCCAAATCTCTAACCAGTTCCCAACTTTTCTCAATTCTACCTGTTTAATATTTTTCGATTCTACCTGTTTAAAATTTTCCTTTTAGTACATCTTTTTATGTCTACAGCTACTTTTTTAGTTCAACTTCATATTTTCTCTCCTGGACTATTCTAGTAGCCTCTAAATTATTTTTCCCCCTCTAGTATCCAATCTCTTCCTTCTCTAATTGAGGAAGGAAGGAAGGAAGGAAGGAAGGAAGGAAGGAAGGAAGGAAGGAAGGAAGGAAGGAAGGAAGGAAGGAAGGAAGGAAGGAAGGAAGGAAGGAAGGAAGGAAGGAAGGAAGGAAGGGTGAGAAAGGAGGAAGGAAGGAAGGAAGGAAAGAAGAGTGAGAAAGGAGGAAGGAAGGAAGGAAGGAAGGAAGGAAGGAAGGAAGGAAGGAAGGAAGGAAGGAAGGAAGGAAGGAAGGAAGGAAGGAAGGAAGGAAGGGTGAGAAAGAAGGAAGGAAGGGAAACTAGGGAAAGAAAAAAAGAGGGAGGGAAGGAAGAAAGGGTGAGAAAGAAAAAGGAAGGGAAAGTAGGGAAAGAAAAAAGAAGGGAGGGAAGGAAGGATGGAAGGAAGGAAGGATGGAAGGAAGAAATGAAGTGAGAGAGAATGCTGCCAGTGAAAGGAGTTGCCAAAACATTCCTCATCAAGTATAATATGTCACTTCCCTCTTTCAAAAATCTTCAGGGGCTCCCTATCGCCTCTACACTATATAAATGTAAACACCCTCTTCTTAGTATTCAAAGATTTTTACTATCCCACTTTCTCAGACATTTCATATTATTTCCCTTCACACACATTGCATTTGAAACGAACTAGATTATTTATTGTTCTCTCAACTTGTCATTCCATTTCTTGCTTTGTGCCTTTGTACCAGCTATTTTCTGTGCTTGGCATGCATTCCCTTCCTCCCTCTACCTCTTGACTTCTCAGCTCCTTTCACAGCTTTGTGAGATCATATTATAAATCATAACCAATACAGGGCTAGAAGGACTAAAACCAAAGTCCTCTGACTCTCAATCCAGGGCTCCTTCTACCATCATCAGGCTAGACTTCCTTCAATATTCACCTTCCATAAGAAACTTTTTTTAATTCTCCTAATTGTCAATGTTTTCCCTTCTGTGTCAATGTGGCATGTACTTATCTGTTTACATCCTCTATCCTTCAGTGATTCTAAACTCCTAGAAAGTGAGAGCTATTCACTTTTGGCTGCAGCCTCAGTGTTTAGTACAATGCTAGGACCTGCTATGGTAGGTGCTTAGCAAAGTTTTGTTGGATTGAATTAGATTAATATTCTTTTTAGAGCTGAGCAGCAAAAAGTGTCCATAGCATACAAATATATTAATCTTTTCTCAAAAATTCAATCAACTTTTTCTAACCTCCCATAAATAAACATATTCAAACAGAGGTGCTTTTTGAGGGTAAGGGAAAATGTTTTTAATACTCCCTGTAATCAAACCTGTGTACAGAACAATGCTAACCACTCTGGGGGAAACCTCAATTTGTTGAACATGAGCAAATAAAATGGGAAATAGGATATTTGGTTTGCCATAGAAAAATCAGCTAAAATAACAATGAATCAGAATTTTGGCAAAGATTTTTTTGTCACTTCTAACACTTTCCTTAAAAACAAAGTAGATCCTATGCAGCATAAAAACACTGACTCACATTAGATTCATCCTTTATTCTATTATTATTGATTGACAGGTTGCAGCAGAATCTCTGGATCTGAGTATATGCTAAACTGATTCACTATTGTTTGATTATTCAGAGATATAATATTTCATAATCTTTACTGAAGTCCAACTACAGCAGAATAATATTTGGTTCAATATAGGTTTTGTGTCTAACAAAAGAATGAAAAAAAGAAAGGAAGATGGAAGGAGGGAAGGAGAGAAGAAGACAGGGAGGAAGGAACAAAGACATGGAAGGAAGGGAGGGAGGGAAGGAAGGAATGAGGATGGAAGGGAAGAAGGAAGAGGAGGAGAGAGGGAGGAAAGAGGGAAGAAAGAAAGGGAAGGAAGGAAATAAAAGTAGTTAATGTTAGGTCTTTTTTAAAGTAGCACATTTTAGAGGAACTCAGAAAGGGCAAACATGGTTATTTATCATTGTCTTGGGGTACAGTATTCTACATTCTAGTCAAAATGATATACTTAATATTTCTCAAACTTGGCACTTTATGTCCCACCCCTGTACTTTTTAATGGAACTCAAGCCCGGAATAGTCTCCCTTCTTATCTCTACCTCATAAAATCCCTAATTTCCTTTAAAACTCAGCTCATGTGCCCTCTACTACTGAAAGTCTTTTTGAAGCTTCAATTTGTTAATGATTATTGCTTTATATGTTGTAATCCACTCTCCTCTCAAGTAGAATGTAAGCTCTTTAAGGACAGAGATTGTTTCTTTCTTTTTTTTTTTTTTTTAATATATTTCCAGTGTCTTGCTCACACAGTAATTGCTTACTTATTAAATGTTTGTTCCAATGTTAAGTTAGAATCCACTTTTGGTGGACCATCCTTCCCTGATTATAGGAAAAGGCAGAATGCTGATTGGAAAAATAAGGCATTCAGCTGGAAATTAGGTATCCTAGATTACAGACCTGGCTGGGTCACTAATCTGTGATAAGATCCCAGGTTTATAATGCTCTATCTCCTTACTTTGATCTCTTATAATTCTCTCTCTCTCTCTCTCTCTGTCTCTCTCTCTGTCTCATTTCACATATATGTAATTTCACACACATACTAGAATGTAAGCTTCTTGAAAACAGGAAGACATTTTTTTGCTTTGTATTCATACTCAATTTCTAGCACAAGGCCTAACACTTGTTAGTCACTTAAATATTCATGAAATTAAATAAAATTGGATTGAACTTTGGCTTAAATAACTGCTTTATCCTACCTTTTCTTTATCTACAAAATCAAAACAATGATTCCTGCCCCTCCAAAAATCAAAAAAGAATATTAAGAAAGAATAGAAAATCAGAAAAGAATAGAAAAGTAAGTGAAATAATAATCACAAGAATGCTTATACAAACTAGTAGATTGTTTGATATAAACTGTGGGATAATAGTCTTTTACTGGTGCAAGGATTAACTCAGAGAATTTATGACTTTGTCAATATAGGCAACTCCTAATAAAGGAATTCCATCTACTAACATGGATGAAAACCAACATTTACTTAGGAAATATGTTCGTAACTTAACTAATATCTTTAAAAAGCTTTCCTTACTCTAAAGCTAAACTTTTATTTACTACATAATAGTTTCAATGAATTGTAAACTTTAAGAAAAGAAATTCTCAAGATAAAGGTACTCAGAATGTAAAAGATGAAAATAAATGATGATTTAGTTCTGAAAAAAAAAATCTGATATTTCCTATTCTCCCATTGGTTTCCTTTATATGGGATGATACACCACACTTACAATAAAATGCCAGTGAGAATATTTGAAGAAGGATAAACTGAGGTCAGTGTGCATAATTTATTTTGTATACAGTCCTTTGCAAGCCACAAACATGAGCTTGCCTAAAAACATCTGTCTACTGTGATTGTCATAGAGGCCACTAAGGGATTTAACAGAAACCACTGAACAGATGACAAGTAGCAATGACTTTTAGTCACCACCAAGTTGGGATGTGAGCTAACCAGTGACCTGGAGATGAAAACTCCCTATCCTATTACCAGGTATAGATGTGATGGTTTCTATGAGCAAGAGCAAATTTACATATACAGGTCATAAAACAAATGCTCTTTCTCCAGATTGTTTACTAGTAAATCAGTAGGTGTTTTCTTCCTTTTTCAAACTCTCAATTTTACAACCAGATTAGCAATATAAAAATCTCAAGTCTCATTATCTCAGAGCTTCTCTTTCTGGATCTTGTCCCCAAACAAAACCATCTTCTTCACGGCATTAAATATGAATTATTTGGTCAGGACACATTATTTGTCCAGAATCAGATGACTGTCCTTATGATGGCATATAACCAGATCATGCAGAGTACATCAAGAAAAGTAGATAGCACAGTGAATATAGTTCTGGGCGTGGAAATAAAAAAGACTCATCTTCTTGAGTTCAAATCTGGCCTCAGATACTTACTAGGTATGTGATCTTGGGCAAGTAATTTAACTTTGTTTACCTCAATTTCCTCACTTGTAAAATGAGCAAGAGAAGGAAATAGTAATTCATTCCAGTATCTTTGTCAAGAAAATTCCAAATGTAGTCATGAAGGGTTGAACAAGATTGAAAAAGATTAAACAACACAACAATAACAAAAAAAAAACAAAAAACAAAAAACAAACAAACAACAACAACAAAAAATAGTGTATATCAAGTGATTTTCCTTTGTGAATTTTTATTCAATTTATTCTGGCCATTTACAAATCAAGAGGCTACTCCCCCATATAGCACCTCTTTAGGTGCTATTCACCCACATAGGAAGCTCATATTTATCATTTACATATCTGAAGTTAACCCTGCATGGTTCTTCATATTTTTGACTGTCTCATCTTTTTCATCATCATCCCCTATTTCAATTACTTACTCTCTGTGAGACCACTTGCTCTCCTTTCAGATTCCCATATCTATGAATTCTCACTAACCAGTCACCTCTTACTCCATTTCAATTACAGTCCTACTAGAGCACAAAAGTTACTGTTAATGCTCTATTGAGATCTATAAATCTACATGAATTGGTGGATTGTTCATCCTCTTCAATGGCTCCCATTGCTGCTTCAGGTTTAGGTTGGACTAAATGACCTCCAAGGTCTTCACAATTCTAAAAAGCCATGATTCATTCAACTATCTCACTCTTCCTACATCTGTCTCTCTATCTCTTTCTGTTCATGTTACTATTTATCTCTTTCTCTTCATTTGTCTGTCTCTGTGCATTACTCTATCTGTATTTATCTGTCTGACTATATTTCTCTTTCTGTCTCTCTTTTTCTATATGTCTTTCTTTCTCTGTGTCTCTTTTTTCTGCATTCCCCAGGAAACATGTCTCCTCCTCTATAGGCCAAGAAGCATTAGATTATATGGTATTATTGTTAGAGAATAAAGTATATATTTCAAGGCATATATATATATATCTGTAGTGTCAATCGGTTTTCCCTACTATAGACTACTGGACTTATGAGTGCAGAATATTATGTTTCAATTCTGCCTCAGACATTTACTTTTGATGGTTAATTAACATCTTTCAGCCTCAATTTCCTCATCTAAAAATGGAGTTAATAATAGCTACCTCATATGGTTGCTTGAGGGACTCAAAAAGATAATACATGTATTTTGCAAAATTTAAAGAACTATATAAATTTAAGCTATTCATCTTATTATTGGAGAGAGCTAGGTGGATCAGTGGATAGAACACTGGCCTGGAGTCAGGAAAATCTGAGATCAAATTTAGCCTCAGACACACACTAGCTGTGTGAACCTGGGAAAGTCACTTAATCCTGTTTGCCGTAATCCACAGGAAAAAGAAATGGCAAATTGCTACAGTAGCTTTTCTAAGAAAACCCAGTACAGAGTCACAA